>NC_045439.1:56497157-56699615 GCF_002776525.5 Piliocolobus tephrosceles | reverse complement strand
GGGGGGGGGGGGCGGCAGTCTTGCTCTGTTGTCTAGGCTGGAGTGCAGTAGCATGATCTCAGCTCACTGCAACCTCCGCCTCCCCAGCTCAAGCAATTCTTGTGCCTCAGCCTCTGGAGTAGATGGGACTACAGGTGCACACCACCATTCCCGGTTAGTTTTTTGTATTTTTTGTAGAAACGGGGTTTCACCATGTTGGCCAGGCTGGTCTCAAACTCCTGACCTCAAGCAATCTGCCCGTCTCAGCCTCCCAAAGTGTTTGGATTACAGGCGTGAGCCACCCAGCCTACTTTTTATTATTCTAAAAATGTTAAATCTATTAAAAGTTATGAGAAAATAGCTTTTATTTAGCTAATTATGACTTGCATTAACATTATCTCATATTCACGACCTATGATTTGATTAGCATTAGCTTTGTTAGGAGCTATATGAACCACTATAGTAAGCTGTCATCTCATTCTCTTAAAAACTTCCGAAAGCAGTATCAGATTACTTCCGATTGTCTCTGTACCTGTAGGCAGCAGGTAATAGCTACAGTTCTTCCAGCATTAAGAACATACTTATGGCTGGGTGCAGTGGCTCGTGCCTGTAATCTCAGCACTTTGGGAGGCCAAGTTGGGCGGATCACCTGAGGTCGGGAGTTCAAGACCAGCCTGGCCAACATGGAGAAACCCCATCTCTACTAAAAATACAAAATTAGCCAGTCATAGTGGCGCATGCCTGTAATCCCAGCTACTCGGGAGGCTGAGGCAGGAGAATCGCTTGAACCCAGGAGGCGGAGGTTGCGGTGAGCCAAGATCTTGCCATAGCACTCTAGCCTGGGCAAGAGGGAAACTCTGTCTCCAAAAAAAAAAAAAAAAAAAAAAAAAAGAACATACTTATATATACTTTATAACATAATTGTAACATGCCCTTTGAAGGATTTAGCTGAGATAAACTAATGGTAGCACAATGGGAAATGAATTAAAAACTGGATCCTCTGAGCCACTGTCTCAAATAGTCTCTCAACTCCAAGATTTAAGAGGGGTTACTTGAGGTCAATGTCAAAACCCTCCTAGATAAAACCTATGAGGAATACAGAATTGAGTTCTTCAAAGATTCTGATAAAATATGTAATCTAAACTGAAAAATCTGCAGGAGTATCTGTTCTGTTCTTAAATGCTCACAAATTAATATTATAAGCAAAGTTGAATATTATAATGCTGTTAATAAAGCAGGATATATACTTTTCTTTTTTCTTTTTAATCTGCCTTTTGCTGCAGGGAAGTACAAATGAGGTAAGTTAAATTTTTTAAAATTCAGAGTTATTTATTTGTAAACATTATGATATTTTTATTTTATAAACTGACCAGCCATTAAAGGATGTCTTTGTGTAGATTAGAACAATCTTTGGTGACTTCTAACATTTAAATTTGTAATTGTGAATTTTTAACATGGTCTTAAAATATTTAACTTATTCTAGACATCATGTATGATTTGATCTACACACACAAAAAAAATTGAATATCATGAGGATTTGTTCCATGAATGTGTAGACAATTTCAAAATTCTTAAGCTCTGAAATGGTGGACTCTGCTCTACTGCAGAGTAAAGCAAGCAGTTATGAAACTTGAGGAAATGTAACTACTGGAGGGTATTTAAATGTAGCTACAACCTTTAGAAGTTGTTTTTAACTTTAGCTTTTGACTGACAGTAATACATACCACTTTAAACAGGGCCCAGGCCAGTATGTATTCTAACTCTCTTGGCAGACCTCAGGCCTGACCTGTACATTAAGTGTTCATTTCTCCTATTGCACATGTGCAACAACACTACATATCTCAGAAAAGACTCTAGGCATCCACGAAGGAATCAGCTGTTACACCAAGAAAAATTATCACTCTGGAATCATTTAAGTCATTATCTTCAGGAAGCAAAGCTGATCTTGAATAACTAGAGATAATTCTTTCCTCAGTTTCTACTGTGGCATATAACTGGATTATGTCCTCGAATCAAATACCTCTTAATATTTACAAGTCAATAAGAAGTTATTTCATGCAAAATTCAGTAAGCAAGCTCATTAAAAAAGCAAAAGCAAATTTCAACTTTGGAAATCAAAGCTTAAGAAAAAGTAAGTTAGAGAATTAGAATTGAATGCCTTAGAATCAGAATATAATGGAAGACAATACTATGTTGCACAAATATACATTCATAGATCTGAAGATGGTACCATTCAGACTTAATGCCGTAAGAAAATCAAGGCCAGGCGCGGTGGCTCACACCTGTAATCCCAGCACTTGGGGAGACTGAGGTGGGCAGATCACTTTAGGTCAGGAGTTCGAGACCAGCCTAGCCAACATGGTGAAGCCCCAACTCTACTAAAAATACAAAAAATTAGCCAGGTGTGATGGCGGGCACCTGTAGTCCCAGCCACTAGGGAGGCTAAGGCAAGAGAATAGCTTGAACCTGGTAGGCAGAGGTTGCAGTGAGGCAAGATGGCGCCATTGCACTCCAGCCTGAGCAACAAGAGTGAGACTCCAACTCAAAAAGAAAAAAAGAAAATCAAAAGAAAGTAGGTATACAGACTCACAAATGATAAAAATTAATGGAATTTCCTGGGAGCAGATTACTATTTAAAGGATCTCAAGCTTTTATGCAGCTTTTAAAAATATTCAAAGACTCTTTACAAACTCCAGAACTAAATCAGACAAGTCATTTGTAACTGACTGTCAAGTATGTGAAAGTCAGAGCAGGGGATGAAATCTTAGACACTAGCTGAGGGAGCCAGGAAACAAGGATATTTATGAACCCTTATATAAAGCAATATACAATACACAGAAATTCCTATGATTCAAACATCATTAAAAGCCCACAGAGAACAATAAGTTGTAGTTTTAAATGAGGAAAGCTTGCTGAGGTAATGTTTTTGAATAGGGTTTGTACGATATTAGCTAAGTCATGGAAACAAGGCAAGAGCATGTAAAGTGAAGGACCCTACTGTGCTGGCGGAAGGACACCATATGTGCTTAGCTGCCATGACTGTATCAGTAAATGATGGAGAATAAAATTGGTCCCACTCAGGAAAACATTGGAAGCCCAGAAAGCAAGTAGCCTAGCTATGCATAATAGTTACTGCCAATCAGAAGTTATGAGGTCTTACAATTCATCTAAAACTGCTAATATTCACAATTTGAATTTTCAGCACACCCCTGGGGCAGAGTAGAAGCTCTCTGCTCCAAGAGGTATGCAAGGTAAAAGGAAACAGTTTGAGAATAAAACATTTACCACAAAGGTCAACGCACAAAAGGATTAAGTTAATGCACACATTGAGGAGTTGAAAATACTTTTTGAATTTTAAGATATTAATTTATATATTGATAAAGATTTCAAATTCAACATGCTAAATTTTATACAGTATGATAAACTAAAAAGGAAAAAATTTTACATCTGTGTGTTTAATAAAATGTTTTATAATCTTGATGCTTTTATTCTAGGCTTTGTACAAGCTTTACAGTGCAGCAGCAACCCACAGACATCTGTATCATCAAGCTTTTCCTACACCAAAGTCGGAATCTACTGAACAATCAGAAAAGAAAAAAATGTAATCCAAATTTTAAAAAATACAGGTGCATGACCAATTGTCAATTAAATATTCAGTTTTATGTCTCCATGCAAACATTCAAAGTGCTTCCATCAGAACAGAGTAAAATACTAAACACCTCTGAAGACTGCAAACTGGATTAGTTCTTTTACTTCAGTGTTTAATAAGCAGATGTATGTATGCATGGTTATACTATTTTGTTAACATGTACAATTTCCTGATTTTTCTTCAAAAATGCTGTTATAAAGTATTTGTCTATTTATGATAACAGTACATGTGTTCTGCTTGAATTTACTAAATTCTACTACTGGGTTATAATTAAATCATGTGATATTCCACGTTTGGATATGCTCATTTAATTTCTACAGAAAAATGTTAAAATTATTTCACATAGCCATTTGTTAAAGCACAGCATCATAACTCAGCAGGCTTGATTTAATCTGTATCATCTTATATATATCACAATCTTATTTTTAAGCACATTTAAGAGTTCTTCAGTTGGTTTATCAAAAACTATATATTGCTTTTACATGATTTAATAGAATATAAACCTCTTGATAAAAATTGCACAAAAAAATCACTTTGTATATGTGAGTTTCACTGCATTGTATATTTTTTCATTTGGTACACAAAGAATGTATTCTTCATAGTTTTATTCTTTTAATATGTGAACTATTATTAAAGTTTACTCTGGTTCCTAAGATTAAAAACAAATGCTTACTGAATCTGAAAATGAGAGGTGCTGATATAGAATGATGAAGGTTTATCTCTTTTTTTAGACTCAAGATGCATTTTATTTAATGTTGACATCAGTACAAACTTAAGTTTCTATTTTACAAAACATGCTAATTCCTTTAGGTAACTTCTAGTTCTTAATGACTAAAATCTCTAGTGGAGTTTCACTGAACAGACTTAGAGGAAGAAGGAAAGTGTGTTAATGAAAAAAGTAATATTTATCTAAGAGGTCCAAAACAGAGTAACTTCTAAAGACTGTCACAGAAATGGCTACACGTTAATTAAGCAGCAATATAAAGTAAGAAGTGACAGGAAAGAACAATTAAGTTAGAGGAGTGTGGGAGTTCATAAGGTATATAAACTTACATCTTAGAAAAGTCTGACCACAAGTTCAGCAGATTATCTTTTCCCAGTGATAAAATTCCACTAGCCATACTTTCATTTTTCAATACCCCTTTTCATTACCCCTTTGAATTAAATTGATTCCTCTGTCTATGGCCTTTTGAACAGAAAAATGGAATACCGCACTATGTCTAAAACATGGACTCAAAAACCACACGCTTAGTTTCCACAAAAATATATTTAATAAGCTTGTTATATAAAATCAAACACTCAACTTTGTCAACATTTCTTCAATAATTCAAACTCACTGATATGTAACTGGGAGCAGTTTGTATTTTGGAAGACTTCCTAAGCTAAAAGTATATTTACATATTTACAACACATGTAAATATAACTGAAGAACACTTCAAATAATGTTGAAATTCACAGAATTCTAGAGATTTACAGTTATAGTTTAGAAGTATCACCAAATTATTTGCAATCAAATGTACAGCACTAATTCTGAAAAATGTTTTAACTATCAAACCAAAAGGGGAGAAAAACTGGGAGGGAAATATATGGTGTTAAAGTCCTGTGATAAATAGAAGATTAAAACGAAATAATATACCATCGATTTAATGACCAAAAATTATTTTTGAATCCCTGATTGTCATTTTTGGTAGCTTAACCCAGTCTTTCAGAAGGCAGCATGCTATGCTGTCAGGAACTCTCCACTGTCTCATCAGAGCCATGCTAAATGCAATAACAGCCCTGGCTGAAAATAAGGAAGATGACGTTAGCAAACTTGGAGTTTCATATACCTTCCCCATACAGGCTAAGTACTTATGCTTGTATGTATTCCTGAAAGATTAAAAGGCCCGTCACCCATTCATACCAAAAAATACTTTCTCAACATGCTTTAAAAGGATTCCTTACTTTGTTTTCATTTTTTTATTTTTTATTTTTTGAGACAAGGTCTGGTTCTGTCTCCCAGGCTGCAGTGCAAGTGGTGCGATCTTGACCCTGCAACCTCTGTGTCTCAAGTTCAAGCCATCCTCTGACCTCAGCCTCCCAAGTAGCTGGGACTAGAGGCACACACCATCATACCCAGCTCATTTTCTTGTATTTTTTGTAGAGATGGGGTTTCACTATGTTGCCCAGGCTGGTCTTAAACTTGTGAGCTCAAGCGATCCACCCACCTCAGCCTCCCAAAGTGCTGGGATTACAGGCGTGAGCCACCACGCCCAGCTGGGTTCCTTACTTTGAAGGGGGAGACAAACATACATCATATATAAATATTTATCACAATAAGGTTCCAAATCCTATTTTATATTTAAATGACATCATGGTAATATTTAAACCATCCCTTTCCAGACAATATTTCACACTAGAGCAGTAAACTTTTATTTTTTTAAATACTGCAGATTCTTTTTTTTTTTTTAAAGAAGGTACTACTGCTGTTAACAAGTGATAATTTCCCATTTAACATCTGTTCATAATGACATTTCCGCTGCATTCTTCCATCAGGAATACCAAAGCAGTTTCCTAACATACAGCATCTGAAAGTATTTGTCATATTGGCTCTTAAAATGATACACTAATTTTTCTTGTTCAATAAAAGAAAATTTCTAATAACAAAAAATACATGTAAAGTTAGAATTTTATAATCTCCACAAAGGAAGCTGCATTTATTAACCAAAGTACTTGTTTGTAATTTTTTATCTGTGAAAATATTTTAAAGCTCTTATAAAACTTAAATTTTATTTTTCAAAAATCAGCTCAAAAATTTTTTCCATGTTGTTGGGCATACCACTGCTGTCTCTGCTTTCGGTTTTCCAACTCTGTAAGAAGGGCTTGTCTGTATGCTTCATACATTTTAACAATCTGCTCCAATTCTTTCATGAAGAGCAACTTTAGCATTCCCTGGTACGTATCCAGGTCAGCCAGCTGAAAGAGTTCCCACTTCAGAATGTGGTCATATCTGTTTTAAAACACAATCATATATATGTTCACAACACATACATAAACATGTATTTCTAGCAAGAAACTAGTCTGTTTTTTAAAATGTCAACCTTATTGATAACTAAACAAACCATAAGTTTTAATTAAAAAGAACTGAGTAGCTGGGCACAGTGGTGGCGCCTATAGTCCCAGCTACTTGGGAGGCTGAGGTGGGAGGACTGTTTGTGCCCAAGAGTTTGAGGCCAGCTTGGGCAACATAGCAAGACCCTGTTTCTAAAAACAAATAAAACAGTTTTTTAAATATCTGAGTTATTAAATGCTGTTTACATATAATTCTTTTTATTTTTTATTTTTATTTATTAATTTTTTTTTGAGACGGAGTCTCGCTGTGTCACCAGGCTGGAGTGCAGTGGCGTGATCTCGGCTCACTGCAATCTCCACTTTCTGGGTTCAAGCAAATTCTCCTGCCTCTGCCTCCCAGGTAGCTGGGATTACAGGCACGTGCCACCACACCCAGCTAATTTTTGTATTTTGAGTAGAGATGGAGTTTCACCATGTTGGCCAGGATGGTCTCAATCTCCTGACCTTGTCATCCGCTGGCCTCAGCCTCCAATGTGCTGGGATTACAGGCTTAAGCCCACCACACCTGTCCTACATATAATTCTTCTAGGGAAAGGAGAAAACTGCTAATATTACTTCATTTCAATATAAGTTAAAGAATACCTATTTCTTTACCCATTATTCTAATATTAACAGCAGACAAGCATGAACACAGATTACAAACTACAGTGGTTCTATAATTTCTGAAGAACATATTTTGTGCTATTGTAAGTTCATCAAAAGTTCATTGCCAGGAACTTAAGAATATTTTACACCATATTGTGCTTGCAAATGATAATGCACAAAAATGGATGGTCATTTGCATGATTCATGTTGATGGATCTTTTTGAGGAATGCTATTCACCACAGCAAACAAGGAACCAAACAGAAGGAGAAATGAAGAGGAACCCTCATTCGTGGATCTAAGTATTCGTGAGGCTGAGTACATAGCATCTAAAAAAACAAACAGGAACACTAAAGAAGGAAAGAACTGTTTTTAAAATGAGAGAATAAGTAGACCGTAGCAGGCTTCAGTGTGGTGAAGAATTCACAAAAGATTCTGTCTACATGTATCATGGAAGACTGTTCGTAGTCTTTCAGTGGTACGCAGATCCCTGTTTAGCAGTAGTACCTTTAGTAGTTGGCTACATAGTTCCAATTCAGTATCTGATGAAGACAGCACTCTAATATTCTCATTTTAAACATGAAAAACACTAAAACCTAAAGAGGCTCTTTACCTCTTGCAAAAGTGTTTAGTGACTAAAAGTTCAGAAAGGAAGAGAACTATGGACCAAGATGCTTCAAAGTAGTGGTTTTGAATGTTAATATCCACTAAGACTAGATAAAGAACTTGAATTAGGGAAAGGCATCTTATACCTAAAATTATGCCTCTCAAATCATACTGCAGAGCAGACATAATAGGAAGCTCTGACTGCAAACTCTAGTATTATTTTTAATGATCGCTTATAGTTCTTCCTACCCAGTGGTTCTTTGATATTATACCATTTTCTTTCAAAAGGACTGTCTAATATTTTAAAATGAGATTTTAAAAAAGGGAGACAGAGGCCAGGCGCGGTGGCTCAAGCCTGTAATCCCAGCACTTTGGGAGGCTGAGACGGGCGGATCACAAGGTCAGGAGATCGAGACCATCCTGGCTAACCCGGTGAAACCCTGTCTCTACTAAAAAATACAAAAAACTAGCCGGGCGAGGTGGCAGGCGCCTATAGTCCCAGCTACTCGGGAGGCTGAGGCAGGAGAACGACATGAACCCGAAAGGCGGAGCTTGCAGTGAGCTGAGATCCGGCCACTGCACTCCAGTTTGGGCGACAGAGCGAGACTCTGTCTCAAAAAAAAAAAAAGGAGACAGAAAACATACTGAGCAGTTGTGTGAGCTACTATGAGCAGTTGTGTGAGCTACTATACTTAGCATTTTAACATGTTTCTGTCCAACTTAAGCATGTGTAACAGAAATGTCAGTAACACAACATGCAAAAACTGGAAGGTATATATATTTAACTGGACTCCCAATTTTACTCAGTTACTTGAGAGTTGCAAATTGATTTTTTATTTTATTTTTTGTTTGAGATGGAGTCTCGCTCTTTTGCCCAGGCTGGAGTGCAGAGGCACCATCTTGGCTCACTGCAAGCTCCGCCTCCTGGGTTCACACCATTCTCCTGCCTCAGCCTCCCAAGTAGCTGGGACTACAGGCGCCCGCCACCACGCCTGGCTAATTTTTTGTATTTTTTAGTAGAGACAGGTTCACCATGTTAGCCAGGATGGTCTCGATCTCCTGACCTTGTGATCCACCTGCCTCAGCCTCCCAAAGTGCTGGGATTACAGGCGTGAGCCACCGTGCCAGGCAAGAGCTGCAAATTTATTAATAGATGCAGATTTCTTTGGTAGGAAGCTTTGTTCTTTTTAGTGGGAAACTCCAACTACTTGTGAACATCAATTAGAGTGATACTGTAAGCAATACTCAATGAGCCTCCATGAAGAAACAGTTACAAGGTGTTTCTTAGAACGTCCACCATTCACGTAACGTAAGATTTTATGTGTTTTTGGAAACAAATTCATAATTCCTAACAAAAAAATCTTAATCTCCCAGAGTTAGCTAAGTGCTCAGCAACGTCTACTAATTCAAGATGGTTACATTTATACCAGGTGAACTACAACAATGTTAAACTAAACTAGCATCTGTGTACTTTCTAGCAAGGGAAACAAAGAACAAGAATAAACTGGTAAATATTATACTTATTTTTAAGACACGAATATTCTGTATAAGTATTTGAGTTATGTCTAAAGGAAGAAAACAACTCTTCAAACAGTTTTGTCGCCTTTTTTTTTTTTTTTTTTTAGAGATAAAGATCTACTGTTTCCCAGGCTGAAGTGCAGTGGCTAATCACAGGCACAATACCACTACTGATGAGCACAGTAGTATTAACCTGCTCCATTTCCAACCTGGGCCAGTTCGCCCCTCCTTAGGCAACCTGGTGGTCCCTGCTCCTGGGAGGTCACCATATTGATGCCAAAGAGTACAGACATCCGACTGGCATAGTGCACCACAGCCCAGAACTCCTAGGCTCAAGCAATCCTGACTCAGCCTCTCAAGTAGCTCGGATTACAGGCGCACCACCATGCCTGACCAAGTTTCTGACTTGCCAATCAGCATTCAGCATCAAGAGTACGATTATGGGTAGAAGCAAAAAAATCAGATTAGAGAAAATCCTTTTGGGGGAAGAAAGTGCACTCCAAGAAGGGCACAGATGTGAAAAAAACTGCAAAGCATGGAATGGAAATCCTATTTCAAATTATTTCCTCTGTAGCTTCTATATAGTTACTACCCTTCTGCCTATAATCACCTAAGTGTGCCTGCTTTTTCTGAAAAGTATAAACTCCCATTCTTTCCTTCTTAATTGGCCAAGAAATCTGCTTCCACAAGTTTAACTTTTAGTCATTTATACTGTATATACACAGGTAAATCATTCAGAAAATTGGGTGTAAACCACTCCAGTAGTCTATGCTTTTAGCATCTCTTTTGCTCTATGTTTTTCCTAGGGCAGTATTCTATTCAAACACTACTTATTAACCCATATATACAAAAGCCAGTTGCTATAAGGCTACCAAAAACAATCTGTCCATTGCATGCTGACTTCAAGATCAACAGTGCTGCCATCCTCAGCTCCAGGTATCATCACCATGTAGCCTAAGTCCCCTGCACCCACCCGCCATAACACTGTGCCCACTCTTCCCTTTTTCACCTGTATCCAGAGCAGAGTTAATCGTGATACTGCAGGATTGCCAAGCCACTGGAATAAAAAATACCTCTGCCACACACTGCTGAGAACTAGTGTTTTGGTGTGTGTGTGAGAAATAACAGAAAGTATGTTCTTGACAATGTTTTTGCTGTCAAATATTAAATTTTATTTTATTTTATTTTGAGGTGGAGTCTCACTCTGTTACCCAGGCTGGAGTGCAATGGCGCGATCCTGGCTCACTGCAACCTCCACCTCCTGGGTTCAAACAATTCTCCTACCTCAGCCTCCCGTGTAGCTGGAACTACATACAGGCGCATGCCACCATACCCGGCTAATTTTTTGTATTGTTAGTAGAGATAGGGTTTCACTGTGTTAGCCAGGATGGTCTCAATCTCCTGACTTTGTGATCCACCTGTCTTGGCCTCCCAAAGTGCTGGGATTACAGGCGTGAGCCACCGCACCCGGCCTAAATTTAAAAATTTTATCCTATAGTTCAGCTTGAGTACAGTTATACTAATGATTACAGACTTTTGTGAGCAGACACAGGAACATAACTTTACAAAAATTAAAAAAAAATTGAAAACACAATCTGTTTCTAAATCAAGTTTTAGAAGTATATGCAAAAACTGTGTTGGTAAATTACTGCAAGAGATAGGATTAAAGAATTTCAGATTCTCAACTGTCTGAAAAAAGAGACAGACACTTTTTTTTTTTTGCAAAAAATGTCTTTTTGTTGTGATAATTGATTCTTCATTATCTAATTCATAGATAACCACTCACCCTTTGTTGATAGAATATTAATCATTTCTCAAAAAATAAAATAAAATAAAATGAATAAAATTAGCCAGGTGTGGTGGCAAGTGCCTGTAGTTCCAGCTACTCGGGAGGCTGAGGCAGGAGAATGGTGTGAACACAGGAGGCGGAGCTTGCAGTGAGCCGAGATCGTGCCACTGCACTCCAGCCTGGGCAACAGAGCGAGACTCCATCTCAAAAACAAACAAACAAAACACAGAGTATTAACCATTTCCATCCTCTTCAGAAACGTTAATTAGAAGTAACTAGAAAGCAGCAGGCTTCTGGACCTCTTGTTTAAGTTTTTAAGCGGTAAAGACATATAGTACTTGCTCTTTTTGTCAGTCTGACCCATTTTGGAAGAGTTACAACCTATTTGCTAGTTTCCTTGAGTTTTATAGTTAGCTTACAGAACCACAGAAATGAAAAAGACCATAATCTTCAGGAATCTCTTTCCGTAAGAAACCAGGAATTCCATTTAAGTACTATCTCTTCCCCCCAAAAGGAAAGCTTATTGTGCTCTTTCTTATTAAACATGACGACAGAGTAGAAATAACATACAACAGAAAGAATAACTCTCCTCAACCATATCCACCCCCAGAAATACCAAGGCTAACAGCTGGGCACATATTCTTCCAGATTTAAGGAAAATAAAAACGCATGCAGATATTTCGTATGCTTTAGAATCTGCATACAAACATACAGTAGTAAGTCAGGTGGTATCAAGGGAGAAAAAAAAAAAAGGAAAATAGGAAAGAAAATGCCATCTGCTATCATTCCTCTTTTTGGCAGTAGTGGGGGGCAGTCAGGGTCTCGCTCTGTCACCCAGGCTGGAGTGCAGTGGCACAAGCATTGCTCACTGCAGCCTCGAACTCCTGGGCTCAAGCGGTCCTCCCACCTTAGCCTCCCAAGTAGCTGAGATCACAGGCATACACCACAGCATGCTGCTAATTTTTAAATTTTTTTGTAGAGACAGAGTCCTGCCATGTTGCTCAGGCTGAACTTGAACTCCTCAGATCAAGCTATCCTCCCACCTCAGCCTCCCAAGTACTTGGGACTGCAGATCCATGCCAAAAAGCCTGGCTAATTTTTAAAAGTTTTTTGTGGAAATGGGGCTCTTGATATGTTGCCTAGGCTGGTCTCGAACTCCTGGACTTAAGAGATCTTCCTGCCTCAGCCTCCCAAAGTGCTGGGATCACAGGTGTGAGCCACTGTGCCAAGCCTGGGTCCTTACTTTTATCACAAGTACTGTATCACTTATTTACAAATTAATCTTCCCCTATGAGAATGTAATTGCTTACTTGTATCCCTAATAGCAGAGGTCTGCACACAAAGAAATGAAGATTCTGTAAATGTTTGAAGAACCAATATTTCTAATTAATGATTTTCACACATTATAAACTATGATATCCTTTATTCAAGTGAAGTATTACTTAGAAAAGCCCAATATTACTAAGAGTAAAATATGGCACACTACTTGGATTAAGCAGCCCAGAGACTCCATTCAGCCCTTCACTCACTCCTCAAACAAATTTGTGCTGTAAATGTACTTACTTCACAGGGGCTCGAGCGTAAACCTGAAGCCAGTCAGGAATTTCTGCAGTATGATATGGATTTGCAGGTACTAGAAGGGACTGATTCCTTTCAGTTTGTTGTGGCTGGTATGTGACAGGAGGTGGTTGATCATACCGAGGTACACTAAGAAGAGAGGAGTGACATTCTTTAGGATAAACGTCCTACAATCTAAACAAGAAATTATACAGAACAAATAATACTTAAGCATTTTTGTGCCTTCTGCCCAAACTGACTTACACTACCTAAAAGATAATGTATTTTAAAGATATTTCTTCTGGCTGGTATTTAGTCTTTTCAAAAACAGGTTCAAAGGAGGATATGAAAAAGCTGGAACTAAGTTTTAACCTTTACACAAAGACTTAAAACTAGAATAGTAAATCCCCAAAAGAAATAGTCATCAGCTGTAAATTCGTATCAGAAAGGTTGACAGTTTCTAAGAAAGGATGTTTCCTTCCTCCTGTAGGCTGAAAATGGGGGTTGGGATATGTAGTGAGGCAGCAGTGAGTATTGTGTTTGAAATATCTCTATCCAATGTAGATAACTTTTCAACTTTTGCCAAATCAAGAGAACATATGGGAGTCAGAGTTGATTAGAACCTATTTTACGTCATAGAGATAAAAAATAAATAAATGCTTTAGTTCTAACAGCCTATGTATGCTGTGGGAAGTGGACATATTATATGGGAAAGTGTAAGGAAAGCACTGAACCACCTGAAGGTTAATAACTGAACTCCAGGAGGCCAAAAGGGTCTATTTCAGACTGAAAGGGGTCTTCGCCTTCAAACACAAAGATTTATGTGTATATGTGGCCAACAAGCATATTAAAAAATGCTCAACATCACTGATTATTAGAGAAATGCAAATCAAAACCACAATGAAATAAATACAATTCCACATCAGTCAGAATGGCTATTATTAAAAAGTCAGAAAACAATAGATGCTGGTATGGTTGCAAAGAAAAGTGAATGCTTATACACTGCTGGTGGGAATATAAATTAGTTCAGTCACAGTGGAAAGCAATTGGGAGATTTTTCAAAGAACTTAGAACTACCATTCAATCCAGCAGTCCCATTACTGGGACTATTTCTACAAAGGAATAGAAATCATTCTACCATAAAGAAATATGCATGTACATGTTAACTGGGGCACTATTCACAATAACAAAGATATGATATCAACCTAAATGCCCATCAATGGTGGGCTGGATAAAGAAAATGTGGTACACAGACACCATGGAATACTACCCAGCCATAAAAAAGAACAAGAGTATGTCCTTTACAGCAACACGATGGAACTGGAGGTCATTATCCTAAGTGCATTAACGCAGGAAGAGAAAACTAAATACCACATGTTGATAGGTAGGAGCTAAACACTGAGTACACATGGACACAAAGAAGGGAACAATAAACACTGAGGTCTACTTGCGGGAAGAGGATGGGAGAAGCATGAGGACTGAAAAACTACCTATCAGGGACTGGGCATGGTGGCTCATGCCTGTAATCCCAGCACTTTGGGAGGCCGAGGCGGGAGGAGCACCTCAGGTCAGGAGTTCGAGACCAGCCTGGCCGATATGGAGAAACCCCGTCTCTACTAAAAATACAAAACTGAGCCAGGTGTGACGACGCATGCCTGTAATCCCAGCTACTCAGAAGGCTGAAGCAGGAGAATTGCTTGAACCTGGGAGGCGGAGGTTGTGGTGAGCTGAGATCGCGCCATTGCACTCCAGCCTGGGCAAAAAGAGCAAAACTCCATCTCAGGGAAAAAAAAAAAAGAAAAGAAAAACTACCTATCAGGTACTATGCTTATTACCTGGGTGATAAAATAATCTGTACCAAATCCCCAAGCCATGCAGTTTATCCATGTTAACCTGCACATGTACCCCTGAATCTAAAATAAAAGTTAGGAAGAAAAAAAAGAAAATGTAGGAAGAAAAAAATGCATGTGTATATTAGGAAAGGTCACTGTTTATAAACTGGGATTAAAATAAGGTTATTTTTAATAGGTTAAATAATGGTTAATTATGCTGTGGTTAACGATTTTAAAAGATCAATATGCAAATGGCACTGAACTCTATCTTCAACTCTTCTTTCCTAAATCGGTTCAAAGGAAAATATTCTTTGATAGTACAATTGGGGGTGGGGAAGAATTGGGACTTTGAAGTCAGGTATACCTGGATTTGAACCTCAGTTTTAACACTTACAAACTATGCAAATGTAGGCAAAACTCCTCCACTATCTAAGCCTCAGCCTCCATACTTTTAAAGTGGAATAATAAATTCATACCACAGGTGGTTGTTCTCAGGATTAAATGACCTAATGTAAGTCAAGAATTCTGTATAAGGAGATTGGCCTAAGATAGACAACCAGACAGTTATTAATACTACACATGTGAGCTTAAGGGCAGCATTTATTCTCTCTTGTTCAACTTCTACCAAGTTGCTGAGAGAAGTAAATTAATTAATTATGAAATTGCTTTAAAAAAACCATTAAAATTATGTAATAACATAAGGTTAATGATGATTGTATCAGTCTACTTTCACACTGCTATAAATAATTACCTGAAACTGGGTAATTTATAAAGAAAAGAGGTTTAATCGACCCACAGTTCCATAACTGGGAGGCCTCAGGAAACTTACAATTATGGCAGAAGGTGAAAGGGAAGCAAGGCACATCTTACATGGCAGCAGGAGAGAGAAGGGGGAACTGCCACATGCTTTTAAACCATCAGATCGTGTGAGAACTCACTACCAGAACAACATGGGGGAAACAGCCCCCATGATTCAATCACCTCCCACCAGGTCCCTCCCTCGACACATGGGGATTACAATTTGAGATGAGATTTGGGTGAGGACACAGAGTCAAACCATGTCAATGATGAACAGAAAAGTAAACTCTCAAATCTGGTTATCTGGACTGCAACCATCATTGCCACCTGATGACCACACCACAAGTTTGATTCTTTCAAAGGACAACAACCTCAGTAGTTGAATAAACATTGATTGGGTGCCACTGCATGGAATCATGGGAAAAAACAGATTTTCAAAGTTGAATTAATAAATCCAAATATGTAAAATACTTAAAACAACACAATAATGACAAAGCTTAGCTTTCCGGTTGGTAACACTAAAACATATTTTCATAACTATTTTAATGGTTCTAAGAAAATACAAATGTCCACTATAACCAAAAAACTGTATTATGCCAGATGACACTAAGCAACATTTATCAAAATGCAGATATTTTACTCATTCTTAATCTTGTGGCTCAGCTTTTGAAGCTCACATGTGATTAATTTGAAATATTTGCAACTTCATTACTAAACTAATACTAGTTTTTATGTACTTTGAAATCCAGTGTGTATTTACACTTAACAGCACATCTCAATTTATATTAATCACATTCAAGTGCTCAACAGCCACATATGACAACTGGCTAGAGTATCAGTCATCAAAGAGCTAAAAGTCTGGCAAAAAAGCAGATCTACCCGGCCCAGTATCAATCAAAATAGCACAAAGAATTACTGGCTATATTATTAAACAGATATGGGATGTATTGTTCAGTCCCAATTTTCACTTTCTTGTCTAGTAATAGCAAGAAACAGAACATACAATCATGTCTGAAATTGAATAAAAACAGCAAAATGTTATAATTCAATTGTACATTGTGACTTGGGGGTAGGTCTGTATTATTTGTAAAAATTTAAGTGTAAGAAGGCAGAAGCCTTAATTATTTCATTTTCTGGACACCTATAACAAAAATATTCTGGCATTATTATAGCAGAATCTGATCATAAGAACAATGACCCTGATTTTGAGGTATTAAAAAGTACTTTTTTAACTTATTAAAGTCATTTATTACTAAACATATGTCCAGAGAAAAGTGTAAATTTTGAAATGTAAGGCTTTCAGGTCTCAAGCTTTAGGATGCTTTTCTCTTGGATGAAAACATCAGTCCAAAATCTAACATTAGACAATCCCAAAACAAAAAGTGGAAAATAAAGTTGATACTCTACCTAGGAGCACAGGGATGCCTGTATTGAGCCTTCTTATTTGTGTGATCTACATAATACGTTCCAAATTCTGATGACTCAACTCGTTCCCATCCAGGAGGAAGCCCTTCTCGCTCAAGAGGATGGCTCCAGTGAGTTGTATTTGTGTTATGATCTATATAGTATTTTCTCCCTCTCATTGTCCAGTCCACAGACCAGCCAGGAGGAAGGGGTAAATCTTCAGAACCATGGTTAGTCAAATTTCCTAAAGATGTAGCAGCAACTCTTCCAATACCTATGAGAAAAGAGAAAATGATAGAGAAGAAACAGAACAATTATTCAATGTAAAAAATGTGTCAGCTAGCAAAGTCACGACATTAACTATCCTGATTGTACTCTTCTATTTAAATTCACGGTTACGTCCATTATGATGGTTTTCATAAAACTAGTCAGTATTACTATTAATTAATTATAAAAAGGGGGGGGGAACGAGACTTTGAAATTAGTGGAGGGTTTCTGGCTGATGCTTCCATCAACAGGCCATATAAACATTTAACTACAGGTTGAGCATCCCTAATCCAAAAATCTGAAATTTGAAATGCTCCAAAATCCAAAACTTTTTGACAGCTGACATGTTGCCACAAGTAGAAAATTCCACACCTGACCTTATGTGATGAGCCATAGTCAAAATTCAGTCAAAACTTTGTTTTATGCACAAAATTATTTAAAATATTATATAAAATTACCTTCAGGCTATGTGTAGAAGGTATATACGAAACATAAATGAATTTCATGTTCAGACTTGGGATTTCTTCCCAAGGTATCTCATTATGTATATACAAATATTCAAAAATAAAAAAAAAAATCCCAAATCTCAAACACTGCTGGTCTTACGCATTTTGGGGTAAGGGAAAATCAGCCTGTAGTAGTAAAGCTACTTAAGTATGTATACTGCCAAAAGAAAAGTGGGAAAAAGAAAACTTCCCGATTAAAGATTTGACATTTCATCTTAAAAAAAATTGCAAAAATGAACTTGTAAAACCAGTTCCAGTTATAAATTCTTAAAAGTAATCTGGCCGTGCCCTAGAATTCTTAAGTAAGCTTAAGGTAGCAGGGTGTAAGGTCAACATACTAAAATTAATTAAATATTTATATATTAACAAGCAACAACTGGAAACAAGTTATTGAGATAATATTTATAATAGCTCCAAAAAACTGTGCAGGATCCACATGCTAAAAACTACAAAACACTGATGAAAGAAATAAAAAACCTATCACATTAATAGACTGGAAGATTCAACATAAAGTTAAGATGTCAATTCTCCTGAAATCATCTTTATAGTAGTCCCCCCTTATCCATGGGGGGATCCATTCTAAGACTCCCCACAGATGCCTGAAACTGCCGATAGTACATAACCCTGTGTATGCTATGTTTTTTCCTATACACACGTATCTATGATGAAGTTTAACCTATAAATAAGGCATAGTAAGGGATTAACAACAATAAAATTGAACAGTTACAACATCATAATAAAAATTGGGTGAATGTGATCTCTCTCCCTCTCTCGAAAGATCTTATTGTACCGTATTCATCTATTTTCAGACTGCAGTTGCAGAGGTAACTGAAACTGTGGAAAGCAAAACCATGGATAAAGGGAGACTACTGTCATTCCAATAAAAATTCCGGCTGGGCATGGTGGCTCACATCTGTAATCCCGGCACTTTGGGAGGCTGAGGTAAGCGGATCACCTGAGGTCTGGAGTTTGAGACCAGGCTGACCAACATGGTGAAACCCTGTCTCTACTAAAAACACAAAAATTAGCCAGACGTGGTGGGGGGCGCCTGTAATACCAGCTACTCGGGAGGCTGGGGCAGGAGAATCGCTTGAACTCGGAAACAAGAGGTTGCAGTGAGCCGAGGACGCACCATTGTCCTCCATCCTGGGCAATAAGAGTGAAACTCCGTCTCAAAAAAAAAATTAAAATAAAAAAAATTCCACGGAGTTTTTGTAGATACAGATAGTTATTAGACAAACAGATTTTAAAATGTGTACTGAAAGGCAAAAGAACTAGAGAAGCCAAAACAATTTTTTTGAAAAAGGGATAAAGTTGAAGGACTCACACTACCTGATTTTTAAGGCTTACTAGAAAGCTACAGTAGTCAAGACAGTGTGGTATGGACAGAAGAACAGACAAATAGATAAATGGAACCGAACAGAGAATCCAGAAGCACACCCACACAGACATGGTCAACTGATTTTTGATAAAGGTGAAAGGGCAATAGTGGGGAATGACGTTGCAACAAATGACATTGCAATAACTGGACATCCATATGCAAAAAACCTCATCACAACCTATACCTCCCACCTTACATACAAATTAACTCAAAATAGATCATATATCTAAATGTAAAACTATAACGCCTTTACAAGAAAAAAACAGAGTAAAATTTCATGAGTTTAGTTTAGACAAAGAGTACCTTTTTTTAACCATGATGCTGAAAGTTCAACTGATAAAAAATACTGATTAAATTGAACTCTGTCAAGATTAAAAATGCTTGTGAAAGACACTATGAGAAAGACAATCAAGCTGTAAACTGGGAGAAAACATTTGCAAATCACATTATTAGCCAAAGAACTCTGACCTAGAATATACTAAGAACTGCCAAAACTCAACAGTAAGAAAACAACCCTGAGCCTGGTGCAGTGACACGCACCTGTAGCTCAACCTACTCAGGAAGCTGAGTAGGAGGGTTACTTGAGCCCAGGACTTCAGGTCTGTAGCACACTATCATCATGCCTGTGAACAGCTACTACACTCTGGTCTGTGCAACAGAGTGAAACCCCTTCTCTCAAAACAAAAACAGAAGAAGAAAAGAAAATGACCCCGTTAAAAAAAAAAAAGGGGGTAAGAACTTTTAACAGGCACTTCACCAAAGACAACATATTGATGGTAAATAGCATATGAAAAAATGCTCAGGATCATAATTAGCCATGAGAGAAATGCAAATGAAAATCATAATGAAATGACAATACACATCTATGAAAATGGCCAAAAAAACACAAAAAAACAAAACAAAACCTGACAATACACGTTCTTATGCGGATACAGAACAACTGGAATGCCCATACACTGCTGGTGCGGACGCAAAATGCTACAGTTACCCTGGAGAACAGCTTAGTAATTTCTTATAAAGTTAAATATATGCTTTTCATATGCTACAGCAATCCCATTCTCAAATATTTACCTGAAGAAATGAGAGGTCATATTCACACAAAATCCTATTAGTGGATATTTACAATGATTGTATTCATATTTGCCCCAAAGTGGAAACGATACACATCCTTAAACATAATGGATAAACAAACTTTGGTAAAACTGTACAGTGAAATCTACTCAGGAGTAAAATGGAACTAATTATTGGTACATGCAAGAATCTCAAAGATGAATCTCAGAAGTATCATGCTGAGGGAAAGCATCCAGTCTCAAGTGGCTACAAACTGTATGATTCCATTTTTATGAGATTCTTGCAAAGGCAAAACTACTAGGACAGAAAACAGTGATTGCTAGGAACTGGGGGTGAGGGACAGGATTTGACTATAAGAGGACAACATAAGGGAATTTTAGAGGGTGTTTGAAATTTTCTATATTCTCATTACGCAGGCATTACATGAAATCTATACATATGTTAATACTCAGAACTGTGTAACTTGAAAAAAGTTAATTTACTATACTTTTTAAAAGAATAATCTGGCTGCATAATTTTATTCTCACACAAGAATACTAATAGCATATGTACAAAACATCACCCCAAACTCAGTGGCTTAAAACAAGAAGTATTTATTTGGTTCACTACAGGTTGGTGATACTGGCTGAGCTCAGTAAGTTTTTCCTTGACATTTGGTACAAGTTATCTTTACTGTCTCATTACTTGATGAAAGTTATCTCTTGTATAACTTTCAATATGAAGCCTTACTGATGATCAGACCTCCATTTCTTCTCTGACTTAAGCTGCTATTTTTTTTCAACCCCTAGATCACTCTGTTCCAGCCACACTCACCTCCTGGATGCTGTTCTCAAACATGGCAGGCACTGGCTGTTTATTCTCCCTAGAACATTCTTCCTTCAGATATTCTCTTGGCTTACTCTCACCCTCTTCAAGCCTCTTCTCAAATGTCTCAATGAAGCTTATTCTTACTATGGCAATCTACATCTGCCGAGTTTCTACTTACCGTTTTACTTTTTAAAAAAGCACTTTAACCTTTTAACATATTATATAATTTTAGTTTGTTTATTAACCTACACGAATCCCATAAAGAAGATTCTTAGGACAGGAATCTTTGTTTTGTTCACAGATATATCTCCTGTCTCTGTAACAGTGTCTACAGAATAAAGCACATAGTAAGTGTTAAATAAATAAGCTGCAGTAATAAAGACAGCATGGTATTAGTGGAGGAGATACACATATCAATGAGACAGAAACTGCATAAATATTTTCCTTGATTTTTGGACTTTGTTTGCCTCTTTCACTCCCACATTTTACCAGTTCTGAAACGAAGGTGTTTATTACAGTCAAGAGAGTAAATCTGTTAGCCACTAGGCAGCAAATATAGATATATTATTATTGCTGGATATGTTCTAACACAGTCCTAGGAAGACAGTATATGGTTCATACTATTATTAATCCTCATTATTTGTAATGGTTGCACCCCAGACAAAATTTTAATGTAAATTTGAATCCCTGTCCCTTAAAGGTGCAAGGATACAGCATTTAAATGAACAGTTAGTGTGTTAACAGAAGACTGCCAGTCAACCCAAGGCCCTAACTGCCAAATTTAGAATATCTCAGAATGGTCAAAACAAGAAAGACTGGGTGACCATTGAGGTGTGAAGGAGTACCATGCCAGAGCAAAACATCTACTAGTCAAAAGTTCCCAGTCGACTTTGAAGAGCTTTTAAAATTACAGTTGGCTGGAAACTAAGGCAAAATGAAAACATCAAGTTTACCTTTAAGGAAAGGCAAATGAAACAGACCCCAGTGACAACAGGTAATTTAGAAGAAACTTTATAAGGTAAATGCTTCAATTCAAACTCAGATTCTAAAGAAGGATATGTAAGTGTATGGATAAACACAGGTTATTGGCATGTGGTTTAAGAAACAGTTTTTATTTAAATACAACATACAATGCATATGCATCAGGCTAGTCACTACAGCAACATCTATAGCAGCAAAAGGCTAGAAATCAACCAAATGTCCAATGGCAAACTGGATGATTACATTATTACACACACAGAACAGAGTACTAGATTATATAGCTGTAAACATGAATGAAGATGATTTCTCTTTATTGCCCTGGAATAATATTCAGGATGTATTAAGTGAAAAAAGAAACTAGACAGTACACCACTATATATGTATATGTAGTAGCCAGCCAGTAAGGTGGCCCTGGGCCCCAATTATCCCTGTCCTCCTGGTAGTCACACCCTTGTCTGTGTGACCAATGGTTTATGGCAGAAAGGATGGTGTGTGACTTCTGAGATGAGGATATAAACGACCCTGCAGCTTCTGCCCTGGTCAAGTGTACTTGCTCTCTCATCAGTCACTCGGGGGGAAACCAGATACCGTATCATGAGAAGCCCATGAGTGGGGAATTGAGGCCTCCAGCCAGAACTGAAGCCTCCTGCTAACAGCCTTGTGAGTGTACTTAGAAGTGGATCTTTTGGCCGGGTGCAGTGGCTCACACCTGTAATACCAGCACTTTGGGAGGTCAAGGTGGGTGGACCACCTGATGTCAGAAGTTTGAGACCAGCCTGGCCAAGATGGCAAAACCCTATCTCTACTAAAATTACAAATAATTAGCGGGTGTGGTGGCACATGCCTGTAGTCCCAGCTACTCAGGAGGCTGAGGCAGGAGAACACTTGAACCTGGGAGATAGAGGTTGCAGTGAGCCGAGAGCGCGTCACTGCACTCAAGTGTGAGTGACAGAGTGAGACTCCGTCTCCAAAAAAAGAAAGAAACGGATCTTTCAGCCTGAGCGAAGCCTTCAGATAACTGCAGCCTCAGCTGATATGTGTGTGTGGACTGCAACTTCATGAGAGATCCTGAAGGTCAGAATGACCTGGCTAAGTCGCTTCCAAAATCCTGACCCACAGAAACTATGATAATAAATGTTTATTGTTTTATGCCAATGAGTTTGGGAGTAATGTGTTTTACAGATACAGACACCTAACACAATATACATGAAAGAGAAGAATATGAATACATATTATATATATATATATTTATATTTATTTTCATAAAATGTTGCAATGAAGTATGTAACAAAAATTAATAAAATTGGGTATTTATAGGGGGAGGAAGGAAATGGGGTGGAAGAGGATAGGGATAGAATTAATTTTCTAAATGTACTTTGTTTTATTGTTTTGGTTTTGCAACCTTTTAAATATCCTATGTAACTTCCAAACAAAATTAAATCAAAATTTAGAAAAAGCAATACCTAAAAGTGAAAACAAAATGAAGCAAACGAATCTAAGAGTGCAGAAGCAGCTAAAGCATACTTCAGAAAAATTATTCAAATTGAATTTTATTTACTTATTTATTGTTATTTATTTTTGAGACAGGGTCTCACTCTGTCACCCAGGCTGGAACGCAGTGGCATAATTATGGCTCACTGCAGCCTCAACCTCCTGGGCTCAAGTAATCCTCCCACCTCAGTCTCCCAAGTAGGTGTGACTATGGGCATGCACCACCAAACCTGGCTAACTTTTATTATTTTTTGTAAAGACAGGGTCTCGCTACGTCACCCAGACTGGTCTCAAAACTTAGACTCAAGCATTCCTCCCATCATGGCCTCCTAGTGTGCTGGGATTACAGGCATGCGCCCCTGTGCCCGGCCCAAAGAGAATTTTCAACACAATAAATTGTACTTCCTCATCAGGAAATATCCTAAATTTAAAAAATAAACTACAAATAAATCTTGTTTTATTCAGTAATCATATTGTTGATGACAGTATTTTTAAAGCTAGTTATGCTATAGATAAAGCAAATGAATAGTTATATAATTGTCAACAGGAACCAAGATTTTCAGTATGAGAAAAAAATAAAAACCTAAGGCAAAAAGAAGGTAGCTCAATGTGAATGTACTTACTGCCACCAAACTGTACACTTAAAAATGGTTAAGATGGTAAATTTTGTTATGTGTATTTTATCACAATTAAACTTTTTTTTAAAAGCAAAAAGTAAAAACTTGGAAATCTTAAACTGTCAACAGTATGAACTCATAATGAATTTCTATTTCCAGAAAACAACAAAACATATTTCCTAGATATGTCTATTGAAAAGATCTACAAGCATGAATCCACCAAATAGCAACGAGCACAAGCGTGCAATCCCTGAATACTACTTCCCTATCAAATGGAACCAGGGATCCTTAGATAAATGGTTGAGTACAGGACTGAGGCACAAGATGAGCCTGGAACATTTAGTCACATTAGAAAGCAAAGAGAAATAAAAAGGAACCACCACTGAACGGGCTCCTGCCATCAAAGAAGCAGCAATTTAAACATCAAAAGGAATACCACATCAATAATTAAAACGTAAGCCTTAAAAATCTTAAAATCCACCAGTTCATCTTAGAGAAATGGCTTCTGGATCAGAGGAAATACACGATAATATGGAACATGAGAAAAACATCAGACTTTTGAAATTGAAAAAAAAAGGCCGGGCACAGTGGCTCACGCCTATAATCCCAACACTTTGGGAGGCCAAGGCGGGTGGATCACCTGAGGTCAAGAGTTCAAGACCAGCCTGGCAACATGGCGAAACCCCATCTCTACTCAATATACAAAAATTAGCCAGGTGTGGTGGCACGTGGCGGTGATCCCAGCTATTCAGGAGGCTGAGGCAGGAGAACTGCTTGAACCTGGGAGGTGGAAGCTGCAGTGAGCCAAGATTGCGTCACTGCACTCCAGCCTGCGTGACAGAGGGAGACAACATCTAAAAAAAAAAATTGAAAAAAAAAAAGAATTGAAATTGAGGTACAATCTACAAAACATTGTGTACTCCTCAAAACTGTCAAAGTCATAAAAAACAAAAGACTGAGAAACTAGCATAGATTAAAGACTAAAGACATACAATTAAATGCAATGCAGTACATCTGGAATGAATCCTAGAACAGAAAATGAACATTAATTAAAAAATGATAAAATTCAAATAAAGCTTGGTGTTAAAAATCCGTAAGTTCATGGTTACTTCTGTAGGTGGCCAGGGTATCAATTCATTATTTTGAAATAGCAAACAAAGGAAAAGATCTAACATTTAACCCTTCTTTCCTATATGAACAGCAACCAAATAATTGATAAAGTCCTTAACTATAATATTCCAACTAATAAAGAAGAAATGACAGAATTCAAGTGTCACAATTTGCAATGCTTAATGAAATACAGACATACTTTGGAGACATTTCAGGTTTGATTCCAGATTACTGCAATAAAGTGAATATAGCAATAAAGTGAGTTATACGAATTTTTTTGTTTCCCAGTGAATATAAGTTATCTTTACGGCTGGGCGCCGTCGCTCACACCTGTAATCCCAGCAGTCTGGGAGGCTAAGGCAGGTGGATCATGAGGTCAAGAGATCAAGACCATCCTGGCCAACATGGTGAAACCCTGTCTCTACTAAAAATACAAAAATTAGCTGGGCCTGGTGGCGCACACCTGTAGTCCCAGCTACTCGGGAGGTGGAGGCAGGAGAATTGCTTGAACCCAGAAGTGGGGGTGGCAGGGAGCCGAGATTGCACCACTGCACTCCAACCTGGCAACAGAGCGAAACTCTGTCTCAAAAGAATAAAAAGTTATCTTTTACAATATACTGTAGTCTTTTAAGGGTGCAATAGCATTATATCATTAAAAAAAGTACAGGTCTTAATTTAAAAAATTTTATTGCTAAAAAAATGCAAATGATTGTCTGAGCCTTTAGTGAGTTCACAGCATCTTTTTGCCAGTAGAGGGTCCCGTCTCCCTACTGATGGCTGCTGACAGATTAGGCTGGTGGTGTTTGAAGGCTGGGGTAGCTTTGGCAATTTCTTAAAGTAAGACAACAATGAAATTTGCTCCATCAATGGACTTTTCCTTTCGTGAAAGATTTTTCTGTAGCATGTGATGCTGTTTGATAGCATTTTACCTACAGTAGCATTTCTTTCAAATTGGCATCAATTCTCTCAAATTCCACTGCTACTTTATCAACTAAACTTATTTAATATCCTAAATCATTAGTCATTTCAACAATATTTACAGCTTCTTCACCAAGAGTATATTCTATTTCAAGAAACCACTGTCTTAGAAAGCTCATCCATAAGAAGCAACTCATCTGTTCAAGTTTTATCATGAGACCAGCAGCAATTTAGTCACATCATCAGGCTCCACTTCTTATTTTAGTTTAGTTTGCACACGAGTGCAATTCCTTGTGATGCCCCAAAACAATTACAATAGTAACATCAGCAATCACTGATCACAGATCACCAAAACAGGCAGAAATGAAAAAGTCTGAAATATTGTGAGAATCACCAAGATGTGACAAAGACATGAAATGAGCATGTGCTGTTGGACTGCCACAAACCTTCAGTTTGTAAAAAACACAGTATCTGCAAAACACAATAGAGCAAAGCACAATAAAATGAGGTATGCCTGTAATAGTGCTAGCCACTTATCATTAATGGCTGCCAAAAACCAGTAATAGATAAAAGGCTTATGGAGAACTTCATGATGGATGAATTAAGCTGACATCTGTACCCATGGCTGCATCTTAACATCACAGACAAATCCATCACTATATGTCACTGGAACCTATGCACTAGAAAGTACACAACATTATCTATGAAGTATTCTGGCAAAAAGGATGCAAGAACAAAAACAGACTAAAGATCACCCTTGTTCAGTACCCTTTGAAAAAGAAAGTTAATAGGTAATTTTTAAAAAGATGGTGACAATAAAACAGAACAAAACAAGCCTTTTGGCGAAACTGACCTTAGGCTTCTATTAAACTGCAACTGAAGGTTTAATATATATAGTTTAAGCAACTTCAGTACTTAAAGAGAAAATAATTAAACAGAAAAGAAGCCAATGTATGAAACACATGTACACAGCAAATGACTAATACCACATCGTAGAAACACACAATTACTTTACACTCTAATATGTTCATTATGTTAAAAATGCTTTACTGCCAAAACCAAGCATAGCAATGTAACAATTTTTTTAATGCATAGTCAATTCAGTGTATTTATATTGAGTTATTTATAAAAGCCATAATATTTTAGCTAACAGAGCTTCCCTCAGGAACCACATAATAGAAATAAATTTCTAAATACTGCATTATTAAAAACAAAAGCTGCCTTTTTTTTTTTTTTTTTTTTTTTTTGAGACCGAGTCTAGCCTCGTCGCCCAGGCTAAAGTGCAATGGTGCAATCTCGGCTCACTGCAACCTCTACCTCCCAGGTTCAAGCGATTCTCCTGCCTCAGCCTCCCGAGTAGCTGGGATTACAGGCACCTGCCACCATGCCTGGCTAGTTTTTGTATTTTTAGTAGAGACAAGGTTTCACCATGTTGGTTAGGCTCGTCTCCAACTCCTGACCTCAGGTGATCCGTCTGTCTTGGCCTCCCAAAGTGCTAGGATTACAGGCGGACTAAAAACAAAAGCTTTTATAGTAATTAAAAACAATACAGGGGCCGGGTGAGGTGGCTCACGTCTGTAATCCCAGCAGTGGGAGGCCGAGGTGGGCGGATCACCTGAGGTCGGGAGTTTGAGATCAGCCTGACCAACATGGAGAAACCCGGTCTCTACTAAAAATACAAAATTAGCCGGGCATGGTGGTGCATGCTTGTAATTCCAGCTACTCGGGAGGCTGAGGCAGGAAAATCACTTGAACCTGGGAGGCAGAGGTTGCGGTGAGCCTAGATCATGCCATTGCACTCCAGCCTGGACAACAAGAGTGAAACTCCATCTCAAAAAGAAAAATAAAAACAAAAACTATACAGGTTTAGAGAGGATTAAAAGTTTGTGGCAACTTCATCTATTAAGAAAACCCATATTTCCACATACATACTGAACTTGCCTAAATCTAGAACCACATGTACTTTTACATTTAAACAACATTAGGTACCAAAAGCCATATCTGAACCATAAATTTGTAATTCATATTTAGAGGAAGCACAAAGACCTCTCTGTAAAAACTCTCATTTTTAAAGCCTGACAATTTGATAAAGGAGCCATGAAGTACCCAAAAAGTTACAAATAGGCACAACAGCTTTACCAACGCTATTAAAAAACCCCAATGCTCTGTAAAGCCATGATTCCTAAACTTCTTTAGAGATATTAATAATTTCAAAACATACCCCAGCTGTACTTTTTTTTTTCAGATAGTCTCGTTCTGTCGCCCAGGCTGGAGTGCAGTGGCGTGATCTCCGCTCACTGCAAGTTCCACCTCCCGGGTTCATGCCATTCTCCTGCCTCAGCTCTGGAGTAGCTGGGACTACAGGTGCTCGCCACCACGCCCGGCTAAGTTTTTGTATTTTTAGTAGAGATGGGGTTTCACTGTGTTAGCCAGGATGGTCTCGCTCTCCTGACCTCATGATCCGCCCGTCTCAGCCTCCCAAAGTGCTGGGATTACAGGCGTGAGCCACCGCGCCCGGCCCCAGCTGTACTTTCTGAAAGCGCAATGTGTGACATATTTTTTTCAAATTATTATTTGGGATAATTTTATAAAATCTATTGAGATAAATTGAGCACAAAATAATGCAAACCACCGGTCTAAAGCATAAAGCATTACTAGCAATAAAACAGATCTAGCAGACTAAAAAATAAAAATTAAAAATAAAAAAGCTATGTCAAGCTCTAACACATCATTCCTCCAGTATGAGTTACGCCAAAAAGCTCAAACTTCAATAACCAACATACCAAATATGTGGGAAAAGAACAGAACACAAAACACTCACCTTTTTTTTTTTTTTTTTGAGATGGAGTCTCACTCTGTCGCCCAGGCTGGAGTGCAGTGGCGAGATCTTGGCTCACTGCACCCTCCACTCTGCGGGTTCCCGGGTTCAAGCGATTCTCCTGCCTCAACCTCCCGAGTAGCTGGGATTACAGGCACATGCCACCATGACCGGATAATTTTTGTATTTTTAGTAGAGACGTGGTTTCACCGTATTGGTCAGACTGGTCTCGAATTCCTGACCTCGTGATCCACCCGTCTCAGCCTCCCAAAGTGCTGGGAAACACTCATTCTTACAAAGGACATGTGCAAACAGTTATGGACGTGTATTCTATCTCCAGCCCTTTCCATATGTCTTATTTCATAGCCAAAACTGCCTTAGGAGGTAGTACTATTACCACCAACTTACAGACGAGAAAACAGGTTCAAGTAAATTATTTTAGCAGTGGTCACACAAGTGGTATAAGGTCAAACGACAAACCTATTACTAACCATGTAATCTTAGCAACAAAAGATCAACTGTTATTTATTCTTTAAAGAAAAATAGGACTGCCACTAGTAAAAGAAAAAGCAAGCCACCAATTTCGAACCAAATCAGTGGGAAAAAATGAGAACTTCAGTTTTTGAGTGACAAGAACAAAATCAGCTTTCCGTAATTTCAAGTAGTCCTTCAAAGTAATAAACTGGATTTATAATTAATCCTCAAAACAGCTTCTATTTGCAGGAATTAACTGCACAAACACCTTCTATTAATACAAAGTAAAACATTCATACACTAAACATATGACTTAGTCGAAGACACAGATAAAGTATTATTTTCTCTCTCTACCAAGCTTTCAGTAGATGTGCCAAAAAACTTAATCTCATACAAACAGGCAGATATTTATGAGAGCTACCATTATTAATAAAACTCAAATAGGCCGGTTTCCAAATTTTGTAGTGGCTACAGAGAATAAAATGGATCTAGAGGTCTAATACAGTTCCACAGGGTCCCTAGTAATGGATACTATACATTATTAGCGTGTTATAATCAAGATGTTGATAAAGAGATCTAAGTATTAAACCCAACCAAATGCTTTCTTTCTTCCTCTGCAAAATAACTGCAGAAAAGGTGGTGTCTCTTTATCAACCGCTCCTCAAAAGATTCTGGTTACACAAATATTTACAACATTACTCGAGTAATTGCAAATCCAGTACTTCTTGATAAAGCCTACATTTTTCAGTTTGATGTTTGTATCCTGATTTCTTCAGTCATCTTTAAATGTTTAAAAATGTTTTCAAAACAGAACTAAAATTTAAGCACCAAACAAAGGAATTCAATCTGCCTTTAGTATTCCAACTAAAAGACTTCCTGTTAACAGCAGGATTCCTTCCTTTGGCACATACAGTAAGTGCGTGACTGGTATGTGGCCAAGAACATAAAAGGTCAGATTTTCTAATCTGAAAGTTCTACAGCTAAATGTAGAACTTTCTAGACTCTAAAACTTTCTGAGATTACACAACTTGTTTTTGTGCTTCTACTAAATAAGCTGAATTTAACCCTTGACATAAGGTGTTTCCTGAAAATCTAATAACTAATTGACAGGAATTACTATTGCCATTAAGTCATTACAAAACAAATTTTCCAATCTTTTTATGCTTATGACAATCAAAATCGAATGTGTGTGAAAATAAATCTATCACACATCCCTATCCTATCCTCCTACAAAGTTACTTTCTCCTTTCTATTCATTCAAATTCCTTGAACCCTATTCAGCATAAATCCTAAAAGTATGTTTTAAGTCTTCGCAAGGTGAATTCAAGAAACATTCAGCTACTGTCTCATATTCAGATTTTTCCCTTCTGGAAAAGGAAGTTTATTAGGCTTTTCTGTTTGGCATGTAATTGGTTATTAATCTTTCCCTGCAACTTAAGAGATTCCTTCAAAAAAAGTACTATTTTTTTCTACAACGTAAAACATTAAATCTATAAAAATTAATGTTATCAAATGAAGTATCTCAAGCAATGTATCAACTGCTGTAAAGAATTTTTTTTTTTCTTGGTTGGGGGAGACACCTTATTACCAGAGAGATTCTTCAACTACCTGCAACCTGCTTTAAGCCTAACGCAATCTGATATAAAAGAGCCTGGGAGGAGATTTCGAACGCAGAAGTCTACTGTCTCATTAAAACAAGGTCTTGGCTATTCCATGAAATAAAATCTTATTTCACTGTATGTATGTTCCAATAAAACTTTATTTTATTGCAGGAGGCAAGTCCATTTGGCCTATGGGTGTAGCTTGCTGACTCCTGCTGAAACCTCCCTCATAAAATTAAAAACACCCTCAATATTAAAATTACAGTAGGGGCCTGATGACTGCTTGCAAATAGTCATTTCAACAAATGGCAGTCACTAATAATTATCTTCCTGTGGTAGCCCCAGGGCAGGCTGCCCATAAGATTAACGAACTTGCTTCTTTTAAAGAACAATAATCCAGACTGAGTGCTATGGCACATGCCTGTAATCCCAGCACTTTGGGAGGTCAAGGCAGGCAGATCGCTTCAGCTGGGGAGTTTGACCAGCCTGGGTAACATGGTGAAATTCAGACTCTACTAAAAATACAAAAATTTAGCTAGGTGTGGTGGTGCATGCCTGTAGTCCCAGCTACTCAGGAGGCTGAGGTGGGAGGATCGCTTGAGCCCGAGAGGTCGAGGCTGCAGTGAGCTGTGATCACGCTACTACACTACAGCCTGGGCAAGAGAGCAAGATTCTGTCTCAAAAAAGAGAAGAGAAGAGAAGAACAAGAAAACAACGATTCTAGATCACACAGACCCCCTTGATGGTTTCCAGAAGTTGGGCTGGCCAAAGAAGCCAGGCCACTTTGATCACTGGTGATCTCACCTCCTGCAAACTTTTCTGCTAAGCTATAGGTTTAAACAGTAACCTGCCATTTTTTTCCCAGCTTTCTTTCCATAGGAACTGGCAGTCACAAACACTACTGTAAAACCTAAGACTGGTCCTTGAGATATTTTTCAGACTTTGCTTACAAGTAGACCACCTGACACCAACTGGACCAGTGTTCCATGAACTCAACCATGGAACTGACTTGGTCTTGTGACTCCCCAACTTCCCAGCAACATCCCAGACCAGTCACCAGCACCCATCCCGTAGCCCCCTGCCTACCAAATCATATTTAAAACCCTAGCTTCTGAAGTCTTGCAGTGATTCCGAGAAACATTTCCCAACCTCCTTACTTAGCTGCCTTGCAAAAATTAAACTCTTTCTCCTTTACATTATCTGCTGTCTCAGTGTTCAGCTCTATTTGGATAGCAGACAAGAGCCCAGTCAGGTGGTAATACTGTTTTATAGCATTTTTTGGATACATAATATTTGCACATGTTTATGGGGTACATGTGATATTCTGTTACATGTACAGAGTATGAAATGATCAAGTCAGGGTATTTAGGGTATCCATCACCTTGAGTATTTATCATTTCTATGTGATGGGAACATTTCAAGTCCTTTCTTCTAGCTATTTCAAAATGTTAACTGTAGTCACTCTACTCTGCTATCAAACCTTGGAACTTATTCCATCTAACTGTATGTTTGGACCCATTAACCTACCTCTCCTTACCTCCCCTCCCATTCTTCCCAGCCGCTGCTATCATTCTACTTATCTCCATGAAATCAATGTGTTTCACTTCCACATGTGAGTAAGAACATGAGACACCTGTCTTTCTGTGCCTGATTTCCCTTAACATAATGACCTCCAGTTCCATTCAAGTTGCTGCAAATGACATGATAAACATGGGAGTACAGGTATTCCTTTGATATACTGATTTCTTTTCCTTTAAATAGATACCCAGTAGTGGAACTGCTGGATCATATGGTAGCTCTGTTTTTAGTTTTCTGAGAAATTTCCAAAGTGCTTTCCATAGTGCCTGTCCTAATTATAACATTCCCCACCAACAGTCTGTAACAGTTGCTTTTTCTTCACACTCTAACCAGTAGTATATTTTTTGTCTTTTTAACAATAGCCATTCTGACTGGGGTAAGATGCCTCACTGTGGTTTTGACTACATTTCCTTGATGATTAGTGATGTTGCACATTTTTTCACATACCTTTTGGCCATTTGTATGTCTTCTTTTGAGAAACGTCTATTCACGTCCTTTGCCCACTTTTTAATGGAATTGTTTTTCTTACTGTTGGCTTCCTTGCATATTCTGGATATTAGTCCCTTGCTGGATGAATCTTTTGCAAACACTTTGTCCTATTCAATATGTTGTCTCTTCATTCTGTTGTTTCCTTTACTGTGCAGAGGCCTTTTGGTTTAACATAGTCCCCTATGTCTATTTCTGTTTCTCAAAAGCCTGTGCTTTTGAGGTCTTAGCCATAAAATCTTTGTTAGATCGACGTCCTGAAGTGTTTCCCCTACATTTCCTTCTAGCAATTTTATAATTTCAGGTCTTAAGTCTTTAATCCATCTTGAGTTAAATTTGCATATGGTGAGACCAGGGTCAGATTTCATTCTTCTGCATGTGGATATCCAATTTTCCCTGCATTGTTTATTGAAGAGTATCCTTTTCTCAATGTACATTCTTGGTGCTTTTGTAAAAAATCAGTTGGCTGCAAATATATGGATTTATTTCTACATGATCTATTTTGTTCCATTGGTCTATGTGGCTCTTTCTATACCAATACCATGCTATTGTGGTTACTACAGCCTTTTAATAGATTTTGAAGACAGGTAGTGTGACGCTTCTAGCTCTGTTCCATTTGCTCAAGACTACTTTGGGTATTTGGGCTCCCTGCTGATTCTGTGGAAATTTTAGGATTGTTTTCTTTTATTTCTGTGAAAAATGACTGGTACTTTAATAGGGATTGCACCGAATCTGCAGATTACTTTGAGCAATATGGTCATTTTAATGATGTTAATTCTTCTGATCCACGAGCATGGGATGTCTTTCCATTTGTTTTTGTGCTCTTCAATTTCTTTCACCAGTGTTTTGAAATCTTTTTTATTTTTTAAAAATATATTTATTTATATATTTTTTGAAATGGAGTCTCACTCTGTCGCCCAGGCTGGAGTGCAGTGGCGCTATCCCGGCTCACTGCAAGCTCCGCCTCCTGGGTTCACGCCATTCTCCTGCCTCAGCCTCCCAAGTGGCTGGGACTACAGGTGCCTGCCACCACACTCAGCTAATTTTTTGTCTTTTTTTTTTCAGTTGAGACGGGGTTTCACCGTGTTAGCCAGGATGGTCTTGATCTCCTGACCTCGTGATCCGCCCACCTCAGCCTCCCAAAGTGCTGGGATTACAGGCGTGAGTCACCGTGCCCGGCCTGAAATCTTATTTTTTTAATGACATACTTGAATTTGAAAACATATCCAATTAACTTGTACTTTATTTTGAAGTTGTGACTGGAAAGTTGTTTTAAAGTCTGTCTTTAAACTTACAAACATTATGTCAAATTGCTCCTAAGAGAGGATCAGTAGAGATTTAGTTCTTATAGTATTTCCTCAACTATATTTTGCAAATCAGATTTTCAAAACAAGAGTTTAACTTGTTATCAATTCTTCATATTTACATACTTAAACCTCAGGTAGAAGTTACAAGCTATCAGTGACATCTGCAATGTAGATGGGAAAGGTGAATGCAAAGAATAACACATATTCCATATTAACAGTAAAAATAGCTATTTCTGTTCTCCCTCAGCTACCAAAAACTGTCTTAAGTCTCCAGATTTAAAACCGCTGGGTTCATTCACTCATTCAGCCATTTATTTTTGTGAGCATCTCTTAGGCAGTCATGTGCTGTGTTAATCCTATCTGACTCTCCCCTCTCCTTTGTCCTTCAAACCCCATTAGTGGCCAAGTCCCATTAATCTGGGCATGTCCCACTTCTTCCTCTTTCCAAATTTCTTAAGTATAGGTCAAGTCCTCATTAACCACTGAATATGCACCAAATGGAAGATTACGCAGTCATTAAAACCCCTTGTAAAAAGTATACAACATGAAGAAAATCATTCAAGGAAAAAGAACAGAAAACTATACAAAATATTGTATAATCACATCCATGTAAATAAAGAATTTGGCATGGAAAAAGATGAAGAAAATAACATACTAAGAGGATCTCTGGTGGAGAAGTACTTTGCCTTTATGTTTCTGCATTTTGCAAATTTCCTATAATAAGCAGTTATTATTCTAGAAGAAAATAGAAATGAAAAACTTACTATTAAACTTATTATTTTAGTTAGATAACAAATTATTCCCGAGGTTCAGAACTGCGTATCAGAAATAACCAAAATAAACACTCAAGCATGCAGCTAATTCTTTAACCTAATTCTTTAAAAACTAAAAGGTGCTTACCCCATGCCTCTTACTGCATTTCCACATGCCTACCTCTTCAATGTTCCAGTGAGACTCTGATGTCAGCTTTCATAAAATAAGTTGTTCTTACCAACTAGTCCACATTATTTTTAAAACTTCAGTGATTTGCTTTCTCCTAAACTCTAATTCTCATTTTTCCTTCAAGAGTCCTAGATTTGCCTTTTCCTATTACCACTGGTATCCACTGGTACCTGCAATCCTCTTTTCTCTAGGAATCTACCCTTAATTCTAGTACAAAACTAATCTTTAAACACTGCTTTCATAAAATCACTTGTCTTTCAAAATGTGCAAGAGCTTCCACTTGACTCAAATCTAAGCCTATTGTTGAACCACAAATCTCCACTCGACCTTACATCTTATTTCTTCAAACTAGGCAGAACTACACCGTTCCTTAGATTTAAACCATGCCTACATTGTTTTCATTGTACTCTTTCCCAATTTTCCATGTAAAATGTCCTTCTTCTAGCCCGTGTTAATCTAAAGGCCAAGCTCAAGGCCCAGTCCAAGTCCTACCTCTTCCATGAATCATCTCTTTAAGTATTCCAGCCCATACTGATCTCTCTTCTGATTCCCTGTTGCACTTACAGTTAGTATCACAAAGTATAACAATTGTTCTGTGACCACTGTGTATAAATTGGTTTTGTTTCTCCAAATAAGGTACCAGACAAATAAGGTACCAGAAAGCAGAGACCAACAGACCCAAGGAAAACGCTAGACACATAAACAGTTAATACTAAATGAATAAATTTTTTTCTACAGTCAAAATACTAATGCTCCAAACCATTTTTAAGTCGCCTTATTTGAAGTTATGTGAGCCAAAAAGCAAATGTCTCACATTTTATGTTTATCCTGCCAAAATGTAAAGTCTATAACTCGGTAGAAAAAAACAATCGGACAAAAAAGTTTAATTTTCATCTCGCTTCATTTTATCTAGTAAAACCAGGACTTTAGGAATAAAGTAGAACTGTACATTGCTCCAATCTCTTCTGCTCCTTTCAGAAGTATTTCCAAGTCAGGAGATACAGAAAGCACCTTCTTTTCCTAAATTAAATGGTAATATTTTTTGTCTGTTACAAAAAGAATAAAGACATACTCAACACACAATTAACCATATGACAAGTCTTTTTGATCAACTCAGGAAATAATTCTTGAACTACTTTTTGTTCAGAGAAAAAGTGCAGGATCTAGTGAAGTAATGTGGTTGCTCAGGGTATCACTGAGCATGCCCAGTTGTTCCTATTCTGCTTTCCTTTCCCAAGTTTGTCAAGTGTCTCTGAAGACTTACCCTTCCCATTATTCTACCAAACCTAAACCTAAATTCAGACCAACTGGAGACATTAAATTCTCTAGGTTTTCAAGGGTCACACACAGCATTAAGAGTCTAGACAGCCTTGAGATAAGTACCAGGTTTATATAACATGAGTTAATAAAATAAATGGGCACAGGCCTCTTTCATTCAGTGTAGATTAACAACTATTTGCACACAGGCTTAAGCAGGACTAGCAAAGTGGAAAAAATTTCGCTAGTAGTATTTGTTCACGTCCCAAGAAAATCTAGAAAAGAACACCTTTTTAATTGACATGTCAATAAACTACTATATTATTTATAATGTTAAGCTACCTGAAGCATGCCTCCCCTGATTCTGTGGCATTCTTTGGAAGAGATCATGGTTGTATTCATAATATCTGTAGTCTTCATGTGCACGATCTCCAAGTGGCCGCTTTCTCTGACCATCAAAAAAATTGTCTGAATAATAATATCGGGAACCAGAGTCTCCATTTTCAACAGCAAAACTAACTTCCGTTACAAATGACTGAGAAGAACCATACTCTCTAGGGACATCTGCTAGACTTCTGGCAAGATAAGAAGGTGCAGATAATCTGTTGCTTTCTCTTCTCATTATTTCATGAGGTGTTCTCTGAATTGGAGTTCTAAGGAAACTCTGGTTTCTTGAAACTACTCCATCTCCAGAAGTTGAAAAGGCATTAGGGTTTGAATCTGGAAGACAGATATCAGTTCGTCTTGGAATTGTTGGACCATGCCGGATGAATGAAGGCATAAGATCTATAATAAAACAAAGGATAAAATTACCCTTTCATCAGTAAGTAACAAAAGTTTTCGAAAGTTGTTCATTTATATCTACCACCCCAAAATCAAATGTCAGTCAACTTAAGAAAACACAATTTTAAATTTTGGTTTAGGATGGTATCTGGGCATTCTAAATTGAAGAAGGTTAATATTTTCCCAATCAAATGAATTTATATAACTTGCATTAATGTGCTATGTGTAAAAGCTCAGCTAGAATGAAATGTATTCTGCATACTACCATACATAATATGATAAAACGCCAATAATCTTATCTGTGAACTACACATTAATGACATGGTCATGAATTAATGTATAATAGGAAACAATCTAACAAACTGATAGTTTCTAGTTAATTAAGCTAGTAGTTTATTTTGTTGTTCTCACTTCATTTTAGAAACTGCCAAAAATCCTTCTTGAAGCAAACACAATTTCAAAAATAAAATAGAACTTCATGCTACTCCCAAGTATGTAAAAGTGGATTCCTTTAAAGATTAAAAAATTAGTAGCTCTTTCTTCTCTTGGAATTACCTAGCACTAGCATAGCAATCAAAAGCCAGAAAGCCAAAAATTTAGGTATGAAAATTGAAAATAAAAAGCTCTCATTTCAAAGAGGCACACAAATGTTGAATTGGCTCAAAAAAACCAAGTCTTAAACTACGTAATTATAATTCAAAATAGTAGATAATATAACAATGGCTTTTAGGATACTGTACTTTTAAACACGAAACTTGAAAACAGCTTAAGACATTCCTAGTTAGAAAGCAAATACCTTTAAAACAAGAAAAAACCTGAATATGGAGACCCTCTTATTATTCATTAAGTAAACAATATTGGAGACACTCATATTAATAAGCTTCAGAAACTAACACTGGACAGAAACAAATATCCGAATAAATAAGGTTCAACACTTGATGTAACGACAACAAAGTATATCAAAAGTTATTTGCTTAATTGTGACAAACATGAACAAAACTGCATGTTCTGCACATGTACCCCAGAACTTAAAGTATAATAAAAAAAAAAAAGTGTGACAAACATGATTCACGATTTCAAGTAATGTTTGATAAACTTTATTTGTAGCAAACAGCAAGCTATCACTTAAAAACAGCCAAAAACCTAACGGCATGTGTAACTGAAAACCAACTTAAAGAAAAAAAAAACCTTAAAAATCAAGTTTCGAGTTACTGACATGCTCAACTGACGTATATTTTGTTGAAAGTATTGCAAGTATTACTATAAATCTGGAAGGCTGACAATGTGGTTATAATGGAGAACATGCTCTCCCATCTGTGTGATCTTGGGCAAATACTAGAAACCTAGCATTCCCAATTACAATATGAGGTAATACTTAAGTCACAAGGTTACCATCAGCTTCCAAGAAGGAAACTTACGCAAAGGGCCCGGGACGCAGTATGAGCACCAAAATACCAGCTCCATGCCTCACAAATGTCCTGAACACACAAGAATTAAAAATCCAAGAGATTCAACTCAAAAACCAAATACTTAAATTAAGAAGAAAAGTAGCGGGGGATTGGAGGTGGGGGTTGGGGGTGGGATATACCCTATCAAAAAAAAAAAAAAAAAACTTTTCCGGGGGTGGGGCGGGGGGCGGTGGAATTTCTCTAACACGATAGAAATCATTTTGAGTTGCCTTTTTGGAATCTCACGAATATAGCCAAATACAAAGGCTTTTGGCTCTCTGCTCTGGGATGTAAGAGTCATGAGGCTTTGGGTGGCAGCCAGAAGAACTACGGTGTGCTTTTCACCTTCTCAAGTCTGCATCCGGCAGCAGGACTAAGGAATTCTGCCCCAGAGTTTGCACAACTTGGAACACGGTCGAGAGACACCCACAATGTTTGCAAACATGAGGCACATCTCGACGCATCCAGAAGAGTAAAAAGTGTCCCTGTCTAATTACTCTTACTCCTACAGCATTAGGTTATAAGCAATTTAAGTGTTTTCTAGTCTCTCTTCCAGTAGTCAAAACCAACAACTCTCTGCCAGGCGGGGCGAGGAAGTCTGTTATTTTTAGGCGGTGCTCTTGGCGGGGTTAGGCGCGGGGGGACTAACCCAAGTTTCTTAGTCTTATGGGCTTTCAATCAACGAATACCACTTCAGGCACAAGAAAATCTCAAAACCAGTATTTCACAGCGACCAGCGACGAAGGAGAAGCCCTGGGGACCCGCCGGCGCCCCCGCCCAGGTCGCTGCAGCCCCCAGCCGCCTGGGCCAGGTGTGGGCGCGCCCCGCCTGACACTCACTCCGAAGCAGAGGCGACGTCTCCTTCTTCACGTACTTCCCCTGCACCTCGGCCGGCTTGGACACTTCGTTTTTGGTTTTCTTTCGGGACAGCATCCTTCTCGACGAGGCCCGAGGCCGCGCTGAGCTGCCTCCCTAGGGCTCCGCGCCGGGCGCCGGCCGTCTCCGCCGCCACCTCCGCCGGCGCCGCCGCCTCCTTCCCTCCCGAGCCGCCGCCTCCGCCGCCGCCTGTCCGGAGCCCGGGGTTGCCTGCAGGGACTGCCGCATGTTCAGGGCGCTAAGCGCGCCAGCCGCCGCTCAGTCGCTGGTCAGTTCCTTCCCGGAAGTTGGCCCGCTCTGCGACACTGCTCTGGGACGCCGTGAGAAAAGCCCAGCGACGCCGGGCCAGGGCCATGGTTCGCCGCGGGCCGCCGGGCAACCGCTACCACTACCGCCGCCGCCGCCTACATCCCGTAAACTTTCCCCGCGGCCGCTGGGAATTCTGGGAAGCTCGACGCAGCGCGGGCCGCCGCTGCCCCTCCCCCACCACAGCTCTGGGCGCTGCTCCGGGGCGGGACTCGGGTGCCGGTGCTCTCGGCTAACGGGCCGGTCCCACCGAACCGCGGCTGCCCTCGCTCATCCTCAGCGTGAAGCAGGTCCTGTCGACTAAGAAGATGAAGGACGAAGCTTCCGTCGCTGAGAACGGCAGCTCGTCGCATGCGCAAGTCGTGAAGCTATTCTCCACGACAGTTTTTTTTGTTGTTGTTTTCGCATTCTCCCGGGATTTCTAACGGAGGGGGTGACTCTCTTCCCCCATAAACGTTTTTCCGTGTTTGAGGGTGTTCTTCCTAGTGTTTCCAAGGCCGGTGAATTCAGTTCTGTGAAAAATGTGCAATGCTAACCATGATCCCCAGGCTAGTGATGTATCATATCATCTGTTCTGCTGGAAGTGTTCATGCTGGTTAACTAGAAATAAGTTGATCCTCTACTGAGTATCAGGGAGTGCGTTTTTCTAATAATAGGAACAAACGAAAGAATGCAAGATGGAATTTCTAGTACCTCTTTTTAAGATACATTTGGTGTTAGCATATTACAATTATTTTATTGCATCATTATCATTAGTATGATTAATAGCCAAGTATTTCCTCCTGACGTTATGTGTTACGATCTTAGAATTTTGAGGACTTTGACCACTGCAAGTCGGGACCAGGAATTTTCTATCTAAAATAACAGACTCTACTTCCTTCTATATAACTTAGCAAGACTGCCAAATGTACAGGATAACATTTGGAAAATAAGATTGGATTCATCCCCTAGTGACCAAATTCAGGCTTTAATAATGAGGAATGCTTTCCCTGAGATCTAAAACATCTCACAAGAGATCTAAGACATGTCACAACAAAAGACATGGAATTTTTTTACCACATTAAAAAGATGGTCAAATTTTGTTTTACCATGAGCAAACAAATGAGACATTTAATCTAGGGTCTGTCTCCATATGTTCCCTTGGTGCAGATCTCCCATAATTCATTCATTTAGCAATAAATACTCATCACCCACTGTGCTAGGCACTGTGCTAGGTGTTTGTGATATAGCGATAAGCAAAACAGACAAAAATCCCTACTGTCATGGGAAGGAAAAAAAATGACGAAACATAAGCAAAACGTACCATATTAGATAGTGGTAAGTGATGAAGTGAAAATAAAAGAGCACTCGCAATTTTAGAGAGGGTGATAGAGGGACCAGAGAAGGCTCAGGAGAAGGTGACATTGGAGTTAAGTGACAGAATGAGGAAACTGGCCATGCAGCTATCTGGAGGAACGGTATTCCAGGCAGAAAGAACAGCAAGTGCAAAGTCACTGCAAGTGGCCATGTTCCTGGCAGATTGGAGGAACAGTAAGAGGGTTTACTACTGGAAAAGAGGGGGAGACGAATGGGGAATGCAGTTAGAGAGTAACAATAGCCACCGCACCTTGGGCTTTGTAGGCCATTGTAAGGAGTGTTACTTTGAGCAGAAGAGTGACATGATCTGAGTTAATGTTTTCATAGGACTGCTTTGGGTGCTGGGTGGAGAGTAGACAATGGAGATAAGGGCAAAAGCAGGGAGATCAGTCAGAAGTTATTGCTGGCTTGGACCCAGGTAATAATAGGTGGAGATAAGTGGACGCATTTTAGACATATTTTAAAGAAAGCCCGCCAAATTTGCTGACATTGAATACGGAGTGTGAGACTATCAATCATTCCCATGGGTATGAAAATCTTAAGAAACAGAATTGGAACTCACTAGAGGCAGAGTGTACTCTGAGAGAAACATTAGAAAAAGTTACTTGTTCCTGTGGTTCAGAAATAAGGACAAGTCCTAAAGCATTGATAGTGTGCAGGGAGAAGAAAGAGTGATGAAACAAGTGAAAACACAATGGGGTTTTGTTGCACATCAGAGTGTGAAGGTGGGAGCTGAAGGGGGAAGGGGGAGCCAAAGAAGTGCCAGGTTTCTGCCCAAGGCTTACCCCAGAGAAGGACAAAAGGATATTAGTACCTTGTTAATAAAAGCAACTCTTGTCACTGGGAGTTTTCCCAGAGCCTGAAATATGGGACACCTTTCACGTGTGGAGTAAAGAATCCTAGAATTTTATAGTTGAAAAAGAATTCTGAGATTACCTGGGCTCACCTCATCAACATCAAAAAGGAACGAGAAAAATTAAGTGTTTTGCCTTAGATTACATTCCTGGTTAATGACAGAATAACATCAGAACTGGAGTTTTCGATTTCCCTTTTTTTTTTTTTCTGAGGTAGAGTCTCGCTCTATCCCCCAGGCAGGAGTGCAGTGGCACTACCTCAGCTCACTGCAACCACTGCCTCTCAGGTTCAAGCGATCCTCTCACCTCGGCCTCCTGAGTAGCTGGGATTACAGGCGCCCGCCACCACACCCAACTACTTTTTGTATATTTAGTAGAGACCGGATTTCATCATGTTGGCCAGGCTGGTCCCGAACTCCTGGCCTCAAGTGATCCGCCCGCCTCGGCCTCCCAAAATGCTGCAGTTATAGGCGTGAGCCACTATGCCAGCCTCAATTTCCATTTGGGGCTCTTTTCTGCTACAGAACATTCAGAATCCCACTAATGTGAGTCCAGACTGTTTCTAAACACAGTTGTTTGGAAAGCCATCTATGTTCCTTACAAAGTACTCCCTTGTACAATGCTATTTCATTTCTTTGAATTATAGCAGAGAGAAAGCCTTAATTAGGTGCTCTATTTAAGACACCTAATTGCCTTTTTATCAAGGAGGGTACATTCCAGAATCAACAATCTGCAGGCAGCATTAGCTATAGCAATGCACAACAAATACGTGAACTTTGAATTTGAATCCTTAAATCTAAAAGCTTTGAATTAACATCTTTTTTCTAGAAATTCTTTGACTTCCGAGAATTTTTATTAAGGAATTCAGATTTGCTATAGTTCAACAGAGCTGTAATTCTCCAGACATTGCCTTCAATAATGCTAATACTGCATTCCATAGTAGAGATTTTTTTTTCCCCTTACAGTTACATTCTCAGTGGAGAAAACTGGCAATTAGGAAGCTTCTCGTGTTTTAACAACTTTTTTAAAAAATTAATTTAGCATCAACATTTATTTTAGTGGAGCCTGTGGGGTATGACCCTGGGCTCACCTCATAGCATTCTGAGTTCTTGGTTGTCTCATCTGAAAATGAAGAAAGTGAACCATTTGATTTCTTTCTTTTTTTTTTTTTTTTTGAGACAGAGTCTCGCTCTGTCGCCCAGGCTGGAGTGCAGTGGTGTGATCTCAGCTCACTGCAAGCTCTACCTCCTGGGTTCACACTATTCTCCTGCTTCAGCCTCCTGAGTAGCTGGGACTACAGGTGCCCACTGCCATGCCTGGCTAATTTTCTGTATTTTTAGTGGAGACGGGGTTTCACCTTGTTAGCCAGGATGGTCTCAATCTCCTCCTGACCTCATGATCTGCCTGCCTTGGCCTCCCAAAGTGCTGGGATTACTGGCATGAGCCACTGCACCCAGCTGAACCATTTGATTTCTGAAGTGTCTTTCAGTCCTGGAGTTTTCCACCATGTAGGCAGAAGGGAATATGCAAAAATAAAAACTTACCTTCATAGGATAAGAGAAATGTTGGTGATTTTCTTTCTTTAAAAAGTTTGTTTTTTATTCAACTATTAAAATATTAAATTATCAGCATTATATAAAATCATCATTAGTATAAAAATAAAATTTCATGCCAGATTGCTACTTTCAAAGATAGCTAAGGGCTTTATGCTATGTTGATGTCCTCTTGTTAGAAGCATGTAAATTCTTTTTTTTTTTTTTTTTGAGACGGAGTCTCGCTCTGTGGCCCAGACTGGAGTACAGTGGCCGGATCTCAGCTCACTGCAAGCTCCGCCTCCCGGGTTTAGGCCATTCTCCTGCCTCAGCCTCCTGAGTAGCTGGGACTACAGGTGCCCGCCACCTCGCCTGGCTAGTTTTTTGCATTTTTTAGTAGATACGGGGTTTCACTGTGTTAGCCAGGATGGTCTTGATCTCCTGATCTTGTGATCCGCCCATCTCGGCCTCCCAAAGTGCTGGGATTACAGGCTTGAGCCACCGTACCTGGCTAGAAGCATGTAAATTTTTAAAGGGTGAACTATTCAGTGAAAGATTATCCAAGAAAGACAACCAAAATGGAAATAAGGCCTACATATGGAGCTCAAAAAAAAAAAAAAAGGTAAAAAGAAGAGGAACTTCTAGTCTACTCTCCAACTCACTCTTCTTGTTCACGTAACAAGATAAACTTAATCTGTCTCAGGAAGAAGTAATAATTATGCCAGTTATAGCTCTTCAAGTCTCTAAAATTTCGCTATTAAAATACGGGAGGGGGCTGGGCACGATGGCTCATGTCTATAATCCCAGCACTTTGGGAGGCCGAGGCGGGTGGATCACCTGAGGTCAGGAGTTTGAGACCAGCCTGGCCAACATGGTGAAACCCCGTCTCTACTAAAAATACAAAAATTAGCAGAACGTGGTGATGTGCGCCTGTAATCCCAGCTACTGTGGAGGCTGAGGCAGGAGATCCGTTTGAACTAGGGAGGCAGAGGTTGCAGTGAGCCAAGATTGCACCACTGTACTCTAGCCTGAGCAACAGAGACTGTCTCAAAAAAAAAAAAAAAAAAAAAAAAGGAGGGTAAATTCCCAAGTGTCCATTAGGCAGAAACTTTGGTTGTTTCCTATGAAGGATAAGGATGTGTAATGTCTACACAGCTCTGAAGATATTATATAACTGCTTAATATTAGCAACTTAGTTGGGTTTCTAAACTCCTGTTATGTAAGATGAATCATCCCCCCAGTAACATAAAGAATTAGTAACACAATTCTAATCAAAAGGAGTCAAGCTGGGAGATTCGGTGTCTCTGAGCTTAGCTTTTGTTCTTATGTACTGTGATTGCTTAGACTTAGAGGATCTCTGAAACCTTGATAGAAAGCCAAAATGAGTCTTTTATTCTTGGCAACACTGGCCTTGGACTTCTGTTGTCTGTCCTTCTGGTTCTTTCTGTATCTTGACTTCTCTGACCCTAGAAACTTTTATCTTCCTTCCAGAATTGGGCCGTTATCTTTAGCCACTTTCAACTTTATTTTTAAACTATTCTTTGCAATTATCAGTTTTTACTTGGCTTCATGATATTGTGAAATATATATTTGGTCTTCATCTCTGTTTCCTGACATAGAGTTTTTAAACCTTGTAATCTCCAGAAGAGTGTCTTCTGTATGCTAATGAGATGACTGGTGGCTGGATAGCTTCAGAATAAGGGCTGGTCAACCGAGAAAGACCAAGGTAGAATTAAAGGGTGGGGACTTCCAGCCCCACCACTAACCTTCTGGGCGGGAGAGGGGCTGAAGGTTAAGTTGCCCGTGAGGTACTAAGTCATTTCTACATAACCGAGCTTCCATAAAACCACAAAGGACTGGGTTTTGAGAGTTTCTGGATGACTAAACACACTGAGGTTCCTAGAGGCCGCCATTCCTACGGAGGGCATGGAAGCCCTCCTTTATTCTATTATTTTTACTAAACAGGTAAACACAGTGTTTCCCTGAGCTCTGTGAGCTGCTCTAATAAATTAATAAAACCCAAGAAGGGAGTTGTGGGAACCCCAACTTACAGCTGATGGGTTAGAAACACAGGTCACAGCGTGGGGCTTGCGATTGGCATCTGAAGTGGGCAATCTTGTGGGACTAAGCCCTCAACTTATGGGATCCTATGACGTAGATTGTGTTAAAATTGAATTTAAAGGACACCTGGCTGGTGTCCACTGTAGAATTGATTGCTTGGTGTGCGAAGAAACATCCCCACACATCGGGTGTCAGAAATTGTGTTGTGTGAGAGTACAAAAAAGCACTTTTGGTTGTTTTCCTATAACAGGCTAAAGTAAAAACTTTTTTGTTTTTAACTCAGTACAACGTGACTAAGGCTGTCATTATGGGTGTCTACTCCATCCGTTCCACACAACATAGGAGCCAGGCAATACTGCACCCCCTAAATAACCTGTACCACAATTTCTTATGTGCTGTGGCCACATCGTGCTGATGCACAGGCCCTCTGCAAAGATGATCTCCAAGAGACCCAATGGAAATCGATACAAAACATATCCTTCTGTCTTCAGCAGCCGTTGGGGATTTCACTCGCCTTCTTTTTTTTTTTTTTTTTTTTTTTTTTTGAGATGGGGGTCTTGCTCTGTCACCCAGGCTGGAGTGCAGTGGTGCGATCTTGACTCACTGCAACCTCTGCTTCCCAGGTTCAAGTGATTCTCCTGCCTTAGCCTCCCGAGTAGCCGGGATTACAGGCGCCCACCACCACACCTGGCTAAATTTTTGTATTTTTAGTAAAGACAGGGTTTCACCATGTTGGCCAGGCTGGTCTCAAACTCCTGACCTCAGGTGATCCCCCCCCCCCCCCCGCCCCAGCCTCCCAAAGTGCTGGGATTACAGGCGTGAGCCACCAGGCCTGGCTATTTATTTATTTATTTATTTAAGAGGTAGGTATCTCACTATGATGGCTTTGAACTCCTGGGCTTAAGTGATCCTCCTACCTCAGCCTCCCAATAGTTGGGACTACAGGCACAAGCTACTGTACCCAGCTTTCGCTAACCTTTTAACATGACCATCTCTTATTCCAGCCTGCCGCCTGTTCTCTTTTCTCAATCTTTCTTCTCCCTGCCAAAAGTGCTCTACTTCCGTTTCATGTCTTGTAGGAAATTTCTCTGTATCGTCTCTGTCCTATCTTGTGGGCTGCTTTGTTGAAGGGTCTAATGACCCTTTTTTCGGGGGCAGTAAATTTAATCTTAGGATGCAAAGCAAACATGATTTATGAGAAAGGAGGGAGTGAAAAACACATCTGTTTGAAATAGTTTCAAGGAAGAAGTTTAAACAGAACTTCAGTAGAGCCAGAAGGTAAAAAATTAAGAAAAAAATGGAAATGTCCCATCCCGTGTGGAGACTGGCCACATAAATATATCTCCTCTCCTTCCTGGAACCCCAGTTAACTGACAGTGAAAGAATATAAAGGGAATACACTTATAATTATTACAAGAACACAAAATAGGCCATCAGATCAGTAGATGTGACATTAATAAATGTCTAGAAGATGAAGAGCGATAGGGTTGCAAGAGGTGGGGAGGAGATCAAGAGACAACGAAGCAGGACGAAGTATTTTAGTTCACAGCCTAAGATACTTGCGGAAGCACATACCACCAGAGGCCGAGGCGAGGGTTGGGATCACATGCTCCTGGTTTAATTAAGGAAGATAGGAAACTAATGTGGAGCTGAGAAGACGCACTAATTGAAAGTTAGACGTCCACCCCCATAGAATTTCAGGTGTCATGCACCTATTTCCTTGAAAAGGGATCTTCAGATTCTGTTTTTGGATAAATTAAATGGCCCTATAATAAAGATTTTAGCATTCTGACCTTTGTATATCCTACAAACGAAAGAACTGAATCTCATAGAGCAATCTTCCAGGTAGTGGGCCCTGATCCCTCAAATAGCACTCACAAGTGTTTGCTTTTTTGTTTTGTTTTTGTTTTTGTTTTTGAGACAGGGTTTTACTCTGTCACCCATGCTGGAGTGCAGTGGCACAATCACGGCTCACTGCAATCTCGACTTCAACTTCGGGGGCTCAATCCATCGTCCTACCTCAGCCTCCCAAATAGCTGGGACTACAGGTGCATGCCACCACACCTGGGTAATCTTTCCATTTTTGTAGAGACCAGATTTCACCATGTTGCCCAGGTTGGTCCCAAACTGCTGGGCTCAAGCGATCCTCCCACTTCAACTTCCGAAAGTGCTGGGATTATTATAGGCATGGGCCACCGTGCCTTTCTGTGTTTGCTTTTTTAATGTATCATTTAAAAATACAAGTATGCAATCAAGGATCACCAGAAATGTTAGGAAAACTTGCAACATGAGTGATAGCAAAATAAACAAACAGAAAAATAAACTACAAATAAAACAGGTAATTCAGAGTATAGATGAGTAAGCAACAACACTTTTTACTATCAACAGGAAGATTTGCAAGAAGATATTGCACTCATAAAACAACAGGAAGCTATGAAAAAGAAATCAGAACAATAAAGAGCTCTTGGAAATTAAAGATAGGGGTTGCCAAAGTAAAATTTTCAGAACAAAGTTAGGAAGATAAAGTTGAGCAAATCTTCCAGAAAACAGAACAAAAAGACTGAGATGGGAAATTTCAGAGAACAGAAAAGAGAAATAGGCTTTATACAAAAGGCCCAATAGCCTGAAAAGGTGAGTTCCAGAAGGTTAACAGAGAAAATGGAGAGGTGTATGGCAGACTCACCTGACAGCAATAACTTAAACTTACCCTGAGAATGACCCTATGATCTCAGAAGAGTGTGTGTTTGAAATTCCAAGCTAAAGAATTTGGGAGTAGCCAACCCAGAGATTCATTCCTTATCTATGAGAAACATCTGAATCCCCAGCCCATCCCATGGAAGACAGGCCTTCCAGGGGGATTGAGGTCCTTTGTTCTGGGTTAAATGAAGGTTGCCAGGTGGAGGTTGTTAGGAGGAGGGTGCTAAGTGAAAATGCAACATAAACTGCGTGCTTTTTACAAACGGCAGTAGTTCTCCTGTCCGGTCCACTGCCACTGGACTACCCTGTATATGAGTCCCCTCAGTAAGTCCTATGTCTTGTTTGCTGGCTCCGGTTTCTTCTTCGGCCTCTCAAACATGGTGCCATTCCTACTGAAGTCAGTAGGGGTCTGGTGACAAGATGCCATCATCAAAAATGAATACAAGATATTTTTTCAGAGAGGGAGGAATTTCCCAATTGATAGGGTATCCCAAGTGCCCTTCGAAATAAATGAAAAAAGATCCATGTCTCAATGTGTTGTGAAATTTCAGAACATTAAGGATAAAAGGAAGACCCTGAAAGGTTCCAGTGAAAAGATCTTAGCATTCTGACATTTGTATATCCTGCAAGCAAAAGACAGAAGTATCAATTATGAAGGAATGAGAATCACACTAATGTCAGATTTTTCATCAGCAACAAGGATTTCTGTAAGACTATGGAGCAATGCCCTCAAATAAATAAGGGGAAATTAGTTTACAATTTTATATCCATCAAAATAGGTGAATCAAAATCCAAATGTCAATCAAAAATGAAAGAATAAAGACATTTTTGGAAATAAAGGGACTCAGAAAGTATACTTCTCTTATATCCTAGTAAGTTGCTTTAGAAGATAAGTTCTTAAAAAATGAGAGAATAAACTCACACAAAGGACAAAACAAAAACAGAAAAATAGGGATTCGAGAACTAGTGACTCTAACTCAGGAAAGTAATTTTAGTCTCAGTATCATGGTTGTATAGCAAGCCTGGAAGCCAATCAATCCAGAGTGAAATTGGACTTTAGAGGACTCGAAAAGGAAGCTACCTAGGAAGAGATGAGATTTAAGAAATCTGTGCAATTTAGAACAAATTACAAAGGTGATAAAGGCAGAAGATTCAGTGAAAAAAGAAAAGCAATGAGACATGAAAATTCAGGCAAATACAGCATTTTGGGCCCTTCTGAAAAGACCTACTTGAGAACAAAGAGATTAGATTTGATTTTGACAAAGCAAGAGATTAGTAAAAATTTGAAACTCAGGATTGGAAAAGTAGCTGTAAGTGAACAGGTGGTAATCATTGAATACATTTAAACACAGAAAAGCCTAAACAATGGTGAGAAATAGGGTTTTTAAAGAAACCAGGCCAGGCACGGTGGCTCATGCCAGTAATCCCAGCACTTTGAGAAGCTGAGGCAGGAGGATCCCTTGAGCCCAGGAGTTTGAGGCTAGCCTGGCCAACATAATGAAAACTTCTGTCTCTACAAAAAAAAAAAAAAAAAAAAAAAAAGCAAAATTAACCAAGTGTGGTGGAACATGCCTGTAGTCCCAGCTACTCAGGAGGCTGAGGTAGGAGTATCAATTGAGCCCAGGAGGTTGAGGCTGTGATGAGCTGTGATTGTGTCACTACGCTCCAGGCTGGGTGACAGAGTGAGCCCCTGTTTCAAAAATAGAAAATAAGGAAACCAGACTTTGTTGTGCATTTTCCCATGTTACTGTATCTTAAAAAATTTAAGTTTAAAAAGCTCAGTATCTTTAAAAACAACCAAAATTATACATTGAGTCAAGACAGGTCTAAACAGGACATTGAATATCAAGATCCTGTGCCTTTGGCTGGCAATGCTGTTTATTTCATGCTGATCAGAATTGAGGAACTAGAAATAACAATGTAGACAAAGAGCAGATTCAGTGGAGTGAGGAAATGGGAGGGGATGGACAGGAGGTTGTGGTCAGTGGGGAATTTCAGAGTTTTAAATAGCTATCAGGTGTGACCAAATTAGCCCGTAGTTGGAGTAGAGATGGAAGAAATGAAATTGAGAAAGTTACGGAATGTAAAGGTCGCATGTTAGAAAACATGGAATATGGTAAAACAAACAACAAACTGAGCCATTGAAACAGAGTGAAGGGACTGTCCTGCAAGTAGTAGAGAAGGAAGAGGAAAGGCAGCATAAATAAAAGGCATAAAAATAGATTTCTTTCTTATGATTCATGTATTACTCAGAGGCTTTTGAATTCCTAGAACTTGTATTGAGATTTCCAAATCAGTTAGTAATAATATTCAAATATTATATTTCATTGATGTGCTTTACTGTTAATTTCACAGTGCTATTAGAAGCCTAATATCTTCAGATAAATTGATGTTCAGAGGGTTCACAATAGTCTCCTGAGAATTTAGAGCACGGGTAGCCTTGCATGTTAGGGCCAAATGATCTCAGATGTAATTAGTTAGTAGAACTGTGGGTGATCAGAAGTTAAGGATCTTCAGATGGAGAGAATGAGCTTGAAGTATCCAGGTGGTCCCAATGCCCAAAGTAATCACAAGAGTCCTTATAAAAGGGAGTCAGGAAACTAGTGACGGGAGACTTGAGGATGGAAACAGGAGGTTGATGAGGTGAGCCGAGCGGGCAGTCAGCCTCTGGAAGCTGAAGAAGTCGGGGAAACAGATTCTGCCCTCAGAGCCCCCAGAGGCAGCCACCCTGCCAACACCACCTGGGCTTTAGCCTCCTGAGACTGATTTTGTACTTCTCACTTCCAGAATCGTAAGTTAATGAATTGGTGTTGTTTTATGCCAGTAAGTGTGTGGTAATTTGTTACAGTAGCAATAGCAAACTGATACAAAAAGTTTGCAAATGGTTTTAGGGTTTTGATTGCCAAATTTTATCAGCAGTGTATGCATGCCTGTCTTTTTAAATTTTTAATTGGCACATACATATTATGGAGTATAGAGCGATATTTTGATGCATGTGTACAATGTGTAATGATCAAATCAGGGTAATTAGCATTATCTGTAACCTCAAATATTTATAATTGCTTTGTGGTGGGAGCATATAAAGTCCTCTCTTCTAGCTTATGAAAATATAAAACAAATTACTATAGTCACCCTACGGTGTCATAGAACATTACAATTTATTTTTCCTAACTGTAGTTTCGTGTCCATTAACCAGCCTCTCCCTGTCTTCCCCTCTCCCCTACCCTTCCCACCTTCTAGTAATCACTATACTTTTTTAGTGTCCACATATGAGTGAGAGCATGCATTACTTATTTTTCTATGCCTGGCTTATTTCACTTAATATAATGTCCTCTAATTCCATCCATGTTGTTGTAAATGATATGATTTAATTCTTTTTATGGCCAAATAGTATTCCATTTTGTATGTATACCACATTTTCCTTAGCCATTCATCTGTTGGTGGACACTTATGTTGATGCCATATTTTGGCTATTGTGACTAGCACTGCAATAAACTTGGGGGTGCAGATATCTCTTTGATATACTGATTTCCTTTTCTTTGGATAAATACCAGTAGTAAGATTGCTGGATCATATAACAGTTCTATATTGAGTTTTTGAGGAAACTCCATACTGTTTACCATAATGGCTATATTAATTTACATTCCCACCCACAGAGTGTTAAGAGTTCCCTTTCCTCCACATCCTCACCAGCATTTGTCATGTTTGTTTTTGATAATAACCCTTCTAACTGGAGTAGTATGATATCTCATTGTGAGTTTTATTTGCATTTCCCTGATGATTGAATGTCTCTTTAATCTTTACCTTTTTTTAATGGGTATGTTCTCATTTAAATACATTGTTAACTCTTCTAGGATATGAAACATGTCTGGTACTTCTTATTCTTATACAGGTATCCTGAACCTGATAGATCCACAAAAGTATTAACGATGTTGATAAATTTCAGTAGCGTTGATAAATTTCAAAAGAAACTTGACCTGAGTTTTTGAAAAGGAATTGCATGAGTTCTACTTTGAGCCTTCTGAGTTAGGTTGAGTATGACATTGCATGTTTTAGAGTCAAAAAAAAAAAGTTCCTTCAACAGAATAGGATATCAAAAACCAAAGTTTTTGAAAGTAAGCTTAGCAGTGCCATTTTGTTACCAAAATGAGAGACAAAATTTGAAAACAATAGGAAAGAAATAGAAATACACAATGCAGATTAATATGTAGAAATCGAACATAGGTCATGCTTAACCTTTTACAATTGTATGTTTTTCCTCTTTTTCCACCTTTGTTGTTCTAACACATTATCACATCTAAGAGTTTTTGCAGGTATCTTTAGTTTTTAAAAACATGATTATGTCATCTGCAAAGAAGAATGAGTTGATTTCCTCTTTTCCAACTTGGGTGCCTTTTATTTATTTCTCTTTCCTGGTTGCTCTGGCTAGGATTTCCTGTACCATATTTAATAGGAGTGGTGAAAGTGGGCATCCTTGTTCCAGTTGTTAGAGGAAAGGCTTCCAGCTTTTCTTAGTTCAGTATGATTTTGGCTATGGGTAGTCATATATGACCTTTATTATGTTGAAATATGTTTTTTATACCTAGTTTGTTGAGAATTCTTATTAAGGTTATCAAATGCTCTTTCTGCATCTAAAGATGATCAGATAGTTGTTTCCTTTATTCTCTTGACGTGATGTACCATGTTTGATTTGTGTATGTTGAACCACACTTGCATTCCTGGGATAAATCAGATAAATCCTACTTGATTATAGTGTATTATCGTTTGATGTGCTGGGGTTTGGTTTGCTAGTATTTTGTTGAGGATCATTGAATCTATGTTCCTCAAGGATACTAGCCTACAGTTTCCTTTTTTGTTGTTGTATCGTTGTGTGTTTTTTTGTACTGGGGCAATGTTGGGCTTGTAAAATGAGTTGGGGAGAATTCCCTCTTCAATCTTTTAGAATAGTTTGAGAAGAATCAGTATTGGTTTTTTGTAAGTTTGGTAGAATTTGGTAGTGAAGACATCTGGTCCTAGACTTTTCTCTATTGAGAGACTTTTTATTACTGTTCCAATCTTGGTTGGTTGTATGTGTCCAGGAATTCATTTCTTGTAGGTTTTCCAGTTTGTTGGTATATAGCTGTTCATCATAGTATCTGATCTTTTTCATATCTGTGGTATCAGTTTTTTTTTTTTTTTTTTTTTTTCCTACAAGTGTGTTTAAGAGAGTTGGCCGGGCACGGTGGCTCACACCTGTACTACCAGCACTTTGGGAGGCCAAGGCAGGCGGATCACGAGGTCAGGAGATCGAGACCATCCTGACCAACACGGTGAAAACCAGTCTCTACTAAAAAATACAAAAAAAAAAAAAAAAAAAAGCCAGGCTTGCCGGCGGGCACCTGTAGTCCCAGTTACTCAGGAGGCTGAGGCAGGAGAATGGCATGAACCCAGGAGGTGGAGCTTGCAGTGAGCCGAGATTGTGCCACTGCACTCCATCCTGGACAACAGAGCAAGACTCCATCTCAAAAAAAAAGAGGAACAACATGACCCAACTTCAAATTGTATTACAGAGATACAGTAACTAAAATGGCATGGTACTAGCATAAAAACAGATACACAGATCAGTCAGGCATGGTGGCTTAGGCCTGTAATCTCCACACTTTGGGAGGTGGAGACAGGGGAATCACAAGGTCAGGAGATTGAGACCACCCTGGCTAACACAGTGAAATCCCATCTCTACTAAAAATACAAAAAATTAGCTGGGTGTGGTGGCGGTCGCCTTGTTTGTTATTATCAAAAGAAACATGACAAATGCTCATGAGGATGTGGACGAAAGGGAACAGAACAAGACTCCATCTCAAAAAAAAAAAAAAGCTTTATTCTAGTTTTAGGATGAAACTTGAAACAAGTATTTCTGTTAGAAAGGATAAATTGTGCAATATTCACAGATGAGTGAATAACTATTACAATAAGTAAACAGTATCTTAATGCAAACAATATGGATTAATCTTATAAGCATCATGTTACATAAAAGAAGCAATGCAAAATAATGCATTTCACAGTTGCTAACATGAAAAGTAAAGGAATTATAAAACTAGGCTAATTACTTTCATTTTTAAAAATCTATGTTTATTTTTGTGGGCACATAGATATATATTTATGGGATACATAAGATATTTTGATACAGGCGTGCAATGTGAAATAAGTATATCATGGAGAATGGGGTATCTATCCCCTCAAGCATTTATCTTTTGAGCAATCCAACTACACTCTTTAAATTTTCTTAAAATGTACAATTAAGTTATTATTGGCTATAGTCACCCGATTGTGCTATCAAATAGTAGGTCTTATTCATTCTTGCAATGTTTTTGTACCTATTAACCATCCCTACCATCCCCCAGCCCCCACTTCCCTCCTAGCCTCTGATAACCATCCTTCTCCTCTCTATCTCCATAAGTTCAATTGTTTTGATTGTTGGATCTGACAAATAAGTGAGTATATGCAATGTTTGCCTTTCTGTGCCTGGTTTTATTTCACTCAACATAATGATTTCCAGTTCTATCCAGGTTGTGGCAAATGACAGGGTCTCATTCTTTTTAAGACATATATATTATGTATATGTACTACATTTTCTTTATCTGTCTGTTGATGGACACTGAGGTTGCTTAACAGTGCTGCAACAAACATGGGAGTGCAGATATCTATTTGATAAACTGATCTCCTTTCTTTTGGGTATATATCAAAGAGTAAGATTGCTGGATCGTATGGCAGGTATATTATTAGTTTTTTGAGGAACCTCCAAACTGTTCTCCATAGTGACCGTATTAATTTACATTCCTACCAACAGTGTATGAGGGTTTCCTTTTCTTTACATCCCCGTTAACATTTGTTATTGCCTCTCTTTTGGATATAAGCCATTTTAACTGGGGTGAGATGATATCACATCATAGTTTTGATTTGCATTTCTCTGATCAGTGACGTTGAGCACCTTTTTTATGCCTGTTTCCCATTTGTATATATATATATATATTTTTGATGGAGTTTTGCTCTTGTCTCCCAGGCTGGAGTGCAATGACGTGATCTCAGCTCACTGCAACCTCTGCCTCCCAGGTTCAAGTGATCCTCCTGCCTCAGCCTCTCGAGTAGCTAGGGTTACAGGTGCCCACCACAACACCCAGCTATTTTTTCTTTTTCTTTTTTTGTTTTTTGTTTTTTGGTAGAGACAGGGTTTCACCATGTTGACCAGACTGGTCCCGAACTCCTGACCTCAGGTGGTCCACCCACCTTGGCCAAGTGCTGCGATTATGGTGAGCCACTGCCTCAGCCACCATTTGTAATCTTTTGAGAAATGTCTATCCAAATCTTTTGCCCATCTTCTGATTGGATTATTAGATTTTTTTTTCCTATGGAGTTGTTTGAGATTCTTACATATTCTGGTTATTAATAGCTTGTCAGCTAGGTAGTTTGCAAATATTTTCTCCCATTCTGTGGGTTGTCTCTTCACTTTGATTGTATCCTTTGCTGCGCAGAAGCTTTTCAACTTGATGTGATCCCATTTGTCTATTTTTGCTTTGGTTGCCTGTACCTGTGGGGTATGGTTCAATAAATTTTTGCCCAGATCAATGTCCTAGAGATTTTCCCCAATGTTTTCTTGTAGGAGTTTCATAGTTTGAGATCTTAGATTTAAGTCTTTGATCCATTTTGACTTTTTGTATATGGTGAGATATAGGGGTCTAGTTTCATTATTCTGCATATGGATAATCAGTTTTTCTAGCATTTATTGAAGAGGCTCCCTTTTCCCTAATGTATGTTCTTAGCACGTTTGTAAAAAATGAGTTCACTGTATGTGTATGGATCTGTTTCTGGTTTCTCTATGCTGTTCCATTGGTCTATGTGTCTTTTTTTTTTTTTTTGCTATGGAGTCTTGCTCTGTTGCCCAGGATGGACTGGAGTGGCACAATCTCAGTTCACTGCAACCTCTACCTCCCCGGTTCAAGCAATTCTCCTGCCTCAGCCTCCCTAGTTGCTGGGACTACAGGCGCCTGCCACTATGCCTGGCTAATTTTTTGTATTTTTAGTAGAGATGGGGTTTCACCCTGTTACCCAGGGTGGTCTCAATCTCCTGACCTCGTGCTCTGCCTGTCTCCGCCTCCCACAGTGCAGGGATTACAGGCATGAGCCACCATGCCTGGTTGGTCTATGTATCTGTTTTTATGCCAGTACCATAGCGTTTTAGTTACTATATCTCTGTAATACAATTTTAAGTTGGGTCATGTTGTTCCTCCAGTTCCCCGCCTCTCCTCCATCTTAGGATAGGTATTGCATTAAATCTGTAGCTTTCTTTGGGTAGTATGGACATTTTAACAATATTGATTATTCCAATCCACGAACACAAAATATTCACTTTTTTGGTGTCCTCTCCAATTTTTTTCATGTGTTTTGTAGTTTTCATTAGAGATCTTTCTTTTCTTTTTCTTTTTTTTTTTTTTTTTTGAGACGGAGTCTTGGTCTGTTGCCTGGGCTAGAGTGCAGCGGCCGGATCTCAGCTCACTGCAAGCTCCACCTCCCAGGTTTACGCCATTCTCCTGCCTCAGCCTCCCCGTGTAGCTGGGACTACAGGCGCCCGCCACCTCGCCCAGCTAGTTTTTTGTATTTTTTTTAGTAGAGACGGGTTTCACCATGTTAGCCATGGTCTCGATCTTCTGACCTCGTGACCCGCCCGTCTGGGCCTCCCAAAGTGCTGGGATTACAGGCTTTAGCCACCGCGCCCGGCCTTCATTAGCGATCTTTCGCTTCTTTTGGTTAATTCCTAGGTATTTAATTTTATGTGTAGCTATTGTAAATAAAGTTTATTTGTTTATTTCTTTTTCCACATTGTTTGCTGTTGTCACATAGAAATGCTACTGACTTTTGTATCCTATAACTTTACTGAATTTATCAGTTCTAGTAGTTTTCTTGTTTCTATTAGTTGTTTCCAAATACAAGATCATATCTGCAAACAAGGATAGTTTGATTTCTTCCTTTTCAATTTGGATGCCCTTTATATGGTTCTCTTGTCTGGTTGCTCTAGCTATGACTTCCAGTACTATGTTAAATAACAGTGGTGACAATGGGCATCATGTCATGTTCCAGATATTAAAGGAAAGGCTTTCAGTTTTTCCCCAGCTTTCAGTTTTTCCCCATTCAGTATGATTCTAGCATGATTCTAGCCGTAGATCTGTCACATATGGCTTTTGTTATGTTGAGCTATATTCTTTCCTCAGCTTTTCGGAGGTTCTTATGAAGAGATGTTGAATTTTATCAAATGCTCTTTCAGCATCAATGAAATGATCATATATGGTTTTTATCCTTCATTCTGTTATGACGTTTCACATCAATTTGCATATGTTGAGCCATCCTTGCATCCCAGGGACAAATCCCTGTGCCATGATGAATAATCTAATATATCATTAATTTCAGTTTGCTAGTATTTTGTTGAAGATTTTTGCATCAATATTCAGAGATATTGGTCTGTAGTTTTCTCTTTTCGATGTATCTTCATCTGGTTTTGGCATCAGGTTAATACTGGCCGTGTAGTACTCCCTGTATTTTTTGGAATTGAGTAGGACTGGTATTAGCTCATCTTTAAATGCTTGATAGAATGCAGCAGTGAAGCTGTCAGTTCCCAGGTTTTCTTTGCTGGGAGACTTTTTATTATGGCTTCAAACTTGTTACTTGTTACTGGTCTGTTCAGGTTTTGGATTTCTTCATGATTCAATCTTGGTAGGTTGTATGTGTCTAGGAATTTGTCTGTTCTAGATTTGCCAATTTATTGGCATATAGTTGCTCACAGTAGCCACTAATGATCCTTTGGATTTCTGCAGTTATCAGTCTTAATGTCTCCATTTTCATTTCTGACTTTATTTGTATCTTCTCTCTTTTTCTTTTTCCAGTCTGGCTAAGGTTTGTTGATTTTGTTTAACTTTTCAAAAAAACCAACTTTTGTGCATTTATCTTTTGTATTGTTTCATTTCAATTTTATTTCTGCTTGATCTTTATTTTTCTTTCTTTCTTTTTTTTTTTTTTTTTGAGACGGAGTCTCGCTCTGTCGCCCAGGCTGGAGTGCAATGGCCAGATCTCAGCTCACTGCAAGCCCCGCCTCCTGGGTTTACGCCATTCTCCTGCCTCAGCCTCCCAAGTAGCTGGGACTACAGGCGCCCGCCACCTCGCCCGGCTAATTTTTTTTGTATTTTTATTAGAGACACGGTTTCACTGTGTTAACCAGGATGGTCTTGATCTCCTGACCTCGTGATCCACCCACCTTGGCCTCCCAAAGTGCTGGGATTACAGGCGTGATACACTGTGCCCGGCCCTAGTTTTGGTCTTAAAATCTACTTTGATAAGTATGGCAACTCCTGCTCTTTTTAAGGTTCCATTAACATGGAATATCTTTCTCCATCCCTTTTTCAGTCTATGTGTATCTTTATAGGTGAAGTGTTTCCTGTGGGCAACAGATTTGTTTTTTCATCCATTCAGCCATTCTACATATTTTGATTGGAGAGTTTAATCCAATTGCATTCAATGCTACTATTGATAAGTAAACACTTACTCCTGCCGTTTTATTTGTTTTCTGGTTATTTTGTGATCTTATCTTCCTTCCTCTTTCCTTCCTTTCTTCCTTTAGTGAAAGTGATTTCCTCTGATGATATGGTTTAGTTTCTTGCTTTATTTTTATTTTCCTTTTTTAATTTATTTCAAAATATATATATATATAGCTTATTGCTTTCTGCTCCTGTCAGACATAACTTACCTGAAGTTTATTGCTTTTTATATTTTGTGTATCCATTATATATTTTTTGGTTTGAGATTACCATGAGGCTTGCAAATAGTATCTTATAACCCATTAATTTAACCTGATTACAACAACACTGCACAAACAAGCATGCAAAAATAAAATTAATAGAAATTCTACACCTTAACTCCATTCCCTGCTTTTTAACTTTTTGTTTCTATGTATCTTATTGTACTATGTCTTGAAGAGTTGTTCTACTTATTTTCAATTGGTTCATTGTTTAGTCTTCCTACTTAGGATAAGAGTAGTTTACACACCAGTTACAGTATTATAATCTGTGTGTGTGTTTTTTTTTGGTCTACTTACTATTATAAGTGAGTTTGATGCCTTCAGGTGATTACTTATTGCTCATTAATAGCCTTTACTTTCTGGTTGAAGTACTCCCTTTAGCATTTCTTGTAGGGCAGATCTGGTGTTGATGAAATCCCTCGGCTTTTGTTTGTCTGTGAAAGTCTTTTTTTCTTCATGTTTGAAAGATGTTTCCATTGGATATAGTATTCCAGGGTAAAAGTTTTTTCCTTCAGCACTTTAGCTGTCATGCCACACTCTCCTGGCCTGTAATGTTTCCACCGAAGACTCTGCTGCCAGATGTACTGGAGCTCCATTGTATATTATTTGCTTCTTTTCTCTCACTGCTTTTAGGATCCTTTCTTTATCCTTGACCTTTGGGAGTTTGATTATTACATACCTTGAGGTAGTCGTCTTTAGACACTAAGTCTGCTTGGTGTTCTATAACCTTCTTGTACTTGGATACTGATATCTTTAGGTTTGGGAAGTTCTGTTATTATCACGTCGAATCAATTTTCTACCCATATATTTTTCTCTACATCTTTAAGGTCAATAACTGTAGATTTGCCCCTTTTAAGGCTGTTTTCTAGATTCTGTAGGCATGCTTCATTGTTTATTTTTACTTTTGTCTTCTGTATATTTTCAAATAGCCTGTATTCAAGCTTATTAATTCTTTCTTCTGCTTAATCAATTCTGCTATTAAAAGGACTCTAGGCTGGGTACGGTAGCTCATGCCTGTAATCCCAGCACTTTGGGAGTCCAAGACAGGTGGATCACAGGAGGGCAGGAGTTCGAGACCAGCCTGGCCGACATGGTGAAACCCCATCTCTACTAAAAATACTAAAGTTTGCTGGGTGTGGTAGTGCACACCTATAGTCCCAGCTACTTGGGAGGCTGAGGAGGGAGAATCGCTTGAACCTTGAAGCAGAGGTTGCATTGAGCCAAAATCATATCACAGCATTTCAGCCTGGGCAACAGAGCAAGACTCTGTCTTAAAAAAAAAAAAAAATCTAATGTATTCTTCAGTATGCCAATTGCATTTTTCAGCTCCAGAATTTCTGCTTTTCTTTTTAATTATTTCAATCTCTTTATTAAATTTATCTGAGAATTCTGAATTCCTTCTGTGTTGTCTTGAATTTGTTTCCTCAACACAGCTATTTTGAATTCTGTTTGAAAGGTCACATATCCCCTTCTCCAGGATTGGTTCCTGGTGCCTTATTTAGCTCATTTGGTAAGGTGATGTTTTCCTGGATGGTATTGCTACCTAGTAGATGTTCTTTGGTGGCCAGGCATTGAAGAGTTCAGTGTTTATTGTAGTCTTCATTGGTCTGGGCTTATTTGTACCTGCCCTTCTTGGGAAGGCTTTCAAGATACTAGAAAGGTCTTGGGTGTTGGGATCTAAGCTGTATCTGCTTTAAAGGGCACCCCGAGCCTAGTAACACTGATTCTTGAAGACTTATAGAAATATCACCTTTATGGTCTTGGACAAGATCCAGGAGAATTCTCTGGATTACCAGGCAGAGGCTCTTGTTCTCTTCCTTTACTTTTTCCCAAACGGAGTCTCTGTCTGTTCTGACCCACCTTAATCTGAAGGTAGAATGGCACAAGCATTCCTGTGGCCACACCACTTTGACTGTGCCAGGTCAGACCTAAAGTCAGGATAGTACTGGGTCTTGCCCAAGGCCTGCTGTAACCCACTCCCTGGCTACTACCTATGTTTGCTCAAGGTCCTGGGGCTCTATAATCAGCCAGTGGTAAAGCCAGCCAGGCCTGTGTCCTTCCCTTCAGGGAAGCAATGTTGCCCGGGCCCTGAGTGGGTCCAGTGATACCATCTGGGAGTTGGGGACTAGAGTCAAAACTTACTCTACCTGGTGTTCTAGTGCACTGCGCTTAGCTGGATAACAGTCTTTCCCACTCTTTCCTCCCCTTTCAAACGTAGAAGAGCCTCTCCCCAGGGCCCCCACCACAGGTCCATGAGGAATACTGCCAGACTATAGCTGGGACTCTTCAGTTAGCTTGTGGTGAATGCTGCCTGGCCTGGGACCCACCCGTCAGGGCAATAGACTCCCTTCTGGCCCAGGGCAGGTCCACAAATGCTGTCCAAGAGTCAAGTTCTAGAATCGGGGACCCCAAGAGCCTGTTTGGTGCTCTGCCCCTCTGTGGCTGTGCTGGTATTTAAGATACAAAACCAAGTCCCCTTTACTTTTCCCTCTACTTTTCTCAAGCAGAAGTTTTGTCCCATAGCCACCACAGCTGGGAATGTGCTGAGTTCATCTCAAGCCAGAGAGTTTTAGGGGTTCACCCCAGGCCTCATCATAGTACCTGGGTAGTACTGCTGGTTATTCAGGCCCAAGGGCTCTTCAGTTAGCCGGTGATGAATGCTGTCAGGACTGGATCCTTTCCTTCAAGGCAGTGCGTTCCCTTCTTGCCTGGGTTGTGTCTAGAAATGTCCTCCAGGAGCTAGAGCCTAGAACAAGGCCTCACAACTCTGCCCGGTGCCTTGTCCTGCCATGGTTGAGCCAGTATCCAAGATGCAAGACAAAATTCTCCCCTACTTTTCCCTCTCTTGTCCCTAAGTGGAAGGAAGGGGCCTCTTTTGGAGCCACAAGCTGTGTAGCCTGGGGATGAGGGGGTGATACCAGCATTCCATTAGCCATCCTAGCTGGTCCTCTAATATGTCACATGTCCCCCCAGTCCACTGTCCCTGGGCCTAATTCATCACTGGGACTCACCTAAGAGTTGCAGTCCTTATGTCCTCAACTGCCTTTCAAGTTCGCCTGGAGACAGAGCGCTATAGCCCTCGTGGCAAGGTTTGCAGGAACTCAAGTTCCTGCCACTGGGATCAGTGATTCCCTCCTCTGGCTAGGGCTAGTTTAAATGCTCCCTCTGTGGGCAGGTGTCAGCTGAGTTTGGTCCAATTTTCCTTTCTGCTCTAACAGGACAGCACTGAGTTCAATGCCTCACAATTGCTGTGTTCTCCTTCCCGACTTGCCCAGAGGTGTTCTCTGCACCACACCAGCTGCCAGGGGTGGAGGGAGGGGTGGCATTGGCTATTTGGGACTGTTTTTTCTATCTCTTCAGAGCCTCTTGCAGTGATGAAGTTAGAACTAGATATTATGAGGGCTCACCTGATTTTTGGTTCTTACGAAGGTGTTTTTTTTTCTGTGTCAATAGTTGTTAAATTGGTGTCTTTGTTATGGAATGATTGGAGCCTTCTATTCTGCCATCTTGCTCTGCCTTTCTGTGATCTAGGCTAATACTTTTAGCAGGAAAAGAGTTTTGAATCAAGAGAAGTGAGATGGAACCTGGTAGTACTCCTACCTTCTTTAAAAAACTGGGGTGATTAATTATTTTATACTATTTGTTAAATCTTATGCTTAAGTTTTATGTACTTTTTCTGTGTGAATATTACATTTTACAAAGAAAAAGTTAAAAAGGAAAACATCTGCTGCATTATTTAGCCCGTCAAAGTTAACCGTTAAGTTTCATTGTGATGCTCTCAAGGGGAGAAACTATATCCCTCATTATCCTTTTTTTCTCTCTCTCCCTTTCTCCCTCTCTCCTTGAACATATTTTATTTATAGAACATATTTTATTTTATTTAAATACCTAACATTTTATTTATTACTGTACAGTTAATGTACAGATTAAACTCTATACACTGTCCTGTAATCTAATTCCCACTTGTAGGTCTCTTGAGGCACATTCCATATCAGTACATACAAATCTACTTTTTGAAAATTATTAATATATTAAATTTTTACATAGAGGTAGCATGATTTAACCACTTCTGCATATGGGCATTTTAGTTGTACCGGGTATTTTATATCAAATAATGTTGCCATTAATATAGTTTTAAATAAAGTTTGATGCTTTACCAATGTATTTACAGGGTTTGCACATAAAGTGTACTAATTTTATATTGTGACAAATGTCAATTTGGTGTCTGAAAAGGTGGCACCAATACACTTTCCTGACAAGAAAGGATAAAACCTATGAGATTTTTCAGAAAATTTCCTTGAAACCTTTCATGTTTATAAATACCAAACATTTTAGATTTTCAAACTGATTAATAAATCATTTTAAAATCAAAATATTTTTATGAAACACTTTTTGCATTAACTATGAAAGCAATACAAAAACATTTCTTAAAATACAATAAGACAATTATCTCACAATATCCAATTACAGAGAACCCTTGTGAAGCTTAGGAGAATACCACAGGCAGAATCTCTCTAAGAGTAAATAAATAAATATAATAGCGCCTAAGGAGAGACAGCTAGGTAAGAATATTATATTGAAATGGGATGGTGTGCTATTTTTAATGATTAAATCTAAACTGTTGTCTTTGAACCCAATAAAAGATACAAAATTTGAATAGAAATTAAAGGATTTAAGGTACAGATGAAGGTGTTATTTTTCTCACATAAGATACATGAGTTCCTAAAAGATGCTTAGATTTATACTATTATTAAAATATTAAGGTAATTAAGTAATATTTAACTATAGCTTTCAATACTCAACAAGATCTGTGATTCCTTTAGGTGAAAGATGAGAATAATGGTATTGTAATGCTTTTCCTAGATCTCTGCTATCCATAACCTAAGTTCTTATTAGGAATTGACAAGGTCAAACCATTTTTGTTATACTTTTTTTTTTTTTTTGACAGAGTTTTGCTCTTGTCACCCAAGCTGGAATGCAGTGGTGCGATCTTGGCTCACTGCAACTTCCACCTCCCGGGTTCAAGTGATTCTCCTACCTCAGCCTCCTGAGTAGCTGGGATTACAGCCAAGTGCCACCACACCCACCTAGTTTTTATATTTTTAGTAGAGATAGGGTTTCGCCATGTTGGCCAGGATGGTTTCAATCTCTTGACCTCATGATATACCCACCTCGGCCTCCCAAAGTGCTGGGGTTACAGGCATAGGCCACTGCGCCTGGCCCCTACTTTATACTTATGATAAAGACTTTGAGGGGACTTAACTATCTGATTAAATCATTTTGTACATACCATAATCTTTTTTACCATGGTGTCTTCATTCTTTAGGCCCTTGTTTGAATTCATCTTTTGGATGCTTGTATTTTATTGTTAAGTGGTGTTTTGCAATATTTTACTATAAATAATCCTACTTGTATTTAAGGGAATATTAAAAGCTGCAGCACATACGGGCCAACAGAATCTAACATTATAGTTGTAAATTTCTCAATAGCAAGAGAAAACTGCAACGAAAATAACCTGGGCCGGGCACGGTGGCTCACGCTTGTAATCCCAGCACTCTGGGAGGCCAAGGCAAACGGATCATGAGGTCAGGAGATTGAGACCATTCTGGCTAACAAGGTGAAACCCTGTCTCTACTAAAAATACAAAAAAGTAGCCGGGCGTGGTGGCACGTGCCTGTAGTCACAGCTACTCGGGAGGCTGAGGCAGGAGAATCGCCTGAACCTGGGAGGCAGAGGTTACAGTGAGTGGAGATCGTGTCACTGCACTCTAGCTTGGGAGACAGAGCAAGACTGTCTCCAAAAAAAAAAAAAGAAAAGAAAAGCTATTGAAACATTTTGAAACATTTAAGGTTGATCATTCTATCTATATTTGCAAGAGTTAAAAATCTCTTTTTAATAGGCAGAATATTCACTTTTATACATATTTGGGTTCCTGGCTTGTCCATTAAAAGAAATAAAACCAAAATTATATGTATTGAAGCATAACATAAAACTGTCATACTATTTGACATTATTATGTATACAGAATATCCAAAAGCATCTGTGGGTAATTATTTTAGAACAAATCAGTGTTGTAAGTTTTGTTGGGGACAACTGTGGTATCAGTTTTAATGTCTCCGTTTTCATTTCTGATTTTATTTGTGTCTTCTGTTTCTTTCTTGGTTGATTTAGTTAACAGCTTGGTTGACTTTATCTTTTCAAAAAAACCGAGTTTTCATTTTGTCCTTTTGTATTGGTTTTTAAGTTTTTATTTCATTTCGTTCTCCTCTGACCTTGTTTCTTTTCTAATTTGTGGTTTGGTTTGTTCCTGCTTTTCTAGTTCTATGAGGTGTATATTGTTTATTTGAAATCATCTTTCTACTTTCTTGACATAGGGGTTTACTGCTATAATCTTTCCTCTTAACACTGCTTTTGGTGTACCCTATAGGTTATGGTATATTGTGTTTCAACTTTCACTTGATTCAATAAGCTTTATTTCCTACTTAATTTCTTTCTTGACCCAATGGTCATTCAGGAGCATGTTTTAATTTTCATGTGTGTGTATAGTTTCCAAAGTTTCCCTTGTATTTTTTTCTCATAGAGACAAGGTCTCACTCTATCACCCAGGCTAGAGTACAGAAGCACCATCATAGCTCACTCTAGCCTCAAACTCCTAGACTCGAGCAATCCTCCCACCGCAGCCTCCCAAAATGCTGGAATTGTAGGAGTGAACCACTGTGTCTGGCTTGATGACAACTTTTTTTTTTTTTTTAATTAGTTGACTTGTTTCATGTTGTAACATATGACCTATCCTGGAGAATGTACCACATGCTGATATATTCTATATCTGTTAGATGAAATGTTTCGTAATTGTTAGTTTGGGCTAATGTGCAGTTTAAATGTAATATGTCTTTGTTAATCTTCTGTCTAGATCTAATACTGAGAGTGGGGCATTGAAGTCCCCAACTACTGAGTCAGTCTCTCTCTCCCTTTAGACTTAATATATTTACAAATCTGGGTGCCCCAGTGCTGGGTGCATATATGGTTAGAATTGTATCTTCTTGTTGACTTGATCCCTTTATCATATAGTGGTCTCCTTTATCTTTTTTTTACTGTTTTTAATTTAGTCTGTTTTACTTAAGTATAGCTGCTCCTGCCCACTTTGGGTTTCTGTTTGCATGGAATACCTTTTTCCATCCCTTCACTTTCAGTGTACATTTGTCTTTATATGTGAGATGTATCTCTTGTAGGCAGCATATAATTGGGTCATTTAAAGTCCATTTATCCCATCTTTATCTTTTTTGCTGTGTTGTTTTTGAGACAGTGTTTTGCTCTGTCACCCAGGCTAGAATATAGTGCCATGATCTCAGCTCACTGCAGCCTTGACCTCCTGGACTCAAGGAATCCTCACACCTCAGTCTCCCAAGTAACTGGGATTACAGGTGCATGCCACTATACCCAGCTAATTTATTTTTTATTTTTTGTAGATACAAAGTCTCACTATGTTGCCCAGGTTAGTCTTGAACTCCTGAGCTGAAGGGATCCTCCCGCATTGGCCTCCCAAAGTACTAGGATAATGGATGTGAGGTCCTGCAGCTGGCCTCCATCTATATTTTTTAAGTAGAAAGTTTAATTTGTTTACCTTCAAGGTCATTATTTATACATGAAGATTATTCTTATCATTTTCTTTATTGATTTTTTGCATAGCTTTTTTTCCTTTCTCTTATTTATCATTGTGGTTTGGTGGCTGTGTATAGTGGCAACATTTGAGTCCTCACTTTTTCTTACTTATATGTTTGTTCTACCAGTGGGTTTTCTACTTTTGTGTCTTAATGATAGTAGATATTGTCCTTTTCCTTCCAGGTGTAGGACTACCTTAAGTACTTCCTCTAGGACTACTCTAGGGGTGATGAATTCACTTAACTTTTGCTTGTCTGAGAAATACTTTATTTCTCCAACTATGAAGGATAACTCTTCTGGGGATATTATCTTTGGCTGGCAATTTTATTTCTTTCAGCACATCGAATATCTTATCCCATTTTCTTATGGCCTGTAAGGTTTCTGTTGAGAAATCTGCTGTTAGTCTGATTGGAGTTCTCTTATAAGTCACTAGATGCTTTTTTTCCCCACTTTTTAAGAATTATCTTTTTATTTGGCTTTCTTTAGACAGTTTGACTAAAATGTGCCTTGAGGACAACCGTTTTGAATTCTATCTATTTGAAGATCTCTGAGCTTCTTATATCTGGATATCTAAATCTTTTGCTAACCTTGAAAGCTTTCAGCTGTTATTTCATTAAATAGGCTTTCTATCTCCACCTTCTGAAATACCAACAATTTGAATATTTGGTTGCTTTATGGTGTCACATATATCATGTAGGCTTTGTTTATTCTTTTTCATTCATTTTACTTTGTCTGCCTGGATTATCTTAAGAGATCTATCTGCAAGTTTTGAAATTCTTTCATCTGCTTGATCTAGTCTATTGTTGGAGCTTTCAAATTTTTTTTTTTATTTCATTCAATGAATTCTTCTGTTCCATAATTTGTTTGGTTCTTCTTAATGATATCTCTCTTCAGTAGATTTCTCACTCATATCCTGAATTGTTTTCCTTATTCCTTTGCATTGTTTAATCTGTGTTCTCTTGTATCTCACTGAACTTCTTTTAATTCTTTTAAAATTTTTATCTGGTATTCATAAATTTCTTTCTCACTAGAATCTGTTACTGGATGTATTAGTTGATTTTCATGCTGTTGATAAAGACATACCTGATACTGTGTAATTTATAAAGGAAAAAGGGTTTAATTGTCTTAGAGTTCCACGTGGCTAGGGAAGCCTCACAATCATGGCAAAAGGCAAGGAAGAACAAGTCACTTCTTACATGCATGGCAACAGGTAAAGAGAGAGAGCTTGTGCGGGGAAACTTTGCCTTATAAAGCTATCAGATCTCATGAGATTTATTCACTGTCACAAGAACAGCACGGGAGAGACCTGTTCCCATGATTCAGTTACCTCCCACTGGGTCCCTCCCATAACATGTGAGAATTCAGGATGAGATTTGGGTGGGGACTCGGCCAAACCATATCATTCCACCCCTGGCCCCTCCCAAATCTAATGTCCTCACATTTCAAAACCAATCATGCCTTCCCAACAGCCCCCCAAAGTCTTAACTCATTTCAGCATTAACTCAGAAGTCCACAGTTGAAAGTTCCATCCAAGACAAGGCAAGTCTCTTCTGCCTATGACTCTCTAAAATCAAAAGCAGTTTAGTTACTTCCTATACACAGTGAGGGTACAGGCATTGGGTAAATACATGGAAAAATTGGCCAAAGCAAAGGGGCAACAGGCCCCATGCAAGTCTGAAATCCAGTGGGGCAGTAAAGTTTTAAAGCTCCAAAATGACCTTTTTTGATTCCATGTCTCACACATCCAGGTCATGCTGATGCAAGAGGTAAGTTCCCATAGTCTTGGGCAGCTCCCTTCTGGCTACTTTCATTGGCGGCATTGAATGTCTGCACTTTTCCAGGCACATGGTGCAAGCTGCCAGTGGATCTACCATTCTGGGGTCTGAAGGATGGTGGCCCTCTTTTCACAGCTCCACTTGATGGTACCCTAGTAGGGACTCTGTGTGGGAACTCTGATCCCATGTGGCCATTCCATACCACCCTAGCGGTAGCAGAGATTCTCCATGAGAGCCCCGCCCCTGCAGCAAACTTCTGCCTGGACATCCAGGCATTTCCATACATCCTCTGAAATCTAGGTGAAAGTTCCCCTACCCCAATTCTTGACTTCTGTGCACTTGCAGCCTCAACACCATGTGGCAGCTGCCAAGGCTTGAGCCTTGCACCCTCTGAAGCCATATCCCAAGCTCTACATTGACCCCTTTCAGCCACAGCGGGAGCAGCTGGGATGCAGGGCGCCAAGTCCCTAGGCTGCACATAGCATGGGGACCCTGTGCCTGGCCCACTAAACCACTTTTTCTTCCTAGGCCTCCAGGCCTGTGATGGGAGGGGCTGCCATGAAGTCCTCTGACATACCCTGGAGACATTTTCCCCATTGTCTTGGGGATTAACATCCAGCTCCTCATTAAGCAAATTTCTACAGCCAGCTTGGATTTCTCCTCAGAAAATGGGATTTTCTTTTCTATTGCATTGTCGGAATGAAATTTTCCAAACTTTTATGCTCTGCTTCCCTTCTAAAACTGATTGCCTTTAACAGCACTCAAGTCACCTCTTGAATGCCTTGTTGCTTAGAAATTTCTTCTGCCGGATACCCTAAATTATCTCAATTCAAAGCTCCACAAATCTCTAGGGCAGGGGCAAAATGCCACCAGTCTCTTTGCTAAAACATAACAGAAGTCACCAGCTAGGCACGGTAGCTCATGACTGTAATCCCAGCACTTTGGGAGGCCAAGGAGGGCAGATCATCTGAGGTTGGGAGTTCGAGACCAGCCTGACTAACATGGATAAACCCCATCTCTATTAAAGGAAAAAAAAAAAAAAAATTAGCCAGGCGTGGTGGTACATGCCTATAATCCCAGCTACTCGGGAGGCTGAGGTAGGAGAATCGCTTGAACCCAGGAGGCAGAGGTTGCGGTGAGCCAAGATCATGCCATTGCATTCCAGTCTGGGCAACAAGAGTGAAACTCCATCTCAAAAAAAAAAAAAAAGTCACCTTTGCTCCAGTTCCCAGCAAGTTCCTCATTTCCATCTGAGACCACTTTAGCCTGGACCTTATTGTTCATATCACTGTCAGCATTTTTGTCAAAGTCAGTCAACAAGTCTCTAGGAAGTTCGAAAGGCAACCTCTGCCTTCCGGGTTCAAGTGATTCTCCTGCCTCAGCCTCCCAAAGCAGCTGAGACTACAGGCACGCGTCACCATGCCTGGCTAATTTTAGTATTTTTAGTAGACAGGGCTTTAACATATTAGCCAGGTTGGTCTTGAACTCCTGACCTTGTGATCTGCCTGCCTCGGCCTCACAAAGTGCTGAGATTACATGGGTGAGCCATCGCACTCAGCCAATAGTGAGAAACTTCTAAAAGCTGGGGGTCATGGCGCATACCTGTAATCTCAGCTACTGGGGAGGCTGAGGCAAGAAAATCCCTTGAGCCCAGGAGTTTGAGGCTGTGCTGAGCTAAAATTGTTCCACTGCACTGTAGTCTGGGTGACTATGAAATCCTGTCTCTTAAAAAAAAAAAAAAAAAAAAAAGGTAATAGAATTGTTAAGCAATGTCAGAAGTCCACTTGATATCAATGTTTCTGAATTTAAAGTGAGGCCAGTTGGAGCAGCCGACTGTTTTTCTCTGGCCATTTTCATTTGCTCAGGTGTAGTTGCAGAATAGGAAAAGAGTTGAGTTTAACCAGGGTTGGGAAGTTGGGATTGCCATAGGTAAATGTAATGAAGGGTAGATAGGGGCAAGCAAACATTGTGTTTCAGGGGGGCTCTAGCGATGGATCATCGAGCATAAGCTGAGTAAAGAGATCATGAGGACATGAGGTAGGTTTAAGGCTTAGTGATGGACAGTGGAAAAGTAGTAGGATCAATGGATAGAAAAAACAAATTTTAGAAGTGAAGAAGAGGAAAGATGGATATTCAAAGGCTTGGATGCTCGAAATAAAGACCAGAGATGGTGAAATTATTGACAAGGTAGAGTAGAGGGAAAGATGAGGCCACACAATTCAAATATATCAAATATGAGATATTGAAAGCACTAAGAATAGTGATAGAGGTAGTAGTGAGAAAAAGACAGTGACCCAAGTTCTAAAATCATCAGTGAGAGAGATGGCCAGGAGGTAGGTAGATGATTGCAACAAGGAATGTCTAATCTGTTGCTAATTATAACCTACTGCTTGGGATTGATCTCTTGGACAATTAGTAGTAATGAGACTTGAATTTGTATATTATATACAAATATATAACATGCAAATGTATATATTCTCTATATGCATATATATAATATATAATATTATATATATATATAAAATCTCCCTGTGGGTGGTATCATAGCCAGGAGAGGAATGGCCTGAGCAAAGCACACAGAGCAATCTTGGCTCATTTACAGATTGCAGTGGACAATTTACCAGCCAGTGAAGTGATCACCTTGTGGGGTAAGGTGGAGAAGAGGTATCTAACTAGGGGAAGGCAGCAGAATAAAAACTCTATAGTTAATTTTGTACTTCGTACTTTTAGAAAATGTAAAGAAGCTTAAGTAATCTTTTCAAAGGAAATCTTCAAAGGTGTACGGGGGCTCCTCTTACAGGTTCCACTTTGAATGACTATTCCTAAGTAGATGAGAAAATCTGTAGAAAACTCTTTGTGCCTATGTCTAGATCATACTGTTCTGTGGGCAAAAACCTTGTGGCTTCTTTTCTAAAGTTCCCATTTTCAGACACATATTGCAAATCTTAGGAGCAGTAATGTCAATTTGTTTTCCCCAATACCACATGTTTACTTCTCCAGTTACCTCTGGTCAATGAAGACAAGCGCAGTCTTACTTCAGGGTCAAAGTACAACCAATCAAGTACTGCTTGAAAAGTAGAATCCAAGGGCTGTTCACCCTGGACGTCAGTATAAAAATAAAATTGCTCCTTTTAATTAGCTTCCACCACTGCAGGCCACTGCTGCTGCTTTCTCTCACCAGCAAGATTCTACCACTTCTTCTTTCTGCAGGTGGATACATCACATTTAAACATGAAAATTGCCCTTTTCTCTCCAGGAAACCAACCATAGAACTAAACTCTACCTTTCTTCGACTTCCTCATGTTTTCTAGATAGTTGCATGCATCTTGTACCTTCTCTAGGGTCAGGTTGGAAAATCAAGACCACGTTATCCTTCTCCAATATCCAACCAATTATAGGTCTCAATTAGTGTAAAATTTGGCTGCATATAACAAGAAAATCCAAAATAAGTTATTTAAACAACTAAAAGTTTATTCCTTTTTTTTGTAAAGTCCAGAAGGAATTGAGGCCTAACATGATAGCTACATGAATTTGTCAGAGATACAGGTTCTTTCTAGCTCTCTACACTGCCATCTATAGGATGAGGCCCTCATCTTTATGGTCCAACATAGTTGCTAGATCTTCAGTCATCATCTTCACTATAGGCAGTAGGAACAAAAAAAGGTGTATTCCCCATCTTTATTTTTAGAGATGGGGTCTTGCTCTGTTGCCCAGGCAGGAGTGCAGTATAGTGATCATAGCTACTGCAGCCTCAAACTCCTGAGCTTAAGGGATCCTCCCACCTTAGCTTCCTGAGTAGCTAGGACTGCAGGTACTATGCCTGGCTAAATTAAAAAAAAAAAAAAATTTAGAGACAAGATCTCACTATACTGCGCAGGTTGGTCTCACACTCCTGGGCTCAAGTGACATTCCTGCCTCAGTCTCCCGTAGCTGGGACCACAGGATTATGCCACCACGCCAGCTTATCCCCTCTTTTAAGAAGTCTTCCCAGACCTCCTACCTATCAGTGGCCAAAACCTAGTTACATGGTCACATCTAGCTGCAAAAGATGCTAGGGAATATAGTCTTATAACTGGGTAATAACATGCATGGTCAAATTTCAGCCTTTTTTTTTAAGGAGGAAGGGAAGAATTGTTAAGTGGAAGCAACTATTTGTCCTGCCTTTTCCTCCTGCTCAATACACAGACAACACAGCAAGAGATACTGTTGTCCTTTGAGAAGCCAAAGTTTAGTATGGCTAAATTGACTAATTATTACTTTGTGAATTAATCAGAAGATATTTTTAAGAATTTAAAATCTTAAGTATTCTCACCACAAAAGTGAAAAGAATGTGAGGTTATACATGTTAATTAGCTCAATTTAGCCATTTCACAATGTGTGTGTATATTATATACACACACACACACACACACATATATATATATTTTTTTCTTTTTCTTTTTTTGAGATCGAGTCTCGCTCTGTCGCCCAGGCTGGAGTGCAGTGGTGCGATCTCAGCTCACTGCAGTCTTCACCTCCCCGGTTTAGGCCATTCTCCTGCCTCAGCCTCCCTAGTAGTTGGGACTACTGGCACCCGCCTCCAAGCCCGGCTAATTTTTTTGTATCTTTTTAGTAGAGACAGGGTTTCATGGTGTTAGCCAGGATGATCTCCATCTCCTGACTTTGTGATCCGCCTACTTTGGCATCCCAAAGAGCTGGGATTACAGGCGTGAGCCACCGCGCCCAATCATGTATATGTATTTCAAAATATATTGTACAGGATATATATGCACAATTTTTATTTGTCAATTTAAAAAACAATGGAGACTTGAGGACATGGGGTGTTCTTAAAGAGGAGTGTGACATTCAGTGTTGCTTTAGAAGAATCCTGTTTGGAGGCTGTGTGGAGAGCAGGCTGGAGTGGGGCAACTTTAAGAGGTTCATGGTGACCTTGGCAAGTGCAGATTTGATGAAATGATGGGGCAGGGGCAGGGAAAGGCAATCCCAAATCTTGGACTTCCAGATCATTGACTTTTTTAATAATGTCTTGTGCTCTTTTTCCTTTACTCACTTCACCATTATGTGAACTACCTCAGAATTGCTTATTTTAAATATCCTACTTTTTGACCATCATTTAAGAAAAAATATTTCCAACAAACCTACTTTAGCATCTCCACTTCAAAAAGTCTTTACTCCCAAACACTGACCCTACCACTTTTCATACACATCAAGCACCTGCCCACAGCCACCTCTGGTTCTTGCTGCCTTCTTTGTTGAGCTTAATCTGTGCTCTTCCCCTAAACCTCTACCCAATGTGCCCCCAATCCTCTTGCCATTTTCTCCTTTTATTGTGAATATTGTATATGTCATTCCCCCTTTCCATTGGTGCCTTCTCACAACATTGAAACTAAAGTCTCTCCTATCTTCAACCGTAGTCAGCTGGGTGTGGTGGTTCATGCCTGTAATCCTAGTGCTTTGGGAGGCTGACGCGGGAGGATTACTTGAGGCCAGGAGTTTGAGACCAGGCTGGGTAACATAGCAAGACCCTGCTTCTACAAAAGTGCTTAACTTATTTATATATTTTTGAGACAGAGTCTCACTCTGTTGCCCAGGCTGGAGTGCAGTGCTGCAGTCTTTGCTCTCTGTAGCCTCTGCCTCCCAGATTCAGGTGATTATCTTGCCTCAGCCTCCTGAGTAGCTGGGACTACAGGCACACGCCACCATGCCTGGCTAATTTATTTTTGTATTTTTACTAGAGATGGGGTTTTGCCATGTTGGTCAGGCTGGTCTCAAAATCCTAACCTCAAATGATCCTCCTGCCTCAGCCTCCCAACTTACTGGAATTACAGGTGTGAGGCACTGCTCCTGGCTCAAAAACTTATTTGGATGTTGTAGTGGGTGCCTGTAGTTCCAGCTACTTGGGAGGCTGAGGTGGCAGACTCATTTGAGCCCGGGAGTTTGAGCCTGCAGTGAGCTATGATTATGCCACTACACTCCAGCCTGGGTAACAGAGTGAGACTCCATCTCTAAAACAAAACAAAACCATGACATAACCCCAGTCTTCCTTTCAGGCCATACTCCCTCTATCTCCCACCCTTCTTCCTTCCTTCCTTTCACAGCCCTGCTTCTCAAAAGAATTGTCAATCTTTGCTGCCTCAACTCTCTCTTTTTTTTTTTTTTTTGAGACAGAGTCTTGCTCTGTTGCCCACGCCGGAGTACAGTGGTGTAATCTCCACTCACTGCAACCCTGCCTCCTGGGTTCAAGAGATTCTCCTGCTTCAGCCTCTCGTGTAGCTGGGACTATAGGCACCTGCCACCATGCCCTGCTAATTTTTGTATTTTTAGTAGAGATGGGGTTTCACCATATTGGCCAGGCTGGTCTTGAACTCCTGACCTAATGATTCACCGGCCTTGGCCTCCCAAAGTGCTGGGATTACAGGCATGAGCCACTGTGCCTCGTCTGCTGCCTCAACTCTTTACCTCCTCTGGACTCTTGTTTATGTAGAAACTGAAGTTGCCAATTATAATGACAAATAGTTGTTGAAGATGATTTAGGTGCTAAACTCTTCAACAAATAGGGTAAAATGTGGCAGTAGCTAAAAGGTCAGTAGTTGGGGACACTTTACAATTTTTAAGAGGAGGACCGTTCAGTCATGATGAGTGTTGAACAGCTCGTTGACACCAGCGTGAAGATCTCAAAGCCAGATTTATATCGATTTAAGAAAACTAATGTGGGCCGGGCGCGGTGGCTCACGCCTGTAATCCCAGCACTTTGGGAAGGCAAGGCGTGTGGATCATGAGGTCAGGGGATCGAGACCATCCTGGCCAACATGGTGAAACCCCGTCTCTACTAAAAATACAAAAATTAACTGGGTATGGTGGCATGTACCTGTAGTCCCAGCTACTCAGGAGGCTGAGGCAGGAGAATCACTTGAATCCAGGAGGCAGAGGTTGCAGTGAGCCAAGATCATGCCACTGCACTCCAGCCTGGTGACAGAGCAAGACTCCATCTCCAAAACAAAACCCCAAACTAATGTGATGTTTCTTCTACGAGAGTTGTGGAGCAAACCATATGTATGTGTGCATATATATGCATACTGTCACTTCTATAACATTGTGTGTATATGTTATAAGCATAAAACTATGTCTAGAAAAGAGTTTGCAAGTGTTAACAGTGATTACCACTAGGGCCTAGGATTTGAATAATCTTTCCTTTTTTTTTTTTTTAGAAAAAATCTTCAATATTCTTTGAAAATGTATATCATTCTTGAATTCAGGAAGATGTAAAATGATTTTACATTTTTGGGGAAGCTTTTAATGGATTATTTTCAAGTGACCCGGGTTCTTACCTTGCCTCCATTTAAAACTGCATGTCTAGTAAGAAGGAGAATAAAAATAAAGAAGGGTCAGTGGCTCATGCCTGTAATCCCAGCACTTTGGGAGGCTGAAGTGGGCGGATCACAGGGTCAAGAGATTGAGAACATCCTGGCCAACATTGTGAAACTCTGTCTCTACTAAAAAATATAAAAATTAGCCAGGCATGGTGGCGCGCACCTGTAGTCCCAGCTACTCAGGAGGCTGAGGCAGGAGAATCGCGTGGACCCGGGAGGAGGAGGTTGTAGTGAGCCGAGATTGCACCACTGCACTCCTGCCTGGGTGACAGTGCAAGACTGTCTCAAAAAAAAAAAAAAAAAAAAAAAAGGGTGATGGGAAGTGACTTGATCTTCACGTATGGTTGGATCCTTAGGTTCAAGCAGGTAGCTGAAAATCAATTGTAGGAAGACACAGCACACCTAGGCACAAACCCAAGTGCAGAGACCCCTCCTACTGCATGCAGTCAGAATATGAACCTGCTTTTAAGTTTTTGCTTCTCCTAGAAAAAGTGAGAATATTGCAATTTGTTGAATAGCAAAAATTAAACAATTGTAGCAATATGTCAGATAACTTAAGCTTCTCCAGAAAAAAAAAAAATTGTAAAAGCAATGTCTAATTTGTTACATTGTCTTTACAAACCATTCATTAGAGTTTATGTCATGAGCTTGCGTCTGTTATGGTCAGAGTTTAGTTAGATTGTGAATTATAGGCTTGAAATAGAGATGTATTCTTTCAACTGCTGGAATCCAGCACTTGACTTTTCTCATGCTGAAAGATGATTTTTCCTTATTTAGAAAATTTCCTCAGGCCTTTGCTAAAATATTTTTAAAGCTTTGGTCCTTTAATAAAGAATAAAGAAAAGAGGCCAGGTACAGTGGCTCATGCCTGTAATCCTGGTGCTTTGGGAGGCCAAGACAGGAGGATTGCTTGAGGCCAGGAGTTTGAGACCAGCCTGGGTAACATAGTGAGAATCTGTCTCTACAAAAATTTTAAAAATTAGCTGGGCATGGTGGTGCATGCCTGTAGTCCCAGCTACTCTGGAGGCTTAGTGGGAGAATTGCTCAAGTCTGGGTGTTTGAGGCTGCAGTTAGCTGCAATTGTACCACTGTACCCCAGCTTGGGTGACAGAGTAAGACACTGTCTCAAAAAAAAAAAAAAAAAAAGACAAAAAAAAAAAAAGACTGAGAAGAACACTATTAGATCATATACAGACAACAGTTAGCACACACATTCTCCTATGAGTGTTACTTCAGGAAGACAAACTTAAAATAGAAATGTACAGTCTTCCATTCACATAATGAATATTTGAGCACCAATTTTGTTTCCAGCATCAAGTTGGGAACTGGGAATAACACCATGCTGAATAAGACATCAGTTCTTGTCTTGAGAAAATCTTAGTCTAGTGGAGGTCAGAATGGTCAGTAGGCAGTTACTTATAGAGTAGTACTTGCTTCAACTGGGAATTCACAGGGCGCTTCCATGAGCACAGAGGGGCTCCCACACCAGTATTTGAGGGTAAGGAAGACAACTTGGAAAAGTTCAATAGAACTTCTTTAATTTATGCATAACCTGACTATAAAATTTAAACCTTACTTTGACCTTTACTGGCAATATTTTAAGTAAGTTGCTACCAGGTCGTGCCACTTAAGTAAGATATGGTGGGTGGCTTTTATTATACCTACTGTGACTTGTATGGACACTGTTGAACCTTTACATGTGGTATCTGGAGAATACATAGGAATCAGGACAAAGGAGTGGGGAGAGAGCAAGGACAAAAGAAGGAATGATAGGAGAAATAGTGCTGAGTGACCACACTTATCACTAGACAACACTGAATATGGTGCTTATTTTTTCTTTTTTCTTTTCTTTTCTTTTTTTTTTTTTTTTGCAGATGGAGTCTCATTCTGTCACCCAGGCTGGAGTGCAATGGTGCGATCTTGGCTCAGTGCAACCTCCGCCTCCCGGATTCAAGCGATTCTCCTGCCTCAGCCTCCTGAGTAGCTGGGATTACAGGCATGTGCCACCATGCCTGGCTAATTTTTGTATTTTTAGTAGAGATGGGGTTTCACCATGTTAGTCAGGATGGTCTCAAATCTCCTAACCTTGTCATCCACCTACCTTGGCCTCCCAAAGTGCTGGGATTATAGGCATGAGCCACTGTACCCAGCCAGTGCTGAACTTTTCATAATAAACTATAGGTGTATGGTTAGGCTAGCATAAATGGTTTCTAGTGAGTTTTTGCTCGGAATACCATCTATTCTTCAGAGTAGCTATGAGGGCAAGGAAGGTTAAGGTGCTTGACGCCACACAGTATATTTTTTTTATCCATAACACTTCAAACATTTTAATTGGAAATCATTTCAAACTCACAAATAGGGTTACAATGATAATACAAATAATCCTTGCTTCATTGTCTTATTTCTCTCACATTCTCCCTCACAAGTGTGTGCACATGCCTGGGCAATTTTGTTTCTGAATCATTTAAGAATAATTTGCATACATCGGCCGGGCACGGTGGCTCACACCTGTAATCCTAGCACTTTGGGAGGCTGAGACGGGCGGACCACGAAGTCAGGAGTTTGAGACCATTCTGGCTAACAGAGTGAAATCCCGTCTCCACTAAAAATACAAAAAAATTAGCTGGGCATGGTGGCGGGCGCCTGTAGTCCCAGCTACTCAGGAGGCTGAGGCAGGAGAATGGCGTGAATCCAGAAGGCAGAGCTTGCAGTGAGCCCAGATCATGTCACTGCACTCCAGGCTGGGTGACAGAGCGAGACTCCTCTCAAAAAAGAATAAGTTGCATATATCGTAGTCTCTATTCCTAAATACACCAGTGTATACTTTCGTAGAAGATACTTTTACAGAAATGCAGTAACTAACTTCAGTATATTTAATATTGATATAATATTCTTTTCTAAGCTACTATCCATACTCCAATTTTGTCAATTAATTCAATGTCCTTTATAGCAGTGGTCCCCAACCTCTTTGGCACCAGGGACTGGTTTTGTGGAAGACAATTTCCCACGGACCAGGGTTGAAAGGGGACAGATGGTTTTGGGATGATTCAAATGCATTATGTTTATTGTGTACCTTATTTCTATTATTACATTGTAATATATAATGAAATAATTATATAATTCACCATAATGTAGACTTAGAGGGAGCTCTGAGCTTGTTTTCCTGCAACTAGACGGTCCCATCTGAGGGTTATGGGAGACAGTGACAGATCATCAGGCATTAGATTCTCCTAAGGAGTGCACAACCTAGATCCCTTGCATCTGCAGTTCACAATAAGGTTTGCACTCCTATGAGAATCTAATGCAACAGCTGCTCTGACAGGAGGCAGAGCTCAGGCGGTAATGGGAGATATGGGGAATGGCTGTAAATACAGATGAAGTTTTGCTTGGTCACTGGCTGCTCACTTCCTGCTGTGTGGCCTGGTTCCTAATGCCCAGGAGGCTGGGGACCACCTGCTTTACATTTTCTTCTCTGACACAGAATCTAGTCTAAGATTAGGTACTACATTTAGTTATGTCTACTTAGAATCCTTTAATTTGGAACATTGCCACATTTTTTTTTTTTTTTGACATTGACAGTTTTAAAGAGTCCCTTTTATTGTTCATAGTACTTTAATACTAGATAACCTCTTAGTACCTGGCACAGGGTCAGTACTTACTTATTGCTTGATCTTGAAGACAGATATGCCTCCAAACAGGAAAGAAAAAGGATTGGTAAATGTTGATCTGGGCTGTAAGCACAGTTAAGAGCTGCCTACTTTGCCTTAACTAGTAAAGCATATCTCATGTAATCATTTTTCAGAATTAAATATTATTTTAACATAAGGGTATTCAGCTCTATTTTACATTATTGCCTACTCACTACAACATTTCACTGATTTAGTTATACAGTTCTCTGCTTTGGAATTTTAACTTTATTTGGAATTTTAAAAAAGTCTTTGTCAAAACTAGCCATGTCTCCTGTTTTGCAAGTGAAGCAACCAAACAAGAATAGAAAGCACTTCTGGGTGAAATGTAACCTTTTGATCAGGAGATTATATAACAGACGTTTCACAGTTTAGGTGAGAATTCCAGTCTTATGGCCAAAACATAACATTATGGGGAAAATGGGCATCAAGTACGTATTAGAAAATTACTGTTTGTGATTTTGCACAGTAAATAAGACTACAAAACACACAGACTGCACAAATCTCAGTGAAGTGTAGAATTATGTTGAATTCTAGGTTGAGGACCTTACATATTTGACACTAATCCTATCTCCGTGCTCATAGCAGAGTCCGTCAACACTTGATTGTCTTCCGTATGGATGCAGATTTTCTGATCTTTTTTTCTGTGTAAATCTTATCACTCTACTGCAAACGGATAGCAGGAATGTTTTACACAGTACCTTTCAGAGTGCAGTGTACATGGTTGCCATTGAACCAATACTGATAAAATGTTCTGCCAGAAGTAGGAATTGATACAAGTGTTGCAAGTCAGACAAACCTGAACCCCTAGTCCCAAGTCCCCTACTTAGCTGGCAGTGTGGCCTTGAGTGTGCTAAGCTCTATTTTTCTCATCCATAAAATGGGAATACTGGTAGTTTCTGCCAGAAAAAGGCAGTGTGAGGTTGGTATAAAAGCTTTGAAATTCAGTACAACAGGGCTCACGAGATGGGTCTAGTTCGGCCAACATTTCCAATTCTACATTTCGGTGTTCAGCAGATTAACATGCTTTTAAGTTGTTCATGAGTTTCTAACTATGTATATCTCATGATTCATGAGCTGCTCAATTAAAGTCTGAGCCATCCATAAAGATGGCAACGTGAAATAAAGCCACCTTTGAAGCACCCAAAATCACAAATGGGGCCTTGCCCAAGGTTAAGTCATGATTTCTGCAGATAAACTATGCACCACCACAGTATACAGGGACCCCAAGCTGGCTGGTGTGAAAGTCATCCTTCTAGAATAGAAATGGAATCTCAATGCTCTAAGTCCTACACAAATCACTTGGGGAATCTTGTTAAAATGAAGATTCTGATTTAGTAGGTCTGGAGTGTGGGCTGAGATTCTGCATTTATAGAATGTGTTTGGTGAAATATTTTGATATCATTCTAAAGACCAATGAAAAATACACTGAAACTTTATTTAAAAAGTCAGGGTATATAGAAAACAAAAGGCATGTTTGCAAAATTATTTATTTACATTTTAAGCTCACATTAAAATCTTTCTAGGATAGAATGGCTAAGATGAAATATACAAAGCTGATATAAACACATAACTCATTAATCTTTATCTGAACAGAAATACAGAGATGGCTTTAGATAATCTGTTTTCTTCACAAAACCAATGTTCCCTTAAGTCATGCCATGATAATGTCTCCCCATTAAGAACTTGTATTGTCCAAAACAGCTGAGAAGCAAAAAGCTAACTTTGATTTGTTAAACAGCTATTCATATGCCACAAAACCAAAACTACTTTACAGTGCTGACAGGTCCAAATAGGTCCAAACATGATGATTTTTAAATGAGTGCTTTGGTTAATTAGGCTTTGACTTGGTTTTTGGCATTACTGGTATAATTGTATCATTCCAATGCGTCATTACAGGTAATCCATTCAAAACATGACTTGCTTAACACTATCACAAAGCACTTAGCCTTGCCTTGATTGGAAATACCTTTAAGATGCTGACAATAGCAACAATTTCTCTTTTCCTTCATTCAGCAAAAAAAGAAATCACATAAATCACAAAATAAAAAATTCATTTCTCACATGTTAAAAAAGCAAAGTCTGCCATAAACCCTTATTCTTGAGAGAAGAAATAGTTTCTCATAATATCTGCCCTGGGTATTAGTGCATTATTAAAATACTAGACCTGTAATATCGCTTCCTATGCCTTGAAAGTCTGACTTCATGATCTACTTATGTAAAATATGCAATGCATTGAAGTTTCTGGGAAGAATTTACATTTAAAACAGTTTTAAAACTCTGGATTTAGTAAGAATTTTAGAAAAATAAATAAAACACTGTGGTTCTACCTCTCCCCTTCTACTCTCCCTTCACAAATCTGAGCTTAAGTGCAGGCTTCTAAAGAACAGATGAGAGCAAGATAGTCTGAGAGGTGGGTTTTACTATCCACATTTTCCTTTTCTTAGTGTAACATGTTATCACAAAGGCAAACTTGATTCCCTTTCCTTGAAATGAAGATCCCATCTTCTAAGATGATCTTAAATAATTGTTCTTAAATAAAAAAGCTTAAAAATCAGTGCTTTTAATAAGCAACTAAATGCCTATAATACATATAACTTAATATTTTGAAGAGTGCTACTGTAAAGTTTGAAACAACATCTAAACGTAATTTTAAGTTTACATTTAATTCTTTAAAAGGTCTTTTAAAAGCTATAAGCTCTATTACAATTTGCCAACTAAATTATAAATTGCCACTCACCTTCTCAAAAATTGTTGCACAAATGTATACATTTAAGGTATCTATATGGGAAAAACCTCAATATGAGAAATATCAATCTCATAAGTGGGGTAAAACGAGAAATTAAGCACCTAGATATTGGTTAAATTCACTTTCATTTGAGCAGCATTTTGATTTTGAATAGAGATTCTAAATGTAGTCTAAACTTTCCAGAAAGTCATATTTACATTCATGGTACATTTTATATACACATAAATACAAATTTATAGGAAATACACAAATTAACCTACACCTCTTATCGTGTAAAAGACGAAAATTAAAAATACAACAACTGTGATCACATGCTAAGGCCAGCTATCTGGGAAATATTATTGTTCAGTTCCGACAGCAATAACCTTGAGTAACTTGGCGCATATCACAAATACACTACAGGTACTTAGTTTATGTCTGTCCTTAGCCTAGGCCAAGCCATAGTTTTAAGTGAAAAAATTTTCTGTGAAAGCTAATGCCATACAAGTAGTTAAACACCTACTAGAAATGTTTGCACCGCAGAAGAAAGATCTAAAGAAGGCATGATAGCAGATGTCAAATATTTTGATGTATAATAATAGGGAAGGATTAAAATTAACTCTATATCCAGGGAGAAGTCAGGGCTTTCTGACAAGAGCTGTGCAAAAATTCAAAGGTCTGCTTCATCAGTGTGAACTCCCAGTCCCACAAAAAACCGTGCCTTGTTAAGGCTCTTGTAGTGAGGCCTCCTGGATTGACCGGTGAGACTCATAAGCCCCAGGAAACCCTGAAATTCCCTGATGGAAATTATTTTGTTGAGATTGAGTTTCTGACACGATGACTTCTTGGGCAGTTTGCTTTCTCTTGTGTTCCTGCCCATAAAGCAGTCCTCGATTTTGCTGTTACACCTTTTGTAAATGGATGGGCTTGGCCCTCCAGGAATATATCAAAGCGAACTTTTCGGATTATTGTCTCATGAAAACAAGCAGGTTGTTGTGATGAGCTTGGATAGTGCCCTGCACCTAGTAAGTATTCCACCAACTGCTGGCGGAAGTGGCTAGAAGCAGAGATTATAATTGGAAGAAAAAGTTACCGAATCTAAAATGTGTAACTGTTCTATAAAGTTTTGATCTTGAGCATGAGTGGTAAGTCCTATTTGGCACTCCTTGACCTCAGGTGGCATGCCAATGATTATCACAGTAAGAAATTCTTAGAATCAGATTTGAGGTATAGAAGGAGTAAGAAATACGGAAAATTTTGATCTATATTAAATAAACTCTTCTATAAGTCAGGTTTTTAACCCTAAAATCAAGGCCTTTTTTCCCCCAGAATATTACATTTACTAAAAATGTAGAAATAAAAATTCTACTATGGCTGTAAATATATAAGACAAATAAATGAGGTCACATGGTTTATACATTTCAGATTCTTAGAGAGGCCCTACAGTAGTTCAGGAAGACAGTTTACAGTATTGTTCCCTGAGTTCTTGAGGCAACCTCAAGTAAGTTCATGAACTCCAAGATTTGAGAGACAGAAAACCTACATGGTCTGCTAATCCCTCTTTTCTAAGAGTAGCTATTTACTCCAAAGTGGTTTGTTCAGTGCTTTCCCTATAGTTCAACTGCTTTAATTATGTGGCTTTATCCATTTCTTAGAAGACCAGCTCCCCAAATGAAACCTCTAAGAGAAAGAAGAAAAGAAAAGGCTGTTTAAAGCAAGTAAGCTTTAACATTAGTTAAGAGTGCAATTGAGTAAATCACTTCTAAATCTATAATACAAAAAGAGTGGTAATACTGCCACAGGTGTTAGAAGGTTAGAATTCTACAGATTTGGGTTTGTCTGACCTCAGTGGTTAATAAGCCCTGCCTCCTAACCAAACAATTATACTCTACCAATTAATTGTCTACCAATTAAAAGAACCAAAACTATTACAATAACTTTCCAGTATTTAAATATGTAAGAACACCTACATTTGGCTTTAAAATACAGTTTATAACAACCATTCTCATCAGATCTCAAACTTCAAATATCTAGACTTTACACATAGATTGGTAACAATGATTTAAAAAAAAAAAAAAAAAACCCAAACCACAAAAACTCATTCAAAACTGCTATTTTTTAGGTTCTTGAATTGTTTTCATACGTCCACATTCTTGGTGGCTATTAGAATTTTAAAATAAACTCAAATCTTGGGAATAATTTAAGTAGTGAAATATGTGAGTATTTATTTTCAAACTCCCGTTAAATGTCTATTTAGAAAAACTAATTATGATAAATGGAAACTCCAGTTCTGTTGCTTAATTTTAACTTTAAGCCAATAAAGGTTAAAAAAGTTGAGAACCTTCTGAAATGTTCCATGTATTTCAGTAAAGTGCACAAATATGAGTGTACCCTTTGGTTTGGCTATGACCTCAAAGGAGGTGTAGAAGTCAGTGGCGCTGGTGTCAGATTCCTAACTATATTACTGAGGCTGGCAATCTTCTCCTCCAGGAGGTAATTTTTCTTCTCTGCTGTTTTCTGTCGCTGTTCAGTCATTTCCAGAGCTTTCAACAACTGGGCATTCTCAACATACAAGTCCTTCACCATTGCGTCTGCCTTAGTGTTCTTGCAGAGCTAGAAACAGAACCAGAAACATCTTGACTCCATTTCTGTAACTCTTCTTAAACCTTTGGTTTAAGGTCTGACATAAGGACTGTTGTTTTGTAAAGGCAAATCACTTCTTCTAATTATATTGTTGTATTTTACAATATAGCTTCAACATCAGACTTGGCATCAGGGATACCATTGGAGCAAATCCACCTTTTCCAAGCTATTTCTTTGCATAAGATGTTGATGTAGGTTACTAATAGAACAGATTGATATTAGAGGGCACCAAAACAAAAGGTTTTTTCTACCTAAATAGGCATTATTTCTTTATTTATTCTTTAAAAACATAAAATACTTTTAAAACTTAAATTCCTGAGGTGTCAGGTGTGGACTGTTTAACTCTGCTTGTAACAGATTGCTTGAATTGCCCATTCGTAACTACAACTCACTGATTATCTAAAAATACAGCTCATGTATTTATTATAACAGAGATAAGATTTGGGCAGTTACTTTTCCTGAAATGTCTTTGTTTTGTTTTGCATGGGGCTTTGTCTAGTCTAATCTTTATAGTTAGAATATATGGTCTAGGTTGGGGTGGGAAAACTTGTTAGCAACCTTGGGATACTTTCATTGTTGTTCCGGTTAATATTTTCCATACCCCCTTCCCATGTTACCTTTTAAGTGTTCATTTTACACCCAATTTTAAGTAAGGCATCTAAAAGTATAAAGGTTTATGAGAATAAAGAGTAAGTAAGGAGTAACTTAACCTATTAGGGCAGGGATAAGGATGACAGCACTCTCAAGCTCAGAACCTAGATGTTTGGCAGGCATCACGTAACATTTCAGAAACTATTCTCTGTTGAACTTCCCAAATACAACTTTTTTTTTCCTTCCTCCCTCCCTTCCTTTCCTTAAAAAAAAGTTGATATTTCTTCATCACCAATAGAATAAAAATCAGGCTCCTTGGCTCAGCACGGGAGGCCTACTGTCCTGTTCCCCCTTCCTCTCTAGTCTCTCCTGCTGCCTCTCCCAGGACAGTGTGAACTGGCAATGCTGAAGTGTTTATACGTGTCCACACCCCACATGTGGTCATAACTCCATGACGTTCCCACAGTCTAGGATGCCCTTCCCCACACTTTAACTGGGTGAAATCTTAACCCTCAAGACGCAGATTAAGAGGTCTTTAGGAAGCTTTCTTTAAACTCTCGGGTTGGATCAAATATCTCTTCTCTTGTGTTCACCTCTACTGAAAACAGGACGGATCCCACTCACTTCTGAACCTACCATTTGGCCAAATGTTTGGCACCTTGTAAGTGCATTCTATATGGGCAGCGACTGTTGTATCCCTGTGCCCACGGCAGGACCTGGCCCACAGTAACTATGTGCTGAATGCTTGGATACGTAAAGAACTGAATGGATAAATGCTTACTAAACGGGACTTTTTCTTCCGTGTGTATTAAGATACAGGGCAACAGAAAGTTCCTGTCTACAGCTGAATTCAGACCCTCTCTTGGGGTTATTCTTAGGTTTTAAGTATCTAAAGAACTACGTTGGGCAATTTCTGCCCCCCACCCAACATGTTCATCTCAGTTTCCAGAGAGGCTATAACACTCTTCCAGAGGGTAGTACTTTTCTGCTTGTCTCTTCAGTGGAGGCGCAACTAATTTCTAAACACCAAAGCCACATCTGCCACCAGCAGGTGAAAAGGAGCAGGCTGTTTAGTGGTCCTGGAATCTGGGGTCTAGACTGTAATTCAAACTACATCTTTTTGGAGTCGCTGTAGCAATAAGATACTTTTTGAGGTTTTCGTAAGCTGTTGGGAACAGGAAAGCTAAAGTTCCATTTATTATCCCCCCCCCCTTTTTTTTTTTTTTTTACCAATATCATTTTTCAATTTAAACAGGAGTATTTCCTGTCTTGGGCAGAGAAAAATCTATTGGTTCACATGGACCTAAAGCATGTGAATGGATATGCTTTGGGTCCATGTGAATCAATATATATTTTTTGATCTTTAAAATCTTAGGTCCATGTGAATCATGTTAGCAAAGATTTACACTTTTATATTGTGGACAAACATGCCTTAAACAGAGCTTTGGAAAAAATACACAGTTCATATTTTTGGGGCGGTATGAGGGACAGGAAATCCTAAGTTCTTGTAGACATTTATAATAGAATTTGCCTTTATTAGACAACGTAAGTTAATGAGTTAATGGCAATAAAGGGATGTAAAACTGGCGTTAAAGCTGGAATGTGAGGTGGGTGAACAGAGATGACCAGGGAGGCTCACTTGTTCTTTGAGCTGATTCACTTTCTCTTGAAGAAGCCTTTTCACTAGTTTCAGTTTCTGTTCAACTTCTATCATTCGTTCTTCCATGACAGTTACCAGTTGTTCCTGGTTTCCCTGAAGGGAAGAAAAGTATATTATTCGAAAATCATGTCACACTGAAAAGAAAACACTGGTTTATTTTCCCCACAAGATGCCTAAAGAAAGGACAGCAAATGTTTTGCCTTTGTAACAGGAAGGATGGATTTCTCATGAAATGAGAATTTTGAGCCCTGCATGGATTGCACAGGTCAGAAAAGTAACCCTATCAGAGAAAGAATCAGATTTAAAAAACAAAAGAATCTTACCTGTGTTACCATCATCCCCCTGATATAAAGCAAAATTCTTAAAACCCAGAATTTAATACCTGTGTGTACTTCTAGTAAAATGGAAATCCAAAGTAACTTAAAAGACAGTTATCAACTTCCCATCTGTGATTTGGGACTTTGCAATGTTGTGGGCCTGTCAACACCAAAACAAGCACGGAATAGATTCAGGGTTTCCCAACATTTCCAACAGCTTGCAATATGCATGTCTGTTTTTCCTTTGACGTGGCTGATAACTGTGAGGGTGGTTTTCTTTCTTCATAATAATCAGCCTCTTCCTGCCAATTTTTCTAGTCATCTGTTTCCCACTTGTAAACGTGAAGCACACACCTGGATTGGAGGATGAGTTTACTACCAGAGCAGATTGAAAATTAAAAATCTCCTCCACAACAGTGATGGGTTAAGGAGTAAGTGGGTTTTGGAGAGGAGAGAGACCTAGAATGCAACCCTCATCCCTCTGCAGTCCACCCAAATGTCCCCATAAGGAATTTCAGATTTCATAAAGGTGTTAATAGCTGATGGTAGTTAAGAAAGACTTTAAAAGACATGCAGAATGACCAAACATGAGTCAAAGGCCACCATCTGTTTAGATACTAAGTAATAACACTTAATCATAAAAGAAACCCTAAATCATTGTAGTAACTATCCTGAGGATAAAAACTGTAATAGGCAAAGGTCTAATGCAGGAAGTAAGTTACAAAAAATTGGGCCTGGAGGACATCTAGCTTTTAAAAAGGCCTATATTTAAAAAAAAATAGCTTTTTAAAGTTCAAACATATAAATATAAAATGTCTGATGTCTATGTGCCCGACAACAAAGCAAAACAAAAAAACAGATAATTCAAAGAGTTGGCAAAAGAGAAAACAGGAAAAACAAAGGCAGTCATATACTTAAAATTTATTTTATTGTTTCATCAAAAATTTCCTGTCAAAAAGATTTATACATCTTATACAAAACAGTATAAATACCCCTGATTTTCTTCAAATTCCATATATAAAAGTAGTACCTTTGTTAAAAATAGTTGCAACATATGGAATGAGAAAATATATAGACTACATCCTTTCAAGAATCTTAAATTCACACTCTTTAAAGGGTATAAATAAAATGATTCGTAACAAGTTGATGTTTGTGAATTTGATTCACAAGATCTGTCATTTCTACATAAATAAATAAGGACATAATACTGCAAAGGTTTAACAGTAAAAATAATAAAATAATTCAAAAGAGCACTTAATTCCAACACAGCTTATGTCTCTGTGTGTGGTGTGTGTGCATGGGTGGGTGTGTGCATCTGTCTGCCATGGTAAGAAATGCCAGCGATAGCAGCCCAGTTTTCACAGGTGCCCAATCCTTCTGCAGGAATCTGCATGCACTGCTTGCTGCTCCGGTAGCAAGGCCTAGAGAAAGAAGGCAAGTGGTACACTTCACCCTCATGTCAGGATGAGTTTTTAGGGGGAGTCTAAATTCACACATTTATAATGCAAACAATTGTTAAAAGCATACACATTAACACTGCATAGGCAAGCAAAGCAACACAGAATGCAGAAGAGATCACATCACTCCACACACAGAAACGTGCAGATTTAACAATATTCTGTATTCTTAAAATCAGTGTCAGCTTAGCAGCGGGAAGTTAGCCTGCAGTAGCATTCTGGTGAGAGTAATAAGCAGTCCACCCTGTCATCTGGTTGGAGGATTTTTTTTTCTTTCAAAGATCTTAGTGTTTGTCTAATCCTGAAGGAATTGGAGGAAAAGGATATTTTTTTTAACATTGGTGGGTGGGTTGGAAACAGCAGGCTTTGAAAATAGTGTGTACGAGAGCAATGAGTAGAATCCTGGTGGATCATTTGGTCAGAAGGTCCACTAAAAACCGAGATCAAAGTTTTGTAGTTCAATTATATACTGGAGAGTTAAAGCATCTAACACTCGACCATCACAATTTAAGAACTTTAATACTGGGAAGTTGAAGAAGTATGTATAAAGCTTCCAAAAACAGATTTTAAAGCTCATAAGACAAAGACCTTCTGAAGTTCATTAGAAATACAGCATAGGTATGGATGTAGAGGGAAAAGTTTATTAGAACTGACAAGTGGTAGGAGTACTTAGTAATTAAGCATGGATGGATACTAGCAGAAGAAACAGAACTGTTCCTATGTAGAGTTCCAGGGCTAATGTGACTTTGCAAAGTCATGCTGAGGGGATTCAAATAAGAGATGGGAAATTCCTTATCAAGCAAGGGATCTGAGAGGCAAGGTATCTGAACACACAAGCACATGCAAACCAGAAAGCATTAACGTTGAATTCCACAAAGAAGGACTTTCTGTTTTATTCCTAATTCTGAATTAACTAAATGGGCAAGCCCCAAGAGTTAAGAAACTTCTGAGAAAGGGATGATGAATGAGGCACTAAAGAGAAATAACTATGAATACTTGAAAATCTAAGTAATATAAGATTGGATGTGGTGGTGAGCTGGGATCATGCTAACAAACCATGAGAAGACTTTTACTTTCTTAAATAGTTGTATGAACTATGTCAACTAGAAACATGTCACTGACTACATACTCTGTTGTGAAAAGTCCTCATTTGTGATTTTCATGGGATGCAGCAGGCTGCAGGGCTCTGGCACAGGGAAGCTCAGTATACTTTGTTAGTGGCGCATATCCTAGCCACATTTAAATTTTGTAATATTTTTGGCATGGGATGGGAACATTAGGCCAATTGTACACTATGTTTAAGTGATCCTGATACTTCATTGTCGATTACAAATGGGCAAAGGAGACCCAGAACACTAAATGATTTAGCTTAGAAGCTGAGAGCTCAAAAGTAGCACTGCACAGCCCAAAAAACAGCACTGCAGTTCTGTGGATTTGTCATACAGGAAAAATATAACTCTGAAAGAAGATTTAGGGTTGTGATTTTGTTTTGTTTTTTAAATTTAAGAGATGGAGTCTTGCTATGATGCCCAGGCTGGAGGACAGTGGCTATTCATAGGCATGATCGTAGCTCAATGCAGCCTTAAACCTCTGGCCTCAAGCGATCCTCCCATCTCAGCCTCCCAAGTAGCTGGGACTACAGGTGTGTGCCATCAGATTTAGGTTCTTTCTCTCAACCTTTGAACTGGTATAACTTTCAAATAAACAGGTAAAATTAACAGGTGATTAACAGGTGATCTACTACTAGAGAAGAGAGAGCTTCACACCTGTGGTGTGTTGGTTTCGGAGGTCCTGTTTTCAAGTTCCTCCTGCAGGTGCTGGTTTATCCTTTCTGCCTGCAGCAGCTGGTGTTGAAGCTGCAGAAACTGCTCCCTGGGTACCATCAGACAGGCTTGCTGCTGGAGCAGCTGCAAATCCCAAGCATGAGGGGACGGGCTAGGCGTCACAGTGAACCTCAGGTGCTGCATCTGAAGGACAAGGGCAAAGTCCTGGTCAGTTGAGTCCCTTCAGTCCCCGAGCTGCCCTTCATGGTGTCAGGCAGTGAGAAATGAAGACTATGAATTCATTAATAACCCCAGATCCACTGAAACTTGGAAACAGGACAGCATATGGGCCTGAGGAAATGAGAAAAGCTATTTCACTTAGCAGAGAATATGCTTAATAAGTAGCCTTTCTTAAAAGTTTTAGGCTTAAAAAAAAAAAGCCCTTCCCAACTCTGGAGTGATATTAAGGGCATGATGTACATAATGCATCTGAATTCTACTTCATTTTTTCTTACACTGGAAAAATTGCCTCCCCTCTTTTAAAAACTGGGGTTAGAGAAAGTGGTTATGCTTTAGGGTTTTACCACTTACCATTCATAAAGATTCTTAAATGACTACATTTTTTTCCAACCCCAAGTTAGCAATTTTTTTGAAGAACCTCATCTTGCATCTAAAATTATTTTAACCTACCTTTAGTTTATCAGTATGTAGTTATACCCTTAGATTAAACAGCACAAGACAGACAATTCTGGGGCATAAAGCAATAATATCCTAGAACATCTGGGAACTGGAGAACATGGAATGGAAGAATTCAAGACAATGAGGAAATGTGTACCAACATGCCAGTCAAAGTGGGGGAGAGGAAAGGGAGGAGGATGCACGGCATTTTGGCTAGTGAGGCAGGCCACCTCACATTTATAAATATGCAGAGCATGCAACAAACATGACCAAGTACTAAATTCAAGAAGCGGCACCTCCAGGCTTGTGTGAGAAACGTGGAAAAGAACCTGTAAGACTCGGCTATGACTAAATGTTACCATGAAATGTCAGAGCCACTATCCATTTCCTTATATCTAAATTTCTAGGTGGGGACAGGTGCATTGCCCACTTTAAGATACTTCTAGTTGTAGATTCAGAAAACCACTTTATTTTTATGATTAAAATTATGGAGAATTATCCCATAATTTTATATCAGTGGGATAATTTTCTTCATACATAATAATGCTTTAAATACTGAGGAAAAGTTTGATGTAAACAGACATACCATTAAAACAAAATGAATACTGGCTCTTAGCTTAAGTACTTATTAACTGTTATAATCAATAGAAATGATAACATGAGCAAGGGGTTTAATGAGATGGCTCCATGCTATGAAAGTTCATTGTAAGAGAATGTTCTACCTTCACACACTATCTCAGGCAGAGAACTGCACCCTTCTCTGCTACTTCCAACCACTGAGTTCTAGGTACAGGTTAGCCACAGACAAAACAAAAAGAGAAAATTACAGGAGTTATAAAAAGAGAAAAGTATGAGTTATAAAAAGAGAAAGAACAGTACTAATTAGGTCTATTATATACATGAATAAGAGCATATGAAAGACCAACATTTACATTTTTCTGTATATAAATTTTACAGACATTAAAATGTCCTACAATTCTAATTCTGCAAATGCAGAATTCTAATTCACTTACTGTATCCTATTTGTGCCCCTCCCAATATAATGATGTAGAAGATTCCAGGTCCAGGCCAGGTGCAGTGGTTCACACCTGTAATCCTAACACTTTGGGAGGCCGAGGTGGGTGGATCACTTGAGGTCAGGAGTTCAAGACCAGCCTGGCCAACATGGTGAAACCCCGTCTCTACTAAAAGTACAAAAATTAGCCAGGCGTGGTGGCACGTTGCCTTTGGTCCCTGCTACTCAGGAGGCTGAGACAGGAGAATTGCTTGAACCTGGGAGGCAGAGATTGCAGTGAGCCAAGATCACACCAATGTACTTCAGCCTAGGTGACAGTGAGACTCCGTCTCAAAAAAAAAAAAAAAAAAAAAAATATGCCGGGTGTGGTGGCTTACACCTGTAATCCCAGCTCTTGGCGGGGCCAAGATGGGCAGATCATGAGTTCAGGAGATGGAGACCATCCTGGCAACTTGGCAAAACCCTGTCTCTACTAAAAATACAACTGGGAATGGTGGTGGGCGCCCGTAATCCCAGCTACTTGGGAGGCTGAGGCAGGAAAATTGCTTGAATCTGGGAAGCGTAGGTTGCAATGAGCTGAAATCGTGCCACTGCATTCCCACCTGGTGACAGAGCCAGATTCTGTTTAAAAATAAATAAATAAAGATTATTCCAGGTCCAGTATGGAACGGATCTGACATTAAATCTCTTGCCACTTGGAGATGCAGAAAGAAGTATAAACTATAAACCATTTTTGTGAAGTGTCTGAAATGTTGGCTATCAGAGAGGTACACAGCAGACTCGAGAACTGCTGATATAGTCTGTAACCCTTCTGCTGAATGTTCAAAACGAATTTATTGAACCGCTCACATTGAAAAAGTCCTGAAGTAGGAGTCAAATTCTAGCCCTAATTTCCCCTTTTCCTAGTCTAGTGATCTGTGATGTTTAATTACAGTGGGGGGATGTGTTATATTAGAACCGTGACTGTTAAACTAGTAAATAGAGATGAGGAGAGGCTACTTCCCCCAAGGCAGTGCACATGTCAGATCAGAACCTGGAAGACAGCTTTGCTCAAATCCCGATTCCAGAGATTGTGATGTAAAAACCTGTCCCTGCCCAGCCCACCAGCATTGCTCCAATCAGGTAAGAATCCCTGCCAGAGTGAGAAGGAGTGTACCTACCCCTCAGGTGAGCTGGGACACACTGTACATCCCCCAAATTAACCTGCTCTATAGATATCACACTGTCAATAAAAATCCAGTTTGTAGGGCTGGAGAGGGGGAATGGTTAATGCTTAATAGCTACAGCGTCTGTTTGGTGTGATGAACAGGTTTTGGAAGTAGTGGTGATGGTTGTAGGATGTTGTGAATTTAACGAATGCCACTGAATTGTACATTTTTAAATGGTTAAAATGGCAAATTCTATGTTAGTCATATGTTTATCACAGGTTAAAAATTAATATACTAAAAACTATTGAATTGTACACCTGAAATATGTGAACTATATAGTATGTGAATTATACCTAAATAACACTGTTTTTGTTTGTTTGTTTTGAGATGGAGTCTTGCTCTGTCACCCAGGCTGGAATGCAGTGGTGCGATCTCGGCTCACTGCAACCTCCACCTCCTGGGTTCAAGCAGTTCCCTGCCTCAGCCTCCTGAGTAGCTGGGACTACAGGTGCACGCCACTGCGCCTGGCCAATAACACTGTTTTTAAAAACTCCAATCTGGAGTAATATAGGAGGGATCAGGAGACTCCCAACACTTTGGGAGGCTGAGGTGAGAGGATTGCTTGAGCCCAAGAATTCAAGGCTGCAGTGAGCTGTGATCACACCACTGTACTCTAGCCTGGGTGACAGAATCTCAAAAAAAATCCCATTTGTATAAATCTATAGCGTTTTGTTTTTTGTTTTTGAGATGGAGTCTTGCTCTGTCGCCCAGGCTGGAGTGCGGTGGCGTGATCTTGGCTCACTGCAACCTCCGCCTCCCAGGTTCAAGCGATTCTCCTGCCTCAGCCTCCTGAGTAGCTGGGATTACGGGCGCGCGCCCCCACACCCAGCTAATTTTTGTATTTTTAGTAGAGATGGGGTTTCACCATGTTAGCCAGGTTGGTCTCGAACTCCTGACCTTGGGATCCGCCTGCCTCCGCTTCCTAAAGTGCTGGGATTACAGGCATGAACCACCGCACCCAGCTAATAATTCGGTTCCATTTCCTAATGAAAGCTTCATTTGAATAAACAGGTATGAGATGTTCTTTTCAGTGTTCAAATAGAAAAATTCATGCTTTCTCCTTAGCTATTTGGCTCCAGTGTCAAGAACACTTAATTTTCCTCCTCTGTTAGCAAATATTTACTACTAGGTCAGAAAAAAACATGGGGAAATTGCTTATGATGGCTAATACTGTCAACGGGTGCCTGGTAAGACGGGAACAGGCGGGAGAAGAACTGGCCTCTTGGCAGAGCCTCTGGAAAGGCTCTCCGGTGACTAAGTACACACTGCTACTTTTCAATTTGATACTAGACAATATGGGCTTAGTTTTAGACATCTTATTCCTCAGAGTATATAATTATATTTCATGAGAAAAGCATGTCTACATCTAAGTACAGCCCACAGCTCAGTTTTGAATGCATTCATTTTATTGCTGTTAAAAAAAGAAAAAATGGTTTAGATTTCACTAAAGTTTCATAAATTTCCCCTTTAGCTGACAGATCAGAGAACACAAAATCGACAAACTTCACTGGTGATTTAAATGTTACTGCTATATGTATGCCCATATTTCACATTAAAAATCAGTGCTTGATGCTTGGTTTTTAAAAGCTACCTTTGCACGTGGCCAGCTTCATAAAAGAAAAAAATAGCTCCATTTCTTCTTTTTCCTCTTTTTTTTTTTTTTTTATGAGATGGGGTCCGGCTTTGTTGCCCAGGCTGGAGTGCAGTGGTGTGATCTCGGCTCACTGCAACCTCTGCCTCCTGGGTTCAAGCAGTTCTCCTGCCTCAGCCTCCTGAGTAGCTAGGATCACAGGCGCCCACCACCATGCCCAGCTAATTTTTTTGTATTTTTAGTGGAGATGGGGTTTCACCATGTTGGCCAGGCTGGTCTCGAACTCCTGACCTCAGGTGATCCACCTGCCTCGGCCTCCCAAAGTGCTGGGATTATATGCGTGAGCCTCTGTGCCTGGCCCCATTTCTTCTTATAATTCTGGATTTAAAAATATGTGTATACATAGTACTTCTTAAGAGCACAAAAAGAATTTCTACATGTTCTTCTCTGCCTTACAAAAGTCTTATAGTTCACTAAATGTTAGATTGACTAATTTCATCTACCCAACGTATATCAATGAAATCCTTAAGAAGGATTTATACATAAATTTGTTTTCTGAATACTTAGTTTAATTATAGGATATAACAATCTAGAAGACTGGAACCCAAAGTCCAAGCTGACAAGTTAGTTTTACAAATCCAGTTTTTTCTTTTTCTTTCTTTTTGAGACAGGGTCTCTGTCGCTCAGGCTGGAGTGCAGTGGCATGATCTCGGCTCACTGCTACCTCCAACTCCTGTGCTCAAGCAATCCTCCTGCCTCAGCCTCTCAAGTAGCTGGGACTACAGGTATATACCACCATACCTGGCTAATTTTTGTGTGTGTGTGTGTGTGTGTGTGTGTGTGTGTGTGTTTTGTAGAGACAGGGTTTCACCATGTTGCCTAGGCTGGTCTTGAACTTCTGGACTTAAGCCATTTGACTGCCTCAGCCTCCCAAAGTGCTGAGATTACAGGTGTGAGCTACCATGCCTGGCCACAAATACATTTTCATAGTTATTAGATGTACCTCTCACAAAGGAGTGCTGAGTTCTAAATGTAGTAATGAAGAATAGCAGCACTTGAAATGAAAACTTCAAATGTTAATGCTCTCAAATTTCCCGCATGGATTTCCCAACTGAAGAGGGTGCTAGAGATCAATCATGTCTATAAAATGCTGCAATATAGGAGGGATCAGGGGAACTGGCATAAACACGGTGATGGCAAGAGTGCTCAGGGCCCCTTGGCTAATCAGAAAGTCCCTGCAACCTGGATTTGCAGAGGTACGGGTCTTTGCATTTTAGGTCATCATTATTACTTCCTCTGAAAAGCAGTATGGCTTCCTATGACAGTATAATTAAGCAAAGCTGTCTATAAAACTTGGTAAGACAGACCAAAGAATTCAACTTGGCAGTGTACTTAGATTTTCACAACGGGAATTCAATGCCATGTCTAGTCGCTCCCAACAAATGGCTCATTCATGGATTAAAATATTCTTCATAGCTAAGGCCATCTGCTGAGAAACTTACCTCCATGAGCTGCTCATCCAGTTTTACTTGTTTCTTTTTCAGGCCTTCATTTTCCAAATGAATTGTTTCCAATTCTTGTTCAAGAGAATTCATCTGACTGACCTGTTTAAAAAAAACAAAATATTCCCTTTAAACAAAAACAAAAAGACTTGAGTTGCTCTAGTTTATTTTGACAAATCTGTGGTTGTCAGAAATCTCAACTCTTGGAAGAAAGCCAAGTTAATTCAGTGACAGAAAACAAATAATACAATTCAGTGTATTGCTTACATTTAAGTGATCTAGTTTTAATCACCTGTCCTCATAGAGAATAGATTCCTTAAGGCAGCTGGCTTTTAAACTTGGATGCCACCCACTGTAAGAAATACATTTTATCTTACAACACAGTACATACACCCACACATATGTACAGTACATAGGTACATATCACTGAAATATCCTTACCATGGACCATGTACTCTGATATTTTGTGTATTTTATTAATAAAAAATGCTGGTTTCCATTAAATTGATTTCATAATCCTCTACTATGGATCTGCAGTAGGAAAAATACTGTCTTAAGGCAAAGTTAAAGGCTTAAAATTGAGAGTACATAAAACCTGATTTATATAACTTTACAATTTTCAAGATTTCATGAGTGCTTTTTAATTTTTTTTGAGATGGAGTTCACTCTGTTACCCAGGCTGGAGTGCAGTGGCACAATCTCAGCTCACTGCAACCTCCGCTTCCCGGGTTCAAGCGATTCTCCTGCCTCAGCCTCCCGAGTAGCTGGGCCTGCAGGTGTGCACTACTGTGCGCAGCTAATTTTTTGTATTTTTTTTTTTTAGAGATGGGGTTTCACCATGTTGGTGAGGCTGGTCTCAAACTCCTGACCTCATGATCCGCCCACCTTGGCCTCCCAAAGTGCTGGGATAACAGGCATGAGCCACTGCATCCAGCCTCACTTTTATAACTCTTACTACAGGAAGAACCTAGTGAGCTACGGGTCACTGAGTCAGAATATTGCTCAGTAAAAAAACATACAACACTATCTTAGAAAGTTGATTTTGCTTCTATCAAAAAGAACTGAAGAGAACAGCAAGAATTGTGAAGCAGAAGTGTAGTCTTCCGGGTCCGTTTTAAAATTCAATATAAATGAAAAGCCTAGCACAGACTTTTTTCCCCCTAATGAGCAGCTAAATGAAACCCATTTTCTTTCTGCAAAGTTTACTTGAATGTACCTGAAATTAAATGACATTTCGGCTTTAGAGCACAACCAGGCCTTCTTACTGCAAATGGTCATAACTTTCACAAAAAACAAAAATTTTATGAATATTTTATAGTGAAATATTTTTCTCAGATTTCTAAACAAACCATTTTTTTTTTTTTATAAAGAGGTAATAGTGAAAACTGAGTTTCAGTTTAGAAAAAGAAAACAGCTCTGAGAAGTCTGGTCTGAACTCTAACTTCATGGGACAAATTACAGAAAGCAAACTGAGTGGCACTACAGAGCTGTGACCATGGGGTAGCCAGCCTCCCAGATGCCCTAAAGAGCCCCACCTCCGGGTATTCACACCCTTATACAGTCCCCTCCCACACTATACTAGGGTTAGTCCGTGTGACAAATACAATGCAGCAGAAATGTTGGTATGTCACTTGCAGGCTTAGATCATACAAGGGACCACAGCTTCTGTCTTGGTCTTTTGGTCTCAGTGTCTGTTTCATCACTTCTTCTGGGGGAAGCCAGATGTTATACCCTAAGAAAAGGCCCAGGTAGTGAAGAGCTGAGCTCTCAGGCAAGCAGCCAGCAAGGAACAGCAGCCTCTTGCTAACAGTTGCATGCATGAGCTTGGAAAGTAGATCCTCTAGCCCCCGTGAAGCCTTCAGGCAACTGCAGGCCTGGCCAACATCTAGACTGCATCCTCATGACAGCCTTGAGTTGGACCACCCAGCTAAGCTGCTTCTGAATTCCTAACTTGTAGATAAAGACAACAAATGTTGTTTTAATTTGTTACATGACAACAAAACATACAGCCCATATTAAGATGTTTCTAATATTCGGGTGATAAATATTTTGCCAACTTATAAAGCTTCTAATACTAATAAAGATGATTAACTGCCTTCTTTAAGAAAGGTTAAATTGTTTTTCTTTTTTTTTTTGAGACAGAGTCTCACTCTGTCACCCAGGCTGGAGTGCACTGGTGCAATCTTGGCTCACTACAACCTCTGCTTTCCCGGTTCCAGCAATTCTCCTGCCTCAGCCTCCCGAGTAGCTAAGACTACAGGCACGTGCAACCACGCCTGGCTAATTTTTGTATTTTTTAGTAGAGATGGGGTTTTACCATGTTGATCAGGCTGGTCTCAAACTTCTGACCTCGTGATCTGCCCACATCGGCCTCCCAAAGTGCTGGGATTACAGGTGTGAGCCACCGCACCCAGCCAAATTGTTGTTTTTTTCCAACCATTATTCAATCAAAAAGAACCACGATGCTATTTTGACAAGAGAACATCAGCACAAAGAGATATATGCCAAAATATGCCATTGTAATCATTTCCTTAGAAGTACACCTGAGAAGAAACACACTTAGGAACATATTATAGCGAGAACACAGACGCACGCCGTATATTCTCAAAAACTCACCTTCCTGTTAGTAGGAGATCGTTCTTTCTGAAACTGATCACACTCTCTCTTTAAGCTCAATTTTTCTTGCTCTGTGGGTTTCATGGTACCTGATGGGTTTAGATGTTTTTGGTGCTTGGGAAGAAGATTGGATTCCAGTTGATGGACCTAAAAGAACAAATGTAAGAGGAAGAAATGCTAATACCATCACCCAGCCAGCAAAAACAACAAACATAGGGCAAGTTTTAATTCAGTACTTGGGTCCTGTTATAACTTTCTTTTTCAGTCAAGCCTGTAAATACTCGAAGCTAGCTTTTCTGGATTTCAAAAGACCCTTTCTAGGTAAGTCTGCTTAGGTCTACAAACCCAACACTGGAGGAACAAGACAGGGAAGAGGAGACTTCTGGGTCTACTAACTCTCCAGGAGTCACCAGTGTATGTGATGTGGCTGCCAGGAAAGCAGGCACAGCAGTCCCAGGCCCTTTTTTTCTGACATGAACACTACTTTTAGGAGAGAATGGGCTGACAGTCCCATCTGCTCTTATTGGACTGTTCACATCTAAAACAGTTCTATGAGGACATGAACCATGTCTGTCCTGCTCACCACTGCAGCATCAGTGATAGCAGCTTCTGGCATGGAATAGACGTTCTAAATAAATATCTGCGACTCTTCAGAGTTCCTCCTCAAAAGAGGTGTTAAGCATAGGTTAAATATCACTGGGAGACTATGCACCAGAGGTAAGGAATTCCAGCACCAGGTTGGTGGTTGGAAAAGACCTTTAAAGATGATTCTAGCCTTGTTAAAGGAGGCACCTTTTTCTCTCGTGAGGAGTTATTTAGATCTGCAAGATCTGAGTCTGGTTTTACCATTTTTGTACACTAGTCTTGGTGGCTGGCCAATGTGAAGAATACACGGTTCACATAATTTCCATGAGTCTACATTTTGGATATGAAGATTAAAGTCAAATATATTTTAATATAAAACTGCTGTAATATTTTATAAACATCAGGATAAAATTATATGTGAGTAAATGATAAATTATACATTCTTAAGTCTGCTATAGCAAGATACTCAAATCCATACCTTAGAACCATTCCAATCATATCCAACATTCATTTTCATATCAAACTAGTCATTTTCAAACATATGCCATGATGTGCAGCTTCTCAAGTTACCTTCTCCCGGGAGTGCGTAAGTTCTGCTTTGGTGTTCTGTACCACGGTCTGGAGCCTCTCATTCTCTTGCCAAAGCAGCTGCTGTTCCTCATTCATCAGATGATCCAACTTGTCCCAGGACAGCCTTTTCTGCTGGTTATGGAGCCCTGATGGAGGAGTAGCTATTTCTGGGGCCCAGCTCTTAAGAGAATTGCAGAGTGTAAGCCTTAAAAACAAGCTATTGGGTAATTTCTCTTTTGAGACAGGTGTCATATTTACCCAATGACAATGACACCTAGTAAGTACCTTTCAATTGTCCCCTCAGTCTTCTAATGAAAGTATGTGTATGTACATATAAATAAGAATAAAACAATATTCTTGAAGTTTGATTTTAAAAAAAAGGTTTGGAGAGTCTCTGTTTAAAATGGTCTTTGATAAAACAGCCATGTCATTTCCAATAGTGAATATGACTGAAGGGCAAGGTCCAGTTCCATAAAGGACTCAAGTGCATTGAGATTGGTGGCTCAAAAGTTGCTTCATTCTGGCCGAGCGTGGTGGCTCACGCCTGTAATCCCAGCACTTTGGGAGGCTGAGGCAGGCAGATCACGAGGTCAGGAGATCAAGACCATCCTGGCTAACAGCATGAAACCCCATCTCTACTAAAAATACAAAAACATTAGCTGGGCATGGTGGCGGGCGCCTATTGTCCCAGCTACTCGGGAGGCTGAGGCAGGAGAATGGCGTGAACCTGGGAGGCGGAGGTTGCAGTGAGCTGAGATCCGGCCACTGCACTCCACTGTGGGCGACAGAGTGAGACTCTGTCTCAAAAAAAAAATAAAAAATAAAAAAAGTTGCTTCATTCTTATAAGTTATCTTTGAGCCCAGAAGATATTCATTTGATTCACAGAGGACATAAAGAGAAAGCTGAAATGCACTGCTAACTCGAAAGCTTTCACAAGCTAAACTCTACTTTCATTTTCACATATGCAATCATATCCTTTTTTAGAATTCAAAGCACATATTGTCCATGTAATTAACATCTGAATTCAGAAATGTGCTTTCAGCTAGCAAAGTGATTTTTTGGATCTTGAAAATGATTTAAAAAATAAAAAAGATAACACAAATAGATAAGCCTCTTGCCTTTTAAACCAAACATGAAAAAAAAAAAAAAAAAGGTACAATCTCATTTTGAGAAAGTCAACCCAGAAGTAATTTCAAAAATGGAAACTTTTTTGAGACAGAGTCTCACTCTGTCACCCAGGCTGGAGTGCAGTGGCACAATCTCAGCTCACTGCAACCTCCACCTCCCGGGCTCAAGCAATTCTTATGCCTCAGCCTTCCCAGCAGCTGGGATTAGAGGGGGCGTGTACTACCACACCTGGCTAATTTTTTTTCTTTGAGACAAAGTCTAGCTCTGTCGCTTAGGCTTGCGTGCAGTGGCACGATCTTGGCTCACTGCAACCTCTGCCTCCCGGGTTCAAGCGATTCTCCTGCCTTAGCCTCCCAAGTAGCTGGGATTACAGGCACCTGCCACCATGCCCACCTAACTTTTGTATTTTTAGTAGAGATGGGGTTTCACCATGTTGGGCAGGCTGGTCTTGAACTCCTGACCTTGTGATCCATCCGTCTAGGCCTCCCAAAGTGCTGGGATTACAAGCATGAGCCACCACACCTGGCCATTTTTGTATTTGTAGCAGAGACAGGATTTTGCCATGTTGGTCAGGCTGGTCTTGAACTCCTGGCCTCAAGTAGTCTGCCTGCCTCGGCCTCCCAAAGTGCTGGAATTACAGGCATGAGCCACCACGCCCAGCCCAAAACAACCATCTTATTTTTTTACAAAAATTTCACCAAGAGAATTAGTATCTACTTTTATTGTAGGACAAAATCTTGACATCTATCCCAAAACTGACATCTATAACATTGTTCTTAATTTATTTGCACACAGATTAGGCAGCATTGTGACTTACTAAAATGAGACACTTTCTACCACATCACCATAATGTGTCAGCCAGCTAACGCTTTAATCAGTTCTTCCTGGACTTTCTCGTGCCACAGCAACCGATCTGTAGCAATGAATTATCTCCTGAAAGTCAATACAATTGTTTTATGCCTTTTTAGCAGAAGTTGTACTTTTTTGCAAGTCTGTGTATGTTCCCAGATTAATTTCTTTCAATGTTTTTCTTCACTTGATTTTTTTAAGGTCCACAAATACTTTTATCTACCATTTAACAAAATGTTTTAGTTTTGTCATTACAGAACTCAATTCAGTCATGGTCTTCTGACTTGCTCAATACAAAAAAAGACCTGTTTTATATCATTATGGTTTCATCTATATGAAGTTTAGAAAAAAGCATCCCTAAACTACAGTGGCAGAAGGTACAAAAGTGGTTCCCTTGGGGTTACCAACTAGAGGGAACAAGAGAGAGCCTGTTGGGTGCTGGAAATTTTCTCCCTTTTTATCTAAGTGATGGTTATACAAACACATACATACAGATACATAAAATATGCATATTTATATATACATGCATATACATATAATAACCAAGTTGTAGACTTAAGATGTGTGTGCTTTACTGTAAATAACTTATACCTAAATAAAAAAAGAACAAATCACCTTGCCACCAGCATTCTGAAGTTGCTTATGCAAAGACATCAATTCTTGTTTTAAAGCCTCCTTTTCCTGCTGAGTCACTCGCAGGTCAGATTTCATCCGGGACATTTGCAGGTTTACATTCTGCAGGGTTTCTTCTAAATTCTGAACCTGTATCATGAGAATGATCTTTTACCGCTACACAAACTTGTGGTCTCACCTCTAGCATGTTCAGGAATGAATAAGGACAAAAGAACTTTCAGGTCCCTTTGTTTCTCTTTACTAAATCCAGCTTTCTTGTCAGTAGCTCAGGGGAAACCCAGGATAGTATGTATATTTACAGGATGTTAAATTATATTTAGGACAATGATGAACTATGTCTGGAGCAAGGTATTGCTGATAGTCATCGGGTAGATTACTAAATGGTATCTTACAGAACCAGTGGGTACCAACTGGTATCACAAAAGATGGTTTCACTGGATTTTGTAGAAATTATGTTTTAGCCTGAGATGTTGGACTGTAAAGGGCCCTCTTAGTTGAAAATAAAAATGTGGCCGGGCGCGGTGGCTCAAGCCTGTAATCCCAGCACTTTGGGAGGCCGAGATGGGCGGATCATGAGGTCAGGAGATTGAGACCATCCTGGCTAACACGGTAAAACCCTGTCTCTACTAAAAAATACAAAAAAAACTAGCCAGGCAAGGTGGTGGGCACCTGTAGTCCTAGCTACTTGGGAGGCTGAGGCAGGAGAATGGCGAAAACCCGGGAGGCAGAGCTTGCAGTGAGCTGAGATCTGGCCACTGCACTCTAGCCTGGGTGACAGAGCGAGACTCCATCTCAAAAAAAAAAAAGAAAAAAGAAAAAAGAAAATAAAAATGTAAACTTGTAGACTCCTATTCTAGGCTAGGCATAGTGGCTCACACCTGGAGTGCCAGCACTTTGGGAGGCCAAGGCAGGAGGATCACTTGTGCCCAGGAGTTTGAAACTAGTTTAGGCAAGATGGCAAGATCCCCCATCTCTACAAAAAATAAAAAGCCGAGTGTGGTGGCATGCGCCTGTAGTCCCAGCTACCTGGAAGGCTGAGGTGGGAGAATCCTTTGAGCCCAGGAGTTTGAGGTGGCAGTGAGCGGTGATCCAACCTGGGATACAAAGGGAGACCTCATCTCTTTTTTTTTTTTTTTTTTGGAGACAGAGTCTTGCTCTGTTGCCCAGGCTGGATGGAGTGGAGTGGCATGATCTCGGCTCACTGCAACCTCCACCTCCCAGGAGCCATTCTCCTGCCTCAGCCTCCCAAGTAGCTGGGACTACAGGCGCCCACCACCATGCCTGGCTAATTCTTTGTATTTTTAGTAGAGATGGGGTTTCACTGTGTTAGCCAGGATGGTCTCGATCTCCTGACCTCATGATCCGCCCCCCTCAGCCTCCCAAAGTGGTGGGATGACAGGCATGAGCCACTGTGCCCGGCTGAGACATCACCTCTTAAAGAAGAATCCTATTTTACACTAATATCACATATAAATTCCAATTTAAAAAATTTAAATTCACAAAAGGAATGTTGATACAGATTTTTAAAATAGGGTATATACACTGCCTTAGAAGTCCTATTTATAAATTAGGAACAAGCAGTCACTTTTATGCACTATTCTGAAGCCTTCATAATTAATAAACTTTGAGGGAAATATTTAAATTACTGTGCCACAATATATTTGAAATATTATTTAAATCATTTTGTCACACTACATTTACTTTTTTTTTTGAGATGGAGTCTTGCTCTGTCATCCAGGCTGAAGTGTACTAGCGTGATCTCAGCTCACTGCAGCCTCCACCTCCTAGGTTCAAACAATTCTCCTGCCTCAGCCTTCAGAGTAGCTGGGACTACAGGCATATGACACCACAGCTGGCTTTTTTTTTTAAATTTTTAGTAGAGATGAGGTTGCACCATGTTGGTCAGGCTAGTCTCAAACTCCTGACCTCAAGTGATCTCCCCACCTCGGCCTCCCAAAGTGCTGGGATAACAGGCGTGAGCCACCACGCCCAGCCTTGCCACACTATAAACACACATCAAACATTGGTCAAATTGAATCATTTGGAACCCTCTTACGCTACTTCTACCTGGAACATTCTTTTTCCTGGGATTTTTGTTGGAAGATCTAGGAGAATACCAACTGTGAAGATGAAACAAGAATTGTCCACATACCTTTTCCTGAGAAGCCACCAGCTGTGACTTTAAGCTCGCACTCTCATGTTCCCAGGATTTCTGTTCCTGCTTCATCGTCTCAATTCTGTGCTCTAAAAGACTTGATTTTGCCAACTGTTTCAGTAAGGGAAAAAGAGGTAAGAGGGCATTTTTGCAAACATAGCTAGCCTTAATTTATATGCTTGCACTTACATTGTCAAGAATAAGTACCACCTTTTTATGTGGGGGAGCAGGACAAGGTCAAAGGAAATGGTCTTTCTGGCTCCAAATCAAGACAAACCAAAGACTGTTTTATACACCTAATTTTGAGGAGTTGCTTCTTTTTGGAAATTTCCTATTTTTCTTTTCTACTGCTTCATGTTTTGAGGGTGGAAGATGGTAAGCTGGAAGGCCGTTAAAAATCTCAAGAGCACACCACAGGAAGAAAACACAGAATATCTATTAAGGTAAGTAGGGGAAAAAGGTGGTGTTTTTGGATTTGCTAAAGAAGATAAAATAGAAAAAAAGTGTCTATAAAATTGACCTCAGATTATTAAACACATAGTTATATTATAACAAAATAGTATAAAGTAGCACTGTGATATGATAATGAGACAAATTTTATATTATCGAGTTTAATAATATAATTAGTAAACAACTAATTTAGACTCCATCAGTCTTGGCGGCAGGAAGTCTAGGGTCACAGAATGCCAAAGAAATGTTGCTCCAGGACACTCTGGAACAACAGACTACCACAGAAGGCCCCTGTGCCACTGTTCACAGAGAAAGGTTCATTATGGTGTGTATTGTATACGATGATGGCAAAGTCTTATTATTTTTATTACCTTATCAACACAGCTATTTAATTCCTCACTCAGAGCTTCCTTTTCTTTCAGCAGTTTTTCATTGTAGCTTAGAACACTAGAGACTTTTTGCTGGAAGTCAGAGAGATCGGGACATCTGTGCAGCTGTAAGAGATAAACAAATGAGCCATCCCATCATATCTCATGGCTGTAAGTACAAAGGGGTATTTCTAAATAAGGCATTTTCACAGCTGCTGCTATTTGCCTATCTGTAGATATTTCAGAGGACATAAACTCTAGCAGAGACTATAATAAACTTCAAGGATTCCCTTCTGGCTTCTCTCTGCTCCCCAGTTGACTGTTGAAATGTCTGCTTAGGTAGATTCAACCAGACAGACATTGTTAAATAATGATCCTAGCTCTCCATTTTACCTTCAGGGTAAAATAACATGCGGCCATTCTGTCATCAATTTAACACATGTGGCATATTACATTTTCCTCATGCTTTTAACTAGAAAAATGTTTTTCAAAAAATCAGTCAAGACTATAGAATTGGGCTGTGGGGGTGGCTCACACCTGTAATCCCAGCACTTCGGGAAGCCAAGGTGGGGAGGATCACTTGACGTCAAGAGTTTGAGGTCAGCCTGGTGAACATGGTGAAACCCCGTCTTTATTTAAAATACAAAAATTAGCCAGACATTGTGGTGCATGCCTGTAATCCCAGCCACTTGGGAGGCTGAGGCAGGAGAATCGCTTGAACCTGGAAGGTGGAGGCTGCAGTGAGCCGAGATGATTGCATTCCAGGCTGCGCGACAGAGACTCTGTTTCCAAAACAAAAGCACCCTAGAATTGGCATGGATCACATACAAGGTATGTGGCAAAACCCAAAGGCAAGTTTAAAGATACAACGGTGTTTTCAGCTTGTTCCCTGTACTCTTCCTTTCAGAAGATGCCTACGCTGACTGGCCAGTAAAATGTTTAAAATGTTGTTGGTGTGAACACACTGGCTTTTCCTCTCTACTTCATGAAATCAAGACAAACCAAATACTGTTTTTATTCCTTTTCAACATCAGTGCTGGTACTAATCTCATTTTGGGCTGGATAATTCTTCGTCAGGAGTTGGGGGTCAGGGGACATTCTGGACATTGTAGGCTGTTTCACAGCGTCTCTGGCTTTATTCACAAGATGCCAGTAACCCCCCAGCTTCCAGTTGTGAAAATAAAAAATGTGCCCAGACACTGATAAATGTTCTGGGGTGGGAGAGCAATCCTCATCCCCTCACCTTGTTGAGAACCCACGCTTTAAAGAGGCTGTTTCTTAAACTTAACCCTTTCCCACAGTTCATAGGTTTTTAACTTTCCTCTATTTCACTTGGCTCTTCAATTCTTTATTATTATGATTTTACGACCATCTTTCTACTTCCTGAACCTGAAATTCTTTCACATTTAGCTGTAGCAATAGACCTTCGGGGATGAATCTTGTCTTCAACTGGCGACAAATCCAGCATACCTCACAAATCTGAACAAGTCAGAAGGATATAGGAAAATGTATTTTGAAATGCCTGGGCACTGGTTTAATAAAGGACTTTCTACTTTATCCACTGCCTTGCCTCCCCACCCTCCAGACACCCATAAAGCTTGATACCACTTTGGATGTCTGTAGACTGGCATGTGACTTCTGCTAATGCTATTTATGTTTCCTTTCAGTGCAACAAATAACACACATAGATGTGCTTTGTGAACTATGAATCACAGTAGCATACACAGTGACACATGCCTTCTAGGTCCACGTTGTATAACAGCAATGATAGGCTGATACTACCCTATTCTTGGGATCCAAAATGATCCAGGTGCCTGATAAAACAGCTTTCTACCAAAAGCAGACCAGGCTATTTCTTCATCTCACTATTTATACCGATGCCTCTGTTTAAAAATAAATAAATAAATAAATAAATGAAAAGGTGCTGAATGACGTCCTCATCATGTTATTTTTCTCCTAGCTCTGCTCCTTTCCTTCTGTTCTCCAGCTTAGCAAAGCCACAAAGCACACATTTCCCATACTATGAATTTGAAACCAATCATTATCATCTAAAGGCTGAACAACAGATAGGCTTTCAAAAAATCAAGGAAAAAAGGATGTTCAAGTTAATTAGGATAAAGTTGGTAATAGCAGCCTTGGAATACTTCACCCCACATAAAGGCCCTATGAGTTTTAACTTCTATTATGTTTATATGGACAGGCAACTTCTCTAGTCACAGCAGAACATGCATTTTGCATAGCAGTAGTTGACTTGAAAAGGTTCTTACAAAGCATTTATTGAGTACCAGTACTGTACTAGGCATTATGGAAGACCCTGAGGGTTTTATAATGCTATTAAGAAAGCCAGACTCATAGGAGTCAATCAGATCAACATAAACATAATACCAGATGGTATAGACTCAATGTTTCCACATTCAGGAAAGGACAACTTTGTGCTTACAGGCTGAAGAGACAGATGTAAAAAAGAAAATTTTATATGAGTGCCATCACAATCTGATGCTGAAGTAAACAAATGGAACAAATTTTCCTACTATAAATCAGTATTGTTCCAATTGAAAGACTCCTGTAAATACTGAAAATTAAAACAGGACAATGTTTAGGACACAGTTTTTTTTTCCAACAATGCATTTCTCCATGAGAGGACATAATTTTTAAGTTGAGATCTCTTTCATATTTTCATATTTAAAAATAAGCCTTTTTTCTTTTTGAGACAGAGTGTTCTGTCGCCCAGGCTGAAGTGCAGGGGCACAGTAGCGCAATCTCAGCTCACTGGAGGCTTGACTTCCCGACTTCAGGTGATCTCCCATCTCAGCCTCCTGAGTAGCTGGGACTACAGGTGCACACCACTACGCCCAGTTAATTTTTTGTAGAGATATGGTTTTGTTCTGTTGCCCAGGCTGGTCTCAAATTCCTGGCCTCAAGTGATCTGCCCACCTCGGCCTCCCAAAGTATTGGGATGACAGGCATGAGCCACTGCGCCTGGTCTAAAGTTAAGCCTTTGAAACTTTGAAATAGGCTTCTGAAGGCCAAATTCATAAGTGAGACTGCATGCCATCATGCTCTAGAACTGATGCCTCAGTTGCTACAGAAAAAGGCAGAAGGACCAGCTTCATCAGTGTCTCACAAATCAGTGTGAACAGAATTAGAAAAGTTATAAGCAAGATAGTCCCTCTCCTTTTAGACAAATTATATGTTACTTTATCTATAACCTGACTGGGTGAAAGAACAACAATTTCTTAAACTGAAGTGGTTAGGATTCATTCATGATAATAGAATTTTAGAGTGGGCCGGATGCAGTGGCTCACACCTGTAATCCCAGCACTTTAGGGGCTGACATGGGCAGACTGCTTGAGCCCAGGAGTTCGAGACCAGTCTGGCCAACATGGCAAAACCCCACCTCTACTAAAAACACAGAAATTATCTGGGCGTGGTGGTGGGCACCTGTAATCCCAGCTGCTCGGGAGGCTGAGGCACAAGAATTGCTTGAGCCTGGGAGCCAGAGGTTGCAGTGAGTTGAGATTGCACCACTGCACTCCAGCCTAGGCAACAGAGGGAAGAAGGAAACTGTCTTTTAAAAAAAGGGGGGGGATTTTAGAGTGTACAACATATATAAGTTAGACACATGGATAATTAGCAATAGCCTTTACAAATCTGATTTTGCATTTTAGGTCCTCAACTTCGCCAAGCAGCAAGTCCTCAGCTACCAAGCTAGTTGATGGGACTCGGTACAAAAGACAACTGGTGGCTAGAAATACCAGCCCACCAGGTACATATTGTTCTGTGAACCCCCCTAAGCTGCATACAGCCTTACCTGTTTCATTTTCTCCAGTTCATCTTTGAGAAGGAGGTTTTCCTGTTCCACAATATGGGTCTGTATTTTAATTTCAGAGAGTTCTGCCTCTAGAGAAGACACTAAAGTGGAGGACTAAGAGAAAAATAAAAAAGTCAAATAGCAGACATACATATTTAGACTGGGGAAACTTACTAGGTTCATTAAAGGCCATAGGAAGGAAACAATATGAACTCAATGACACTGTTTTATGACCATTTTTAATCCTTATATGTAAAAGACTTTCCACTTAAATGGCATGGAAAATTCAACACCACTTCACGCTAAAAACTCTCAATAAACTAGGTACTGACGGAACGTATCTCCAAATAATAGGAGCTATTTATGACAAACCCACAGCCAATATCATACTGAATGGGTAAAAACTGGAAGCATTCCCTTTGAAAACTGGCACAAGACAAGGATGCCCTCTCTCACCACTCCTATTCAACATAGTGTTGGAAGTTCTGGCCAGGAATTTCTTTCTCAGGCAAGAGAAAGAAATGAAGCGTATTCAAATAGGAAGAGAGGAAGTCAAATTGTCTGTTTGCAGATGACATGATTGTATATTTAGAAAACCCCATTGTCTCAGCCCAAATTTCCTTAAGCTCATAAGCAACTTCAGCAAAGTCTCAGGATATAAAATCAATGTGCAAAAATCACAAGCATTCCTATATGCCAATAATGGTCAAATCATGAGTGAACTTCCATTCACAATTGCTACCAAGAGAATGAAATACCTAGGAATCCAACTTATAAGGGACATGAAAGTCCTCTTCAAGGAGAACTACAAACCACTGCTCAAGGAAATAAGAGAGGACACAAACAAATGGAAAAACATTCCATGCTCATGCATAGGAAGAAACAATATCGTGAAAATGGTCATACTGCCCAAAGTAATTTATAGATTCAATGCTGTTCCCATCAAGCTACCATTGACTTTCTTCACAGAATTAGAAAAAACTACTTTAAATTTCATATGGAACCAAAAAGCCCATATAGCCACAACAATCCTAAGCAAAAAGAACAAAGCTGGGGGCATCACGATACCTGACTTCAAACTCTACTACAAGGCTACAGTAACCAAAACAGCATGGTACTGGTACCAAAACAGATATATAGACCAATGGAACAGAACAGAGACCTCAGAAATAACGCCACACATCTACCACCATCTGATCTTTGACAAACCTGACAGCAATGGGGAAAGGATTCCCTATTTAATAAATGGTGTTGGGAAAACTGGCTAGCCATATGCAGAAAACTGAAACTGGAACGCTTCTTTATAGCTTATACAAAAATCAACTCAGGATGGATTAAAGACTTAAACAAAAGACCTAAAACCCTAACAACCCTAGAAGAAAACCGAGGCAATACCATTCAGGACATAGGTATGGACAAAGACTTCATGATTTCTAAGGTAAGTTTTGCATGTTTCCACACTGTAAAATTACTGTCTTTTTCTTGGAGGAGATATTTTGAGACTATACAAATCCTGTTTATCCTCAAACTTCTGCTTATTAATTCTAGCATCTATCAATGCATGTTTGTCTACAACTATTATTACTGGGGTGTTTGCCTAATGATGGTTTTCTATTTTCTTCATTTATTGGAATTAGAGCTGTCTTCCCTCCCCGCTTAATTTTTTTATATCGATATGGACTCATATTTATTTATTCAGTTTTTTTGGTGGGGAGACAAGGTCTCACTCTGCTGCCCAGGCTGAAGTGCAGTGGTGCAGTCTTGGTTCACTGCAGCCTCAACCTCCCAGGCTCAAGCAATTCTCCCGCCTCAGCCTCCTGAATAGCTGGGACTATAGGGGCATGCCACCATGCCCCGCTAATTTTTTTTTTTTCAGTTTTTGTAGAGATGGGGTTTCACCATGTCGGCGAGGCTGGCTGCAAACTCCTGGGCTCAACTGACCCACCTGCCTTGACCTCACAAAGTGCTGGGACTACAGGCATAAGCCACTATACCTGGCTGGTATTTACTGTAGTCTATGTTTATTTCATAATTATTTTATTCTATACTATCATTTATTTTGGTGATCACATTGTTCCAGCTTTGGCCATTAGGAGCCCCTTCAGCTAGGAGCCTCTGTCCTTTTGACATGTCCTGTCTTTTTTTCAAAGAAACACCTTTTTCCTTCTGGTCCCATGAGATGTTCCACGCTTATCCTGTATTTTCTCTGCCCCAGCTATAGAATCATTTTTCCAAGGAACCCTGGTTCCTTTTATAAGAGAATGGTGCTTACTTGGTAACCAAGATCTGGGCAATCCATGCATATATACACATCTATGTTTCTGTATCTATCTAGCTTTTTATATATGTTAGAAACCATGAATTTATACAAATATCTCAGATCTCAATCTAACATCAGAGGGCTCATCTTAGCATTCCCCATTGCCCCACTTGCAACTTCTTCTCCAACAGTGAGAAATCTAGTTCTTATTGCTCACAACCTATTTACTTATTTGTTCAATTCTAGTAATACATATAGTTTCAGAATTACTAACCCATACCTCTCATGAGAATCCTGTTTACTGACTAGATTATCATAGCATGTAGGTACAGTTCATCTTGTCTTTAGCCCGGATAGTATCCAGTCAAGATATTCATTTCTGAATTACTTAAGATAATTGTTTTCTTCCCCAGTGTGGTTATATTATCCATTTATAATACAGTTAGGCTCATCTGTTCATGTATGTGCTCCCTTTGGGTTTCTTCCCCCACCACTACCATATTGATTAGTTGTACTTGTGCACTTATTTTGGGGGTAAGTGAAGAGTATGTGAAACATCATTGTGGTTCTAAGTCAGAGCTATATGAAAAGATAAACTCAGAGAAGTGTCACTGGCCTTCCTTGTCCCTTCTAGCGCATTCTCATTCCTCTGTTCCATCCCTTTCCCATCCTCCCTTTTTAGTTTCTGGTTTATCATTCTTATGTTTCTTTTGCACAAATGAGCAGACATGTATTTTTAATATCCATTTCTAACACACACAAAGGCATTCTATAGATCACTTTTTTTCACTTAACAGTATGTCTTGGAAATCATTTCATATAAATAGGGATTTCTTTTTTTCTTCTTTTTCTTTAACAGCTGCACAATATTACTTCATGGTATGGACATACGCCCCACATTTATTCACCTATTCGCCTACATATCAGCATCTATGTTGTTTCCACAATTTTGCAATTAGAAACAGTGCTGCAGTGAGTAACCCTCTGCGTACGAGTTTTCATATTGTTGGGGTAGATTCCTAGAAGTGAGATTTCCAGGGCAAAAGCTAGGTACATATGTACTTTTGTTAGGTATTGTCAAATTCACCTACAAAAAGGCAGATCAGTTTGCATTCTCCCAGCAAAGTATGAAAGAGTCTGTTTCCCCACAGCCGTGCCCACAGAGTATGCTGTCATATTTTAAAATTGATGCCGGTCTTACAGGTGAGAAATTATACAACAGTGTTGTTTTAATTTGCGTTTCTCTACTTACGAGTGATTCCGAACATTTTTCCATAGATTTGAGGGCCATTTTAATCATTTTATTTTATTATTTAGAGATAGGGTCTCACCCAGGCTAGAGTTGTAGTGGTGCAGCCTCAAGCTCCTGGGCTCAAGGGATCCTCTGGCCTCAGCTTCCTGAGTAGCTAGAACCACAGGTGTGCGCCACTGCACCCAGCCAATTTTTAAACTTTTTTTTAGAGATGGAGTCTTGCTATGTTGTCAAGGCTGGTATTGAACTCCTAGGCTCAAGCTATTCTCCTGCCTTGGCCTCCCAAAGTGCTGGGATGACAGGTGTGAGCCACCACGCCTGGCCCATTTTTATCTTGTGTGTGTGATTTATTTGTTCGTATGTTTCTCCAATTTTGCTATCAAATTTTTGGTCCCATGTCCCTCCATTTTTAAGAGTTCTTTACTAATAGGGATATTAGGCCTTTTTACTGTGGTATATGTTTTGAATATTTTCTCCTAGTTTGTCAGCTGTCTTCTAATTTTGTTTATGGTATCTTATTGCCATGTAAACATTTTTTAACATATAAGCAATTTTTTCTTTTATTGCCTCTGGTTTTTGAGTTACAGTTAAATAGCCTTTCTTTACACCAGGGTTAAAGACAAATTCACCTATATTTTCTTCAAGTATTTGTATAGTTTTTTTTTTTATATTTAGTCTCCCAATCCAATTAAGTTTATCCTTGTGCATGGAATGAAATACAGGTCTAATTTTATCTATTTCCAAATGTCTACTCAGTTGTTCGGGCACCATTAATGAAAAAGTCCATCTTTACCCCAGTGGGTTGAGAAGTGGCGTTGGCTATATACTATGTTTCCATTTGTATTTGGGTCTAATTCTAGCCTTTCTATTCCACTTATCTACTTGTCTGTTCATGTGCCAGGACCATACTGTTTTAATTACTAAGGCTTTATGTTTAAGGAAGTTTAATACAAACATTTCTTCTATTTCTTGGGATTTCCTCAAAAAAAAAAAAAAAAAACTGCCGGATGGCTACAGAACATACCTGCACTTTACAACGTTCCAGTTCTTCTTTCAGATTAAACTTCTCTTGTTCCCGTTCCTCCAATGCACTGTTTCCTGGCTCTTTTGCCTTCTGGCATAGCATTTCTGTTAGACGTTGATTAAGTTCTTGCAGTTTTTCCTGGTTTTGAGAGTTCTTTTGGCTAAGTTCTGTATTTTCCAAATCCAACTGTTGGTTTTTGATTTCTAATTCTGAAATCTAATTAAAATTAAAATAAGTTTTTAAAACTTGTTACCCTACTTGTGCTAAAAAAAAAAAAAAAAAAAAAAAGATCTAGAGACATAATTGTCTTTTCCCTCTCTATGTAAAGTTTAAAATATATATACATATATATATATATTTCAAAACAGAAATAATACTCATTATTACAAATTCAATCCATTCAGAAGTGTATGAAGAAGTGAGACACTCGGTCTAACCCCACTCTAACCCCACTCTACAGGCGAGCCCATTGTCCACAGCTGGATACGTGTCCCTCCAGATCATTTTCTATGCATATACAGAACCCATACACACATACAGATTCTTTTCTTCTCTTTAGCAAAAATTTGGAAATTTTATGTTTGGACAGCTTGCTTTTTCTACTTATAATATCTTAAAGATTCTTTCCAGGCCAGGCATGGTGGCTCACGCCTGTAATCCCAGCACTTTGGGACGCCGAGGCAGGCGGATCACCTGAGGTCAGGAGTTTGAGACCAGTCTGGACAATATGATGAAACCCCATCTCTACAAAAATACAAAAATTAGCCGGGCGTGGTGGCATGTGCCTGTAATCCCAACTACTCAGGAGGCTGAGACAAGAGAATCACTTGAACCCAGGGGGCAGAAGTTGCAGTGGGCTGAGATCGCACCATTGCGCTCCAGCCTGGGCAACAAGAGCAAAACTCCATCAAAAAAAAAAAAAAAAAAAAGACTCTTTCCAAGTCAGTGTGTTCAGCAGCCACCACATACTCTACTTTTGATTGGCTATAGGATATTCCATGTAGTAAGATATTCCATAATGCATTTATCTGTTCCCACATTGACAAAGTTTTTAAAATCATTATTTCTTTTAAACGGATCTTTTAGAAAATCCATTTCTACATGGTAGCATTTTGTATTTAGAATTATTTTTTAGAAGTAGGATTGCTAGGTTAGAAGATCTGTATACATACATACATTCATTACTGTTTCAACAGATACCTCCAATGTGTCTTCCTCACAGTGCTACCACCTTATAATCCTAATAACAATGCATGGGCACAGTCATTTCCTCACATCCTTTTAAATACTAGATTACTTTTTGCTAATTCAATAGGTTAAAAAAGAAACATATTGAATTTGCACTTCTCTAATCACTAATAAGGCTAACCATCTTTTGTATTCTTTTTTTTTCTGTGACTTGACCATTCACATAGACTGCCTATATTTCAACTGGATTTTCCCATTTATTTGTTAGAGTCCAAAATACATTTTGGATGTTAACACCTTGTCTATTTCAAGTGCTGAAAATACTCTTTCCCAATATGTCCTTGTCTTTTGACTGCTTCAGACAGATTCTTAAACGGCCTTCCCTTTTTATAACTGCATGTTGTAAGATTACACAAATTGAGCACTGAATGGCACCAGCTATCTGAATAAATTGTAATTCTGTGAAATGATATGCTGATTAGCTGGCATTCTGTATATGTGAAATTCTGTCCTTAACTTTCTGCTTTCAATCATGGTGAAGAAAAAGGAGGGGCTAACATTAACTGAAACTACATAAAGGCTAGAGCTAATATTTCGTAGGCATGGTTTTAGAGGTATCACCTCCCCAACTCTGCTGATTATAAAGCTTTATTAAGCACTTAGGGCCTAGAATAATATATACATTATTTAACATAAAACAGGAAGCTAAGTTTAGAGTCAGGATGAGGTAAGTTTCCATTTTCAAATTCAGAATTTACAACCTTCCCATCATTAGCTATACGTTATTCATTACCGTGTGCTGTAAAATTATAAATTTCAAAAAAAGGGAAAATTTTGGAGTCCAAAAACATTGAGAAATATTAAGTATTTCCTTACCTGTTTCTTTAAACTTTCAACCATCTTCTGAACTGCAGCATTTTCTTGTTTTACAGTTTCCGTCTTTTGCCTAAAGGAATGATGAAAATAAAATTTAACGGTTAGACTTTAAAAGTTGATGTAAAAGAATTTTAGCCTTTGCAAAAATGTCTTAGGAAAATGTAAGTATATGTCTTACCACATTTCTTCCTGAGATCCATTTAATTTCCCTAATTTCAGGTTAGAAATGCTATCTTCTTCATTTAAAGTAGTAATTTCATTTCTCAAAATAGAATTTTCCTGTTGAAGCTTTTCAGATTCATATCTGAAGCACAGAGATTGAAAAAAATAGTTACAAGGCAGTCATCTGGCATCTTTGGAAAATATTTTCTAGTAACTTCCAAAAGGATGAGTATTCAATGCCAGTTAAAAAGAAAAGTCTAAATTAGTAGTCTCTTAGTACTTGGAAATCAAGTTATGACATATTGACACATTTCTTTTGGGAAGTAAGAATTTCACTAAAAGATGTTAGAGAAGTGTGACTAAAAAAACCTTAAGCCTGGAGAAATGAATCGAGACTCAATGCTCATTCTGGTTGTTGATTTTTCTCAATGGCAAGCATATTGCTTTGAGCAAATGACTTCATTTATCTCAGTCCCAAGTCCTACCTGTTCTGAATACACATAAGCCACGTTACAAAGCTATATTAGCTTAGTTTTAGGCCCCTGGGTACCTAGGGAAAGAAAATTCTCTATGTAAATCAAAGGGCCATGATGAAATATGTACACTGTTTACTTTGTGATTTTATTCATCTCATTATATTCTGAGTTTTAGGACTAAAAATGGTCTGAAGAAGAGGAAAAACTACATTCAGAATTAAATTATTCCAGAGACATTTCAAACATCCTGTAATAGTTTACAAGTTTTTTTTTTAAAATAAATTTGCTAGAAGACTATGCAATTATATTTTACAATGTCAAGTGGACAGTGGTTCAAATTAGTTCTACTTTTATCTCTGCTTTTCAAGCATATTTATTAGAATCTGGAGGCTCCTCAAATTATATGTTCTAAGACAAATTTCCACTGTTTTGTTTTGTCTCTTTTTTTTTTTTTTTTTTTTTTAAGAGACAGGGTCTTACTCTGTCACCCAGTCTGGAGTGCAATGGCATGATCATGGCTCACTGCAGCTTTGACCTCTCAAGCTCAAGCAACCCAACCCGCCCATCTCAGCCTCCCAAGTAGCTAGCACCACAGGTGTGTACCACCACACCCAGCAAACATTTATTTTATCTTTCTGTGGAGGCAGTCTCGCTATGTTCCCTAGGCTCGTCTGGAAACTCCTGGCCTCAAGAAATCCTCTTGCCTTGGCCTCCCAAAGAGTTGAGACTGCAGACGTAAGTCATGGTGCCTGGCCATTTGCACTGTTTATGGGTTATCAGCATGTGCTTCAAGTGATATGAGTACAAAACTATAAAGACAGAACATTTTTTCTATATTAGCATAAGAAATGAGTTCTTATCTACTAAGTTAATAACGCACAAAAAGTCATTCATTTGTATATAATATGTTTCCTCAAAATGAGGAAAGTAACACTTAGCCAAAAAAAAAAAAAAAAAAAAAAAAAAAAAAAAAAACCCTATCCATCCAAATGAAATAAGTGCTAGAAAAAAGTTAAAGAGGTACATTGAGGATGCATGTGGTTAAACAGCAAACACTCGCCATTGTGAACTTTCACACCCCATATGAACATTTGTTTGCTACAGAGGAAGGGAATGCCTCCTAAACAAGGTTATTTTATTTGTTAATACGGCACAGAAGCAGAAGGAAGTCTAGAGAGTACTGCTCTCTTCTTGAAGACTAATAGGTTAGTTTCTCTAGACACAGCAAGCAACGGAAGTTAGATCTGGTGAGGTGCTCTGTGGGATTCGTGACGTCTAGAAGGTACATACATTACCTCAGAAGTTCAACTTTTTGCTGCATCTCACTGCAGGTGATCTGCAAGTCATGCATCATTGCCTTCAGCTCTTCCTCCTTTTCTCCTTGAGAAAGTACATCTTTTTGCTTAACTAAAATAGTGACTCTCTCCTTCAACTTCCTAGTCAGCTCCTGTAGCTTTGTTTTCTCCAGTTCTAACTCTGCTATTGTGGCCTGACGCTGAAAATGTTTGTCTTGAAAGCCTAGGAGAGTAGTGTTTTCCTCCAGTATAACTTGATTCTGTGCTCTTGGCCTTTCTTGATGTGTCTGAATTGTTCCATGTAACCAGGCAATTTCATGTGCTTTTACTTTTTTCAAGAGCTGTGTATTCCCCTGCTCAAGGTACTGGTTTTCTTGCTTACATTCTTCTATGACATGATGTACACTCCTAACCCTGGGCACACACTCTTCCAGTGTCTGATTGAACTGGAGTATATTTCCATCAGGTTCGACTTCCAGGTTCTCCAAACTGGCTTCCCATAAGCAGCAGTCACACCGCTGGACCATACTTAACTGCAGCTTCTCAATCTTTCCTTGAAGTCTCAAAACCAGAACATTCAGCTCCTCATTTTCTATTTTGACCTCATCGTAACTCTTTTCCAGGCTAAGGAATGTTTCAGTGACCTCCTCCATTTTCTTTAGCTCATCCTGCAACCTGAAAACCTCTGCAGTGAGTTCTTTGTTATTTTCTAGTGCCTCATCATAGCGTGTCTCCATCATTCTCAGCTCTTCCTGAAGGCAGTCATTTTCTTGGCTCACATCTTCATACAACAGCTTATATTTGGGAGAAGCCTCAGGGATTTTCTCAAGCATCTTTAGTTTCTTTTTTAGCACAGAAACATCAAAAAGTAGGTCCTGTTTCTTTTCAGAAGCTCGATCACAGTCCGCACATAACATCATTAGCTGTTCCTGAAGCTGACTAATCTGATTCTTCAGCTCCCAGGATTCAGTCCTCGTCTCCTCACTGTTTTCAAGCTCGGAAAAACCCTCTACTGAAGCTTCAGACTCCTCTATTTTGACTTCCTTCCTCTGAACAGAGCTCGTCCCTGTACTTCCCAGGTCCCGGACCTCATCATCTTCCATGTCACTTAGGACATGCCGCCTGGTCACACCTTCTACTTGCTTCGTTCGATTTTGCTGCAAAAACGGCTCTGTTTGTTCCGCAGTATCTCCAAAAAACTCAGTAGCTGGTTCATCCAAACAAGAAGACATTACTAACCCTGGCTCTAACTTTTGTAGCCTCTGTTGCAATCTGGAAATTTCAGTAGCCATTTTCACATTTTCCTTCACTGCCTGTTCATGAGCTCTCTGCAGACTTAAGAGGACATCCCCATTTTCTTCCAACAGCTGCTCCCCTTGCTGAAGCAGGGACAGGGCTCCATCTCCTTCCACCTCCTCCTCTCCTATCACCTGGCAACCACTCTGAAGCGTGGAGAGAGGAGACGCTGCCTGCTGCATTTCCTTTATTTTACTCTTAAGTCTGGAGATTTCTGTGCTCATCTCAGCTCTTTCTCGATCTGCTTTCTCACAGGTTGTTTTGTGAATGTTCTCCATGGCCAGAAGCTTAGACATCATTTCCTGCCTTTCCTGGTCATGTTCCATTTCTAGTCTTTCCAGCCGCTGGCTGGCCAACTGCTCCGAGGCCCCTGCCTGGCACAGGGCCTCCTCGCGCTCCCTCAGTTCTCGCTCATGACTGCTCTTCAGCTCGAGAATCTGGTCGGACAGCAGGCTTTGCTGGGTTTCAGATACATTCCTTAGGTCTTCCAGGTCTTGGAGTAACTGCTCTCTTTCGACAACCATGCTGTTCAAATGTTCTTTGTATGCTTTCTCCAGCATCTCTCTCTCCTGCGTCAGGACCAGAGAAGTCGCTTTCTCTCTCTTAAGAGTCTCTTTCAGCAGCTCCTGGGCTTCCGCACACTCCTGGGTGAGCTCGTCCTTCTCAAACTCCCACTGGGATTTCTCCTCGCGCTGCTGTTCCCGGAGGTCCTTCAGCTCTTGGCGGTAGCGCCCTTCCAGGCTTTGCAGAGTGCTTTCACACCTCTCAGTGACTTTCTGACAATCAGACTGAAACTGGGCTTCTATCTGAGAGGTTCTTCTATTACACTCTGTTTCCATTTTTTCCCTAAATGTAGTCAACATACAGCATTATTGAAACTGCCGCCAACTCCAGAAGCAAACAAAAACCATTTTCCCATGCACCGAGAAAGCTGCTAAGCAAACAACTGACATACTCCCTAAAAATGGTCTTAACTTACTCCTGTGTGATTCATTTATACTGGAAAGGGATCTCATTTCTGAAAGCTAAGACTGGCAGCCATAATTCATTCAAAAGACTTACCTCTCTCCGGAGCTAGAGGGAAATCTTAGAAACTAATTTCTCTGGCATACTCCCGGATGTATTTGTTTATGGATTTTTAAACCAAAGACAAATGACCAAAGGCGTATTAATCTAATCCGTAACTTGGGAAATATATACCATTCCTTCATGTTAATTAAGCATGCATTATAGGATATCAGTCACATAAATGACACATATTAACAAATTCATTCTGCTTTTGCTTCTTATTTAACAAAGTAGCACTAAGTCAATCAGGATGTGATGAAACAAAGTCCTCAAACAAACCTGGGACTTCACATGAGGAACGTAAGCACGAAGTGCTGTTTCTTAATTCTGGTAGGAAATGTAACCTTGCCTGGAGTCCAGTTTAGCTTTTCTCAGAAAGCAACAGGATTGAACTAGGAAGGAGCCACTTTTGGGATAATCTTATCCTCCTCTTGAGCCTTATAAGATACAATAAATCTGAATACAAGGAATACTTTCCTCTTTTACAAACATAACAAAATAAAAACAGTTCCAATCATCCCAAGGTAGGTTCACATCAAAACAATGGCAAAAGCAGTAAAAAAAATATTTAAAAGAATCTACTCAATCAATGGGCTACTATGCCTTCTGATTTCTCCAAGTCTCTTAAGCAACTGACACTTTTTTTATTTGACACGGAGTCTCGCTTTGTCACCCAGGCTGGAGTGTAGTGGTGCGATCTCAGCTCACTGCAAGCTCCACCTCCTGGGTTCATGCCATTCTCCTGCCTCAGCCTCCTGAGTAGGTGGGACTACAGGTGCCCGCCACCACGCCCAGCTAATTTTTTTTGTATCTTTAGTAAAGACGGGGTTTCACCGTGCTAGCCAGGATGGTCTTGATCTCCTGACCTCATGATCCCCCCACCTCGGCCTCCCAAAGTGCTGGGATTACAGGCTTGAGCCACTGCGCCCGGCTGCGACTGGCACTTCTAATGCCCTGAGGGATGGCACTCCAGGTAGCTCTGTTTCCCTTCACTTTCTTACCTTCCCTCCTGAAGCTCCTTTTGGTGCTTTTCCAAGAGCTCTTTTCTTAACTCCTCTTTCTCAAGAGTGTGCTTCTCTACCAGGCTCTTCAGCTGCTCCTGGTGAAACCGCTCTAGTTCCTGAGTCAAGCCTCTCACCTTCTCTTCTGTCCAGGCGTGACTCTGAAGGCCTTCCCTCTCCTGCTCAAAGCTTGCTTGAGCCTGCGTCAGTCTAGCCTTGAGCTCCATCTCATGTTCCAGCCTCAGCTTCTCCTGCAGGTGAGTCTTTTCCTCCTCAAGCTTTGCTTGCAGTTGTTTCTTCTCCTCCTCATGCCTACAAGTGGCCTCATGATGTGCCTCCTTGAGTACCGCTGCTTGCCCCTGAAGTTCAGCAATTTCATTTTTAAGGTCACTTATTTGTTTTTCCAAGGTGTGCATTTCATTCTCGTGCCTTTGCTTCATGTTCGCCTGTGCCTTCTCGCAGCTGACAATGGTTTCATCCAGCTGCTTTTCATAATGGTGCACCTGAGGGCAGAGAGCGACAGCACCACAAGATTACTCAGCTCAAGGCCACTTAAAGCGCAGTGACGGAGCAGCAAGTGCTTTTTTTTTTTTTTTTTCCTACAAGACATTTCTCATTTCCCGATCTTGTTTCAAAGTAACTGAATTCAAGACTTTAAGTAAGATATTTAAGTCAGGCATGGTTTACATATCTCTTTTAACTGGCTGAATTTTATTAGTCTCTGAACAGCTCTATTAAGAACTGAGCAGCCGTTACACACAGATACCCTCTGTCTTCCCGTGCATCCTTTCCAACCGTAAACTTAAGTCTTGAAACACATATTTTTTGAGACAGGTTCTCACTCTGTCACCCAAGCTAGAGTACAATGGCATGATTATGGCTCACTGCAACCTTCCATCTCCTGGGCTCAAGCAGTGCTCCCACCTCAGCCTCCTGAGTAGCTGGGACTACAGGCACACGCCACCTTGACCTGCTAATTTTCTTTTTTTTTTTTTTTTTGTAGAGATGGGGTCTCACCATGTTGCCCAGACTGGCCTTGAACTCCTAGGCTCAAGTGGTCTGCCCACCTCGACCTCCCAAAATGTTGGGATTACAGGCGTGAGCCACTGTACCCGGCTGTGTCTTAAAATATTTAATTAAATTCAAATATTTATTGAACACCTATCAGGTACTTGCAGGCCTCAGAACATAACACTTTGGGTAAGACATGGTCCCTGCTATCCAGGAGAAACCAGTCTAGACATGGATATGACAACTATAAGTATAGTAGGAGGCAGAAAATAAAAGGTATAGAAAAAACAGCTACCATGTAACCCAGGGATTCAGTGGAGGGAAAAATCACATTTTACTTGGAGGAATTCAAGAACGGCTTCATGCAAGAGGCAGCATTAGATATAAATCCTAAAGGGTAAGTAGACTTTCAAGAGGCAGAAAGAAACTAATATCAGCACAGTTTGTAACAGCACAAGCAAAAGAGAACAGAGTTTGATGGACAACTGGGAATTACCCAGTTCAGCTGGAGGATAAGGTAACTCAGAAGAATGGTGTAAGAGAAAACTGGAAACGTACGTTGAAGCCTCATGGTGAAGAGTTTAGAGGCCAAGGTTCAGAACTTGTACCTAATTTAGTAGGCAATGCAACATCAAAGGGCTGGTTTTGGTTTCATTGAGATGTTTTTAAAAAATAAACTGGGAGATAATATAATGGGTTTCAAGCTTCAAGTTCCACGATTGCCAGGGCTGAAGATAATACATTTTGGAGAAACTCTCTAGTAAAAAAAGGACCTGGCTATTACCCTACAAAACCATCCTGAGCATGTGGGTTCCCAACATAGAATGTGCTGCTCTATGAGAAAAAGGAATTGGAAATGCCCTACACACATAAGGCTGTCAGAGCCAAAATAGAGAAGTGGATTGGTGGGAAGGACTTACTTTATCTTCGAGTTCCAGTCTGAGGCAGCATATGTCCCTGTGATGTTGTTCTTTCATCTGTTCAATGACCAGCTCTGCCTCAATGCTCATATTCAATGGATTGCATTCTTCAGAACCGAGCCCTGAAAACACATGGGACTCATTGATCCTGCAGCAGGTTCTTTCAATAGCACAATGTGGCATCTGAGGAGGGACATCCAGTTTAACTAAGGAATTATTTTCAGCCTGAACTGCCACAGATGTGAACTAATAGGAAATCAGGAAAATAGGAAATTAACAGAGGCCAAGAGAAGTCCTTTCTCTTTTCAAGCATTAGGGCAAACAAGAAATGAAGGTGAACAGATTCTTTCAGCTATAGGCAGTGGAAAAAACCTTAATAGAATCCATCTCTTAGAACAGTAGGTGGTGGTGGGGGTGGAAATTGTTGCTTAAAGGTGGCTACCTCCTAATGAAACTGCTGCAAATTGAGGTAATAGCATGAGGTAGTTTGGTCAAACCAACCAGACTCCTACTCATCCAACAAATACCGAATGACGATGTGGCAGGAAAATGAATGGCCAGCATACTAGTTGTTATGCCCTGAGGAGTTAGCTTCATGGGTTACACTATCCACAACCTGTCACCCAAAATTACAGAAGACTGGCTATTTCCTATGAATTTCCTGGAGTGTGGGTAGATCCCCATTTTAAATTATCAGCTAAATTTTTAAAAAATAGGGCATAGGTTAGGAACCAGGATACAGGCAGTTGTGGGTAGAAATTCTTAATTCACGCATAAGCTCATCTCTGCAACTGCCCATGATGATGACTGAGAATGACACTGAAAATGCGAAGCATGAGTTGGGGGCTGAGCTTGTACGTAGAAGAAAAGATTATGACTAATCTCTTAAGGCAGTGGGACCCAAAATAGCTTTGCATGTGGGGATACACAGGCAGATGGGAGAAAGGAACTTTCCTGGGTATAGGTCTAGCAGCTGCAACTAGCAGTCTTGCTTTGGGTCTGCCCTTCATATTTGATGGCATATTCCCAACTGAGAAGTAACACTCAGGGTGTGAGCCACACCACGATGGTACAACTTCTTGTCCCCATGAGGACAACCCCAACACTTGGCCATCTATGGAAAAGTCCATAACAGCTGCTGAGATATATCATATTATGAGATCCTCAGACTAGAATGAGCTAAGAATCAGAAGGGAGGTCTTAAGGCCTCTTCGTCTCCTCCCTCCCCAATCTGTTAATTATTCTGCAGTAAGAGGAGGAAAAACAACATGTGTAAGAATGACACTCCTATCCCAAGTAGCGCTGGGGAAAGTTATTTATAACAGAATGACTGATTATGAGCTCTCTTTGAAATTTAAACTCAACATCCCCAAGAAAAGAGGCAGGCTATCGCGAGAGAGGAAAGGAACTCATTGTTAATGTGAGAGGCTCCCAAACTCTGCCTTCCAAACTTGCCACTCAAAATCTTCCTCAAAGGCCCAGGAGGCCAGTCCGTAATTTATCTTCTTTGTTCTGCTGAGGTAATACAGACATTCAACACAGCCAGTATAAGAAAACCAGTTATGGATTCTGTAGTTTCTGGCTGGCCTGCTCTCCAAAGCCGTCTTCTTATGAGTGAGGCACTCTCCTCAAAGGGGACAGCAATAGCTCAGTGTCTGAATTCTAATACTCCCAAGGCCTGGATTCCCAGATTTGCAGCCAGTTTTTTGTTTGTTTTGTTAAACAAAGCAAATACCCTTGTGGTTTGATTCTTCCATTCCTTTGTTGATGCATATCAAAATCAGATGGAAATGTTCTCATAAAAACTTCAAGGACAAATGAAAAACCAGACCACAAGTGAAACAGCTCAAGAAAAAAGTATGGCCAAATTCTTTTTTTTTTCTTCTTCTTTTTTCAAGTTGCCAAAGTTTTGCAATTTTATATTGAACCATGGTTCTAAAAACAAGGGTAAAGTCTTTATCTACAGCCTGTCTGAATGTGTTTACCCTGGTCGGGCTCAATGCCACCGCTGTTAGCATCAAGTTCTTCTGACAGCGAGTTCTTCAAGGGAAGCCTGAGCACTCTGCCTTGTGCACGATATTCTTCCAGCTCAGACTGGAGTTCGTCTACTTGGTCTTGTAATACCTGGGGTTTATAAACCAACACAGGTCTTAGATGTGACACCAAAAGCAAGCAACAACAACTAACAACAACAACAAAAACGATAAATTGGATATCATCAAAACATTTTGTGCTTCAAAGGACACCATTAAGAAAGTAGAAATGTTTTGCAAATTACGTATCTGATAAGGGACTTGTAACTAGAATACACAAAGACTATTATAACTCAATAATAAGACAATTTTAAAAATGAGCAAATGATCTGAATTGATATTTCTCCAATGATGATATATAGATGACTAATAAACACATGTAAAAGATACTCAATATCATTATCTATCAGGGAAATACAAATCAAAGCCAGAATAAGATACCATTTCATACTCATTAGGGTGGTTAGAATCAAAAAGACATACAATAATGACTGCTGGTGAAGAAGTGGAGAAATTGGAACTATCATACTAGTGGGAGTATAAAATAGTGCAACCACTTTGGAAGAAGTTTAGCAGTTCCTCAAAAGGTTAAACATCGGGTTACCATATAACCTAGCAATTCTACTCCTAGGTATATGCCCACAGAAAAAATTGCACACAAATTTTCATAGCTGTGTTATTCCTAATAGCCAAAACCCACCAAATGTCCATTAACTGGTGAATGAGTAAACAAAATGTGGTATATCTACACAATGGAATATTATTCAAGAAATGAAGAACTGATACATGCTACAACATGGATGAACTTTAAAAACATGTTAAATGAAGGAAGCGGTCACAAGGGCTAATATTGTAAGATTCCATTTATATAAAATGTATAGAATATGCAAATCTGTAGAGACAGAAAGTACACTAATAATTGCCTAGGGCTGGGGGACTTGGGAGAGATTATAGCTAAGTGGAGCACGGGTTTCTTTCTGAGGTGATGAAAATGTTCTAAAATTGAATGCGGTGATGTTTGCACAATTCTGTCCATACAGTAAAAGACTGAATTTATACTTTCAATGGGTAAAACATATAGTGTACAAAGTTGTTAAGAAAACAAGTGGATGAGGCTGGGCACGGTGGCTCATGCCTGAATCCCAGCTCTTTGGGAGGCTGAAGTGGGCGAATCATTTGAGGTCGGGAGTTTAAGACCAGCCTGGCCAACATGGTGAAATCCTGTCTCTACTTAAAAAAAAATTAGCCAGGCAGTGTGGCAGGCACCTGTAATCCCAGCTAATTGGGAGGCTGAGGCAGGAGAATCGCTTGAACCCAGGAGGTGGAGGTTACAGTGAGACGAGATCACACCACTGTACTCCAGCCTGGGTGACAGAGCTAGATTCCGTCTTTAAAGAAAAAAGTAAGAAAGAAAACAGGTGGAAGAACTGGGAGAATTTCTGAAGGTAGAGCTGACAGATTTTACTGATGAATTCATTACATTTAAAGATATTTAGAAAATACCTCTGTTTAATTAGAACCAAGAGCTAAAATTTAATTATAAAAGCAGTAGAAATGTTTCTTTCCTTAAACGTGTACATATATTTCCTGAAAAGGAGTAACTTCAAAATGATTGTTTTCCTCATCTTTGCACAATTAAACTTTTTATCTAAGTAGCCAGAACTCAGTTATATTTGTCTCATTAAAATAAACACATATTGCTGGTTTAAGAAAAAAATTCAAATTCCTAACTTTAGGGAAATTTTTTTTAAGTCAGATTCTTGCTATTTGTAAAAATGTTTCCTTCCCTCCTGGCAGAAATTGGAAATGATTTACTAGCTAAGACTTGAGATGTTTCTGCTTCATTTGCATTTTATAAATAAATGGAGTAAAAAATGTATTAAGAAAAAAAAACCCCACAGGACAAAACCAAATCACATCAGATTAGATCTGCAATGATCAATCAGGAAAGGCTAATTTTTGAATAATAATATTAATAGCTAACATATGTAAGTGCTTACTCTATCCTTGGCTCTGCTCTAAGCACTTTACATATACTCACTTATGGAATTTTCGCTACAACCTTTTGTGGTGGGTACTTTTATTTTTACCATTTTATGCATGAGGAATTGAAGTACCCACAGATTAAGTGACTTGCTTAGGGTCACAAAGCTAGGGAATGGTGAAGCTGGGGTCTGAACCCAGGCACTCCTGCACTTACTCGATTCTCTGTGTCTACCTACCCTGCACTGCTGCTCATATTCATTTCTCATCTGTGTCAGTCTCTCTTCTTGCAGGAAGAACTCAGCACTGCTGGGATCGAGGTCACCAAACTAGAAGGGGAAAAGGGCAAAGCTGTCATTTCTCCCGAGTGCCCTTCTTTGACCCAACACAGCAAAGGCCCAGTTTCTGGTATTCACCCAGTCTCTTGAGTATGAGAGGAATGCGATATTTAAACACAAACACCACCAACTGGGTGATGGGGAGAACGCACTAGAGTGACGTGTTCAATGAACACAGGGATCATTTCTCAGTGCCAGGCATGTTCTCCTTCATAACCAACTTAGTAAATTATATCCTTGCAAAAGTTAGAGCATCCTTTAGCTATCCCAGTACTTCCCTAATAAAAACGTTCTGGTGGCATTGCTTCTGTTCTTTTGAGTAAACTACATAAAGTAGGCTGCCTATCAGGAAATGAGATTTGAACAGGTTTACCTTTTCTGCTAACACATTTTCCAAATTTCGCTGAAGTTTGTTCGTCAGATTCTCATATTCTGCCAACTTCTCTGCATTTTCCAGAAGCTCATTTTCCAGACGACTGTTTTCCTGAACAAGTATGGGGAAATTAAATGTGGCACAGATTAAGAAATTAGCAAACTGTGGTACCATTTTATATACAGCATAAATCAGCACTGTAGATTAAAGATGTTTATCCATCTTAAGAGTTGTAGTAGACTACAGGAGGCAAAAGTAAATATAAAAAGGTTGATATCTATTTTATAACAACAAAATAAGTTTGCCCTTTTGTTTTTGACCACATAGAACTGTGCTGTCCCAAACAGGTAGCTGCTAGCAGCCACACTGGGTACTGAGCCCTTGAAGTGTGTCTAGTACAAACTGTAAGTTTAAAATAGACACCAGACTTTGAATAGCCTCAAAATGTAAAATAGCCCAGTAATATTTTTTGTATACTGATTATGTATCAAAATGATAATGTTTTAGAGATAACTGGATTAAACAAGATTATTTGAAACTAGTTTCACCTGTTTCTTTTCACCTTTCAATGTGGTTACTTGCAAACTGAAGTTATAATGTAAGCCACATATGTGTATCTATTGGACAGCATTGCAGTAGAATATGAAAATATTCTCAATACATAGTAATGACAAATGAAAGAAAATGATTACAAAATACCTTGTTCAGCTGCCAGCAAAAGAGAACTCAGAAAAAGTACAAAAAGTAGAGTAACTCTAGGCCACGCATGGTGGTTCACGCCTGTAATCCCAGCACTTTGGGAGGCAGAGGTGGGCAGATCACGAGGTCAGGAGATCAAGACCATCCTGGTTAACACGGTTAAACCCCGTCTCTACTAAAAATACAAAAAATTAGCTGGGTGTAGTGGCGGGCGCCTGTAGTCCCAGCTACTTGGGAGTCTGTGGCAGAAGAATGGCGTGAACACAGGAGGCAGAGCTTGCAGTGAGCCGAGATCATGCCACTGCACTCCAGCCTGGGTGACAGAGCGAGACTCCGTCTCAAAAAAAAACAGTAGAGTAACTCTATAATCAATTTATTGATATTATGATTTGGTATATATTTAATGTATAAATTTATTTTGGTTTAAAGATGTAAAAACTATATATACATTGCTCATAATTTGTATATGTTTATATTATAACAAAATAACACATTGACTAAAACCCACAAAAGTTTTTTTTTAAACTTAAAAGGATCTGTATATATAGTATTTTTAAGGAAGATTTCCAACCACATTTGCTAACACACACACACACACAGACATGCCATTTGACATTTTTCTTTTCCAATGTTAAAGGCTGATTGGAAGAACATCATTTTTAAAGTACATTTTGCCAAAAGAATACAGAGCCAGTATATTTTTAGTATATTCTAGTTCATACCCTCATACAGCAATATAAGTAAAAAATAATGTACCTGGAGAATTTAAAAAACACCACCTTCCCCTAAAATGCCAGTTCTATAACATTAATCTTTCAAAGTATGTCTAAATGTAGAGGCTAGAACAACATGGAGTAATCTCGGTGTATCAGGCAGTGCTGGTGCTCTGGAGATTGACAAATCAGATACTGTTGCTATCTTGGGGAGGGAGGCAGATGTGGATACAACTCTATATGACCCAACAGGAAATGTGCTATCTCTTGGCAAGAAACAAGTAAATGTAATGGGAATGAGAAGGTAATTTGGCCTGCAGTGTTGGGGAAAGCAGTGAAGGAGCATAAATGTGCTCTGCCCTCTGGGGCACGGAGAGAACTGAGGTAGGTGCAGTGGGGTGGAGGAGGGCATGGCACTGGGACTTGCTGGCAGCAGCTCAAGTTTGAAAGGTATGAGGACGAGCTGCCTTTCGGGAGCCTTGACTGTTAACACATTGTTTTTGTTGTTTTATTGCAAAGGGTGGTAACAGCATGATTGTAACTGATCTTTAGTTAAGTAACTGGTAGCCATATGGAGGTGGAAGAAATGGAAGAAAGGACTGTTCAGGATACACATTAATTAGCTGAGACATCACGATGAATTCTGAACCTAATCAGAGGCTGGGGAAATGCAGAGGAAGGAGATAAATCTGAGAGTCACTTCAGAGCATCAACATAACTTACAGACTGATGAGTAATGATGAGGGAAGATGATGAAGAATTTTAGCTTCTGAGACTTACACCTCATGGTGTTGATGTTGATTAGGGAGAAATTCATGAGATGAAACAGTTGGATGGCTAGGGAGTGATAATTAGCTCAGTTTTTGATGTATGGAGTTTCAAGAACCTTTCATGATAGCAGTAACAGCAAACATTTCATATGTACTTATTATTTCCCACTGTATGTGCATCATCTCATTTAGTCCCCACATCAATGCTATAGGGTAGGTATTATGGTGCCCATCAGGCTGAGGAACCTGATCTAAGTTTTCAGTAAGTGGTGGTACCCAGATCTGAACCAGGCAGCCTGACTCCAGAGCCCTTGCACCTTATTATCTGGTGTAAGAGTCCAGTAAAGAGAAGGACCACTTCTTTCACTGAGGCACAGGAAAGAGGGGAGGATGTTTAAGCGACAAGGCACATTTGGAGGCCAAGGTGGGAGGATCACTTTAGGCCAGGGTTCGATACCAGCCTAGGCATCATAATGAGACCCCGTTTCTATAAATTTTTTTTTTTTTTTTAAAGATGCAGAGTCTTGCTCTGTCGCCCAAGCTAGAGTCCAGTGGCACAATCTCTGCTCACTGCAACCTCTGCTACCCAGGTTCAAGCAATTCTCCTGCCTCAGCCTCCTGAGTAGCTGTGATTACAGGCATGCACCACCACACCCTGCTAATTTTTTGTATTTTTAGTAGAGACAGGGTTTCACAATGTTGGCCAGGCTGGTCTCGAATTCCTGACCTCAAGTGATCTACCCGCCTCGACCTCCCAAAGTGCTGGGGTTACAAAACACATTTTTAATTAGCTGAGCATAATAATATGAGCCTATAGTCCCAGCGACTTGGCAGGCTGAGGCTGGAGGATCACTTGGGGCCAGGAGTTTGAGGCTGCGGTAAGCTATAACTGCACCACCATGCTCCAGTCTGGGTGACAGAGTGAGACCCCATCTCAAAAAAGAAGAAAAGGCACATTTGGAGGCCAGGAGAAACAGGCATCCATGTAGCAGGAGGCAAGACCATCTGCTGAGAATGAGGGGGGTGGGCAGGCGAGGAGACGGGGATCTGAGGGTGAGGGCCAGGTTTGGAGTAGCAGCGGGAGGAACAAAGGGGTCAGCCAGGTGCCAAACAGCCCTGAAGACCTAGTGAACCCGCAGTGGGAGAGAAGAACAAGATATGCTAATCAATACCGTGAGCAAAGCAGGAGCCTGGGTAGCCCGGCTGAAATCCAGATTTTAGCAGCGTCCTGCCAAGTCTGGGTGAAGACTCAGCTGGGCAAACTTAGAGGATTTTTGGACTGAACCCCGTGCAAACATGCCCACTTCCAAAGCTGTAGTTTTCCACGTGGTGTTCCCAGCAGGGATGCAGACCACAGAACTAATAAGATGATTACCTTTAAAGAGAGGGCCAGGCGGTCCCGGATATAGTTCTCTTCTGTTTTTGCCTTTTCAATTTCCTGTTCAAGTTCTAAACGCTGCTTGCCTGCCTGCTGCAGGATCTGCTCTCTCTCTTTTCGGAGTTCGTTTTTTAAGGCTGCTATTCGCTCCTTGTACTCTTCATCCAGTTTCCTGTAAGGAAGAAAAATGGACAAGCTGCCACCACGTCTTTCAGAGGTCCCAGTATTGATCTACCAAAAATGGAAACACAGAGGCATAGAGATGAAAAGCACCTGGATAAAATGTCTAGTGTACCCAGCTTTCCCTTAGAGCTTGGCCACATCTGAGTCACTCCAGCCAGGTGTGGCCAACAGGCTGGCCAGCAGAGTCCCCAGTGCACTGTTCTGCCCCTGCAGCTGCAGGCGCCACTGCGCTGGGCTAGGGTGGTGGGTGAGGAGGAGCCTCACTGCTGGCCTCACCTGAGGTTGTACTCATTCCGCCGCTCTATGGCCGCATGGTGATCATCCACCTCCGAGGCCATTAAAGACTTGAGCTTCTCGGCCTTGTCCAGATCTGATCGTAGCTTCTCTTTTTCTCTGACCACCTGATCAACTCGTTCCCTAGGATCATAAGTACACTGAGTTAATGGGAAACTGTTTCTAAGCAACAAGTGGATCCAGAAAGGCTCTCATCTGGCTTGCATCAATGCAGAAGCAAAACCAAGACAACCAAAACCCTCCCAAAGCAAAAAGGCATTCCACCTTTCCCTTCAAAAGCCCACATGTCAATCTACGTTCTCCTTAATTTTCCTATGGTTTAAGGAAGATGTGTGCAGCAGTTTGATAGAAGATGAGCGACATTTGCATACAGAATAGAAGGATGTCTATCCAAGGCATCCGAATGACTTGCTGGACAAGTAGGAAAGGGAATGGGGCAGGCAACCCTTCTGCTCAACTCACAGCAAATGCCGGATTTCAGCCTTAAAGCTGGCCAGAGCCGCCTGGTGAATGCTGTTCTTAGTGACCAAAAGTTCATTTTCAAGGGCCAGTGTTAATTCTGTCAAGTTGATGTTTCCATCAAGGCTGAAATCCAAGGCCTAGAAGTCAGAGCAAGGCATAAATTCAAAAACAAATCACTTATTCCATCCTCTGAAAGCAGAAAACGTGAAGGCTATACAAACTCTGAGAGCTGACAATGATCCAGAAACTAGACAATTCCATTGCTTTAGTGATTGCTTAGGAACAGCTATCAGTCTAGAACATAGTTAAGTTTTCTCTAAGGAAAGCATAACATGGTTATTTGTGCTAAAAAGAAAAAAAAATTATCTTGGCCAGGTGCAGTGGCTCACACCCATAATCCCAGCTCTTTGGGAGGCCGAGGCATGCGGATCATTTGAGGTCAGGAGTTCAAGAGCATCCTGGCCGACATGGTGAAACCCCGTTTCTACTAAAAATACAAAAATTAGCCGGGCATGGTGGTGTGCACTTGTAGTCCCAGCTACTTGGGAGGCTGAGGCAGGAGAATCGCTTGAACCCGGGGAGGTAGAGGTTGCAGTGAGCCGAGATCGCACCATTACACTCCAGCCCAGGTGACAAAGCAAGACTCCATCTCAAAAAAACAAAACATAACAAACAACAACAACAAAACTATCTGGCCCTGTAAATAAATGCAATTGTAAGACTATTTCTCACGTCAATAATCTGGGGATTAAAAACATTGAAAATACTTAACAAAAGGCTCCTAGTTAAAAGGGCTTAAAAAAGTTACCTCTTATCTTTGAGACCTTGTGAACAGATGTACCATTAGGGAGAAATAAAATCAAATCATGGTTTTCAAAAAAAAATATTGAAAATTTTCAACCCTTCTCTGGTTTGTCATTTTTCTCAATTTTAGCTGCCACACCTTCAGGATCTCCTGGCTGTTCTCAATGCCCTCTTCTTGCCAGGTGTCAAGTATTCTCTCCACAGATGCATGGCCCATCCCATCATCCAGGCAGGAGAAGACCCGAAAGCCAATGGTACTTGTCATTGCTGATGGGGTTGTGGTACGTCGTCCACTCTCATCAAAAGACTGGAAGGAGGAAGAGACTTAAGTAAGCCTAGCTTGATTCCAGGTATTTCAACAAGATATTGGTCAGTCCTGACCACGATGGGTAGAAGTCATGTTTCTCTAATTTACCGTGCCAGGAAAAAAGTCATGCAGCCTCTCTGATCTCTGTTCCCAAGTGAGTCAAGCCTACAGAGCTTATCAAGACCAACTATTTTGGTAGAGAGTTCTATGACATAGACGAGATACATCCCTAATTAACACCAGGTTTCTTCTGACCCAGAGCTGACATGACAAGGCATAATTAGTGGTCTTCCCATTGTAATTTATGGTCATTTCTCAGACCCAACCTTCCCTTCCTAATGGTTAAGGCTTTCTAATTCTTTTGCTTCCCTCTCTTTCCTTAGTATTTTGTTTCAGACAACAGATTAATTTATTAGACATTACTCAAATGGATTCTAACTTTTATTCACAAAGAAAGCACTTTTGCTTATTTTTTACCTGCATGGAAAGGTGCCTTTTTAGTTGTCTATATGGAGTAGATGCCGATGGTGTAAGGGATTTTCCATTTTTAAACAAACCATAGAAAAAATCTTCTACACTCATTGTACCGTCAGGATCCAGATTATGGAATACTTCCTCGAGCATCTAGAAAAGAGTCACCACATATTTTAAATACTTCACTGAAAATAACACAAGGCCCAAAGTATACTTCTGGCTAATAGTAATCAGCACCATGGTTGGTCCCAGGACTCCAGAAATATAATTATGCCCCTTTATCCTCATTTTACTGATTTTCCTTTCGAGTGATGATATGCCCTCCTTCACACAAACTAAATAAAAGTCAATTTCCAACATCTTCATAATCTTATGCAATTTAGCAATTAACTATATTCTCTTTTACTCACACTCCTACAATAGGCAGTCTTTAATGTTGTTACACATGATTCTTACAAATTAAAAAAAATTACCTAAATAATACAAAGATACGGCTTCCTGGCTGGGCATGGTGGCTCACGCCTGTAATCCCAGCACTTTGGGAGTCCGAGGCAGGTGGATCACGAGGTCAGGAGATCGAGACCATCCTGGCTAACATGGTGAAACCCAGTCTCTACTAAAAATACAAAAATTAGGTGGGCGTGGTGGCAGGCGCCTATAGTCCCCGCTGCTCGGGAGGCTGAGGCAGGAGAATGCCATGAACCCATGAGGCGGAGTTTTCAATGAGCCGAGATCACACCACTGCACTCCAGCCTGGGCAACAGAGCGAGACTCTGTCTAAAAAAAAAAAAAAAAAAAAAAAAAGATACAGCTTCCCAGTGTCATAACAGCAGAAAGCGGTTAGACATCTGTTACACCTTTATACTGTGGTGACCCTCGGTGATATTTTCTTTATGTTGAATTTTTGAAACTGGTATGCTAACACAGCAGAATTTGGTCTGGGACAGATTACAATGATCTGATTACAATTCAGATTTGGGTTCTGAAATCCATAACCTGGGGTTTAGAACCTTACTTGTAACAATACAGAGTGTATTGGCTTTTTGCTTTAATGTTTTAGCACAGGAGAAACAAAGATTGTATGTGTGTGCAATAGATGGGTTCCAAGAGATGTAAAGGCAAGGGAGTTTTGACTGGCTAGTCTGCACTCTCGAATGGTAATCAAATAGCCCCTATCCTGTAATAGGGAAGGGAAGACTGGGCTACAGCCCCATCTAGAAGTTTGCCTGGGAATGGCTGGTTCCCTAGCTCCACAGATGAATGGGAAGGTGAACAGAGAAACGTGAATCATTGAAGCCACAGAACGAGGAGGAAAAGCAAAACCCTCCTACTAGCAGTCAGATTCTTCTTTATTCTGGGGGCTAAAATGTTTCTACAGGAACATGCCTCCAACGTAGAAAACAGAAATCTCTTGGAGAGCTTATTAAAATGAAGACCCTAATATAGTAAGTCTGGTGGTGGGGACTCAGATGCAGCATTTCTAACAAGCTTCCAGTTGAGGCCTATGCCACTGAGCAGTAAGGAGACAGAATAAGCAACAAATTGCTCTTGTTGCATTTGAGCCTACAACTGGACTCATTCTAACACAGACCTAAATTCTCTGCAATACATTCTCAAAATTTTCATATTCATTTTGTAAATCTGGACTACTGCTAGGATTTATACAATCTCATTATTGTTGATTTCATTCTTTGTCTAAGGGCTTGAGGCAATTCTTTCATCTCAAATGTTGTTTTTCCCCCAATTCTTATCCAATAGGAAACATCAGTTTCCATTCTTGCTTTCATACTACTTCCTCTGGAGGGAACTCTGAAACAAGAAAACTATTCTAAGGAGTGGAAACGTTTGCAAGAAGCAACAATCCTAAAAGAGGATCAAATCAATGGAGAGATATTTGGGGCAAGATTCTGAGGTTGCCAAGATCCCTTAGCTTTTCTATCCTATTCTTATCAACCAAAATAATACTCTCCTAGAGGACAAGGCTTTCAGGACCATCATACCAGAAATTATAGTCAAGTCCAGGTATGCTGACTGAAGTTAACAAGGTTAAAAGTTTGGCTCTAACCTTAGATCCACAGTGCTTGACCTGTGACATTAGCCAAATCAGTGCACCACTTCCAGACTGCCTAAAGACCTTGCACCTGTGAAGTCCTTCCAGTTATTTGAGGTGGTGGAGTGGGCAAGTGATGAATAAAACAGTGTGGATTCAGAAGACCGGGGGGGCTAGGCAGAAAACAATGCTGGTTAAATGGGCAACTGGGGCACGCTCTACACTTCGAGCATGAGCTGTCTCTGGAACTGTGAGGACATTCTAATTCCCCAGGATACAGGGACCAGGTCTTTGGATGGTTGGTTTATGGAAGTGTAAGCTGGAAAATAATCACAAACCCACACACTCAAAGAGGGCTGGGAAATGATGTCAATGAATGAGGCAAGATGGGTTTAAGACATCAGAAAGCAGTGAGTGCTGGGAAACTGAACACAGGGGTGCATGTTCTCTCCAAAGGAGCTGGCTGCATCTTACTGCCCACAAAATGGAGCCAAATCTTTGGATTTTGAGAAAAATCTCCTGATTTTTTTTTTTCAATGTAGCAAAAAGTTCAATTTTAAGAACACTGGGCATGACAAATAAAATAGGCTTGGGGCCAGATTTGGCATCGAGCATGCTAGTTTGCATCTCTGCCCTGTCACTATTCTTGCTTTTGGAAAAGAGTGTGCTAGTTACAGGCATAAGACAGTGACTCTATTTCCCCTTCATGAAAGCAGGAAACAGCCATGATTTCCCTCTCTCTACCTATAAAATGAGAGGTGATTAAATCTAAAATGGCTTTCAGTTGTAAAATTTTAGGATTCCAAGTAAATGAGATCATCTTGAACTTCCAGCTCCTCTGTGGTTTAGAGCTAGTAATACTAAGTACTACAGTATTTCACTATTTTTCTTTAGCAGGAAAAACACTAAGCAAAAGCTATATTCACACTGCTTGTCCTCAGGCCAGAGGAAAATAACTAAATGTGCTATTTCTTTTCCTGAGCTTTGGAAACTCCACCACAGAAGAAAATGCAGCTTTCCACAAATGGCTACAATTTATTCCAAGAATTGGTTTTAGATAAATAATCCAAGTTTGTGCAATATTTTTTGGCAAAAACAACCCAAGATTCTGCATACTGCACTGATTTACAATTCAGGAGAATAAATTTAATTTTATGACTCAATAGTCACCAGTGAAAAATAAATGACCACTGAGCCATTAAAAAGGTATATAAAGCCATTAAAAAGGGTATATAAAGCCATTAAAAAGGGTATATAATGGTCAAATACACACGGAAGAAGGGGAAAACAACAACAAAAAATTTCTGTAAGGCTACTTGGAAGCTTTTGATAATAAATCAAAAGCTATTATTTGTTTAGAAAAATACCACTAAACAAATATTTCTATTACTTGTTTAGAAAAATACCACTAAACAAATATTTCTATTACTTGTTTAGAAAAATAATACCACTTACCTCCTGAGCAAGCAGAAAGCATGGCTTCAAATATCATTATAATCAAAGATTCCCAAAGCGACAACTGTAGCCCTAACCTAACTCTCTCCAGTCCTTATTTTCAGCTCGTTGAAAGGCACATCTTAGAATTATTTCTATTCTTAGGTTTCACAGCTATTCATGCACCCAGTCCTATCAGTTCCTCTCTTAATTTTTTAGAAAACATAAAGCTCAGAGTTTTCCCAAAGAAGAGTCTTTTGGGGGCTCCTTCAAAACTCTTCTTAGTACTTTCAAAACAACCAATCTACCCTTTACCATTTTCTCATGACCAGAATATTGTGATGGCTGCTGGCTGCTCTCACCCAAGGCTCTCTTCATGCCAATATGTAAAAGCAGTTTCACTCCTGTCAGCAAGCAAGATTTTTCTCTATATCGCTCAATCTGCTTAAGAACTCAGGGATGATACTGAGATGTTCTTTCCAAAAACTTAAATTTATCCTTCTGGCCTACAAAATACTCCCCCAACTCAAATCTACTGAAATCCTTGCTTAATTCTTCCTCCACATGTTTCCCACATTTTACTCTGCGAATGGCACCTCTACAAATACATGTGACATCATGGCTACACAGAGCTAGTGCCTGACAGTTTCACATGGGGTAACCTGCCTACCACAGTGAGCTTGCAATAGCTGGGTAAGTGTCAGCCCTTGTCAGTTTTTCTTTTCCACAACACAACAAGAGCTCCTCAATGACAGAATCTGTATGAATGACTTCTTAGGAAAAAAAATCTTTATGAATGACTTCTTAGGAGAAAACAAGCTGCAGAGAGCCACACCACAGCTGTTCCTAGCCTGTGGCCAGCTACGCTTTTACCATCACTATTATTCCTGAATTACACTGCGAGGCTCACCTCTCCATCCACACTCTGTAAACCGTACTGCTCACAGATGGAGACCAGCTTCTTCCGGTTCAGGTGACCATCACGGGTGATCCCCAAATCTTCACAAACTTCTTGCAGTTTCTCTTCTATCCAGTCTTGGGGAGGGGAAGATCCACTCTGTGAAGCATTCAAGTCATCTGGGTTCCAAAACCTTAACTGGCCTGAGAAGCAAATGTTGCACGGTTTCCAAAGGAATGACAAAGACAGAGTGCCTATTCTTAAAGAAAACTGTGCTTTCTGAAAATCAATATTATAAGAAAAAGACAATAAATGTCAATTCCATTTTGATTTGGTCCTGAAGCTCCCATGAAACAGAATCAATGGTTCTAAGGCTGCAACTAGAGTAAATGGGTACTTTTTGGCTCCCTGACAGTCATTACTGTGTAATAAATATAATCTCCTGTGCAATATTGCAAAGTTCTAGGTTTGTTTTATTTCAATACTGAGCACATCACAAGCTTAGACTATAGTGATTACAAGAGAAGGCTGGTTGAGGGCCATTATTGAGAACTCTATAAGCTCTATCTCAGCTATAGCTACCAGAATGTATTACCTCCACTTTCTTTCCAGTCTAAGTACTACAGCATCTTTTACTGAAAAGAAAATAATCTCATGATAAAAGTCTCAAGATGGCCGGGCGTAGTGGCTCACACCTGTAATCCCAGCACTTTGGGAGGCTGAGGTGGGCGGATCATGAGGTCAGGAGATGGAGATCATCCTGGCTACGATGAAACCCCGTCTCTACTAAAAATACAAAAAAATTAGCTGGGTGTGGTGGCGGGCGCCTGTAGTCCCAGCTACTCGGAAGGCTGAGGCAGGAGAATGGCATGAACCCAGGAGGCAGAGCTTGCAGTGAGCCGAGGTCCGGCCACTGCACTTCACCTGGGCGACAGAGCGAGACTCCATCTCAAAAAAAAAAAAGTCTCAAGATTAGCCTGTTCCCAAATCTTTACATATGAATATTCTGACATACAGAAACCAACAGTTCAACTGAAAAAAAAAAAAAAAAAAAATTCAATGGTTGCAAGCTGTAAGTTCCCAGTTATCTATACATTAAGGTAAATTTCATTTGAAGACTTAAGGATCAAACTACTTATTTAAAAATCAAAACTGCTTACTTATTCTCTTATTAAAAGCCCTCACTTGTAAATTTTGCTTTACACATTAGAGATTCTGTAAAGTCATTACTTAAACATGAGATAATTACTGGCACAATTTTGTGTGCTTGGAAGAACCTCAGAGGGTTGAAAGGCATATTTAGTGCTACTCCCACTCTTTACTGACAGGAATTAAGCCCATTACTGCTGTGGCGTTTCAACCTAGAGAACAGGTTGTAATTACACTTAAGTACAGCTAATCCACAGAGGGTTGTGAAGTGGGCTGAGGTTCTGTTAGCTGAACCACAGTGCCATCTTGTGGCCACAGGATCAACTTGTTCTGATGCTTCTGAAACGCATTTGAAACTTGTCAAAGGATGCATTTTGAAGTTAACTAATTAATTTATATTGTTATTTTTATTTTTTGAGACAGAGTCTCTTCTGCTATCCAAGCAGGAGTGCAGTGGCACAATCACGGCTCACTACAGCCTCCAACTCTTGGGCTTAATGGATTCTTCCACCTCAGCCTTCGGAGTAGCTGGGACCACAGGAACGTGCTAACCACACCTGGCTATTTTTAGTAGAGACGGGGTTCGCCATGTTGCCCAGGCTGGTCATGAACTCCTGGGCTCAAGTGATCCTCCTGTCTTGGCCTCCCAAAGTGCTGGGATTACAGGCATGAGCCACTGTGCCTGGCCAAGGGATGCATTTTAATAGGTCACTATTTAGGACTGTTATAAAATTAATCTGAAAGTCTGTATAAGAGAGAAATTAGCTCATAAGTGAAATTATGTATCTCAGTTACCATCTCTTGCACGATATTAAATGCTAGGATTTTAAAACTAAAAGCTATCAATTGTGAATAAATTTTTTGTTGCTGTTTTTCTTAATGTTACTTCCCAGCTGGCCTCCAGCATAAGAGATCAGAAAGACGGGGTGTGGAGAGCACCTGACAGCCCTTCCCTTCCAGGCATGTCCTGACACACTCGGCTCTTACCTTCCGCTTCATACTCCTCACTGCGTTGCGTCTTCCAGTGCTAGAGGAGGCAAGAGAAGATGAGTGTGCTTTATAACTTATTCAGAAAGAACTATCCTAGCTTTTCCTAGAGCAGATCACTCTCTGGCTCTGAAATCATCATCTAAGTGAGTTACATAATTTCAGGTCTCTCTAGTGTATCCATCTAGATGAGTTCTCTTCAGTTAACCAGCCAATCAGGACGAGACTCCTAAGAAACACCACACAGCCTTCTGCAGCATTTCACCAATGATTTGTCCTCATTTGCTAGGTCACTTATTCAACAGCAAAACCTATCAAAACCAATTAAACCCAGCCAAAGCAAATATCCAGTATCATCAACCAACAAGTATCTATACACATGCATTTATGAATTTATTCTTCAATAAATGTGTACTGAGTGCTTCTTTTTGTGCTAGGTACTGTGCTAAGTCTTGGTAGTACAACCATAAACAACCATGAACAGGACAAACGTATTTCCTGCCTCAAGAAGTTTATATGCTAATGAAGACAAGCAGACAAGAAAATAGGAAATACAACAGGGTAGTATTTTAAGTGCTATGACAAGGAAGTTCAGGATGCTATGTGGCTACACAGATGGACTACTTTAGACTTGGTAGAGCGGGAAGAAGCAATGTCTAAACTGAGACTCGAAGGATAAACTGCAGAGAGCCAAATGAAAAGAAGGGGACAGTTGTTATTTGCTGAAGCAAGAAGGCAATAATGAGCCTGGTTTATCTGTGGCATAGTGAGGAGAGAGATGCAACTTAAAATAAGTAGGCTAGAGAAAGTGTAAGTAAAATATACATTATCAGTAAATTACATTAAAGGCAGTTCAATTTATCTGAATTGGACCATTTTGCCACCTTATCATGCTTCATTACTCCTGCCTCTTCTCCAAAGTCACAGCATACAGTTGTAATTTGTGCACTGCACAAAAGTGCCCTGCTAAGGGCACAGGTCAGGACCAAAATTCAGCCCTTGCTCCACTGGCTGGGGACGGTACAGGTCGTCTTTTGACCAGTTCCAACAAGTAGGTCCACAGTGGCTGTGGCTTCCAGCAAATGGCTTTATCTTCTCCAGCAAACTGCCCAAAACTAATCACTGTTATGGGGGGTTACTACAACCATCAAAGAAAACCCTGCTAGAAAAGGTGAATCGCCCTTTCCAAATGCGGCTGCTGTCATAGCAGTGATCCAGCTTTACGAATGAAGCTGCCTTTGATAACAAATAACCAGCACATTTTCTGGGTAGCTGACCTGTACAAGATTACTTGATTTCTTAGAATCTGAAAATAAATTCGACAGGAAAGTCAGCCTAATTAATACCTGTCTCTAGAACTTGGATTCCTCATGACAGATGGTATGCCACATAAAATTTTTAGTTGAAATGTTGTTTTCCAGTAGTTCATTCAAGTTAATATGAGTTGAAGTTCTTCTCTACCCTCATCTACTTTATTCTCCACACTCAACAGTGGTAGTTCTCTCCTCTTAAATGAGGTCCAACCACCTATCATGGTTTCACAGGTCCATGTTTTACTTTAAGATTTAAGATAGTATCAATTCAGAGAGTTCATTTAATTTGACCATACCAAACTGACAATGCTGAGATGGGTTACTGCTGACAAACGGAAGACACCAAAAGGCCGTAACTCAAAATGCTGAAGTTCGCTACAATTCATGCAGTTTATAATGGAAAGTCACTAATAAACACGGTATCAATGAAAAATGAATTAGGACATGGTGTGATTTTTGCTTGTGATAACGATTTCATCAGCTCGCTCAGCCTACATTTCTACATAAAGACGTCTCTCCAATCCAGTGGATGTCGGAGGCATGGTGGGGATGGGGAGTGAATGGTAAAGTCAACAGTCCTTCATACATTTTCTTACATTCTCATTTCTGGTCAGAATTAAATTGTTTTTGCATAAGAAAATTTAGGGCCAGGCGTGGTGGCTCAAGCCTGTCATCCCAGCAGTTTGGGAGGCCGAGAAGGGCGGATCACGAGGTCAGGAGATCGAGACCATCCTGGCTAACACGGTGAAACCCCGTCTCTACTAAAAAATACAAAAAACTAGCCGGGCGAGGTGGCGGGCGCCTGTAGTCCCAGCTACTCGGGAGGCTGAGGCAGGAGAATGGCGTAAACCCAGGAGGTGGAGCTTGCAGTGAGCTGAGATCCGGCCACTGCACTCCAGCCTGGGAGACAGAGCAAGACTCTGTCTCAAAAAAAAAAAAAGAAAATTTAAAAGAACAAAATCATCCTGCCTGTCTGTCCCTCCACATTTATTTCCCTAGTCAACAGAGGAGACAATTTAAATGCTCATACTACTTTGGCATCCAAAATTATAAAATTCATTATTTAGCATACCAGTTGGAAACACCCCAGAACTAAATCCACTAATTCCACCTATGACAAATAAAATAGGGTTTTATGGTCTCAGAACCATTGGTCAAAACCTACCAAATCTCAAACAGGGGATGATTTCTAACAGCAGAAACAAATGAGAGAAATAGCAGGAGAATGTTATATCACTGGCCCCAAAACATAAAGAGAGTCCCAGTTGGAATATACAGCTGTAAAAATGCAACGCACACACCTTCGAAAAATCCTTGTCATTACTAAAGCATTGGCTCATTTACTTCTCAGTTCATCTGAAAATAGTGAGCACAGAATTCAGAGAAGCAAGATGCTCCAATATACTGTTTCCAATGTCTTATGAGTCTATGGGACTGGGTGCTTACGTCTGATTCACTCTCTGGGACAGCACCTCCCCGCTACCTTCTTCCCTGGATTCTTACTCCTAACTAATAAGGGATCGAGTACGGAGGCCACTGCGTAGACTTAGGAGCCAGAGTGCCTGGTGCTGAATCATGGCTTCCCTATCAGGTTGGCCTTAGGCAAGCTTCTGACGACTTCTGCCTCAGGTTCTCTGCCTCTAAAATGGGAACAAAGTAGTACGTATTTCATGGAGTTATGGTAAAGTGCCTGGCACATACTAAGCTCTATACAGTTTTGTTATTTTTATTGGACATATGTTTATATGATACATGTAGAATTTATTTTAATTTTAGAATATTTTAATTTCCATATTTAAACTTAAAGCATTCAATTGGGTCGGACTGGGAAGGTATCTGTCATTCATATACATTTGTAAGAAAAATGCCAAGTCTTCCCAGCAGAGAAGCAAGAAACACAGACAATTCACATAAGAGGCTACATAATTAAAAAAAAAAAAAAAATGGAGGAAGGTTCATCTCAACAGCAATCAAAGAAAGATTAAAACCAAGAAGTCATTTTGTTTCCCACAAAAAGGTCATTTTGTTCCTATTAAATTAGCAAAGTGTTTAAGATATGACTTCTACTATCATCAAGGTTATGATTTAAAATAGGTCTGTTTATATGTCATGGGTAGCACCGTAAATGGTTATTACTTTTAGTAACGTAATGGCTTTATGTATCAAAAGCAATAAAAATGTTCATACTTTTTGGTCCAATAATTTCACTTGGTATTCAAAGACAATAAAATTGAGGAAGAAAAGCCATATGTGTAAATATGTACATCACATCACTTTTTGTAACAAGAAAGTATTAAAAACAATTTAAATATTCAACAACAGCCTAAAGTATAACGATACATTATAATGTAGCCATTAAAAGCATAATTAAAAAACCATGTAGGAACATGGAAAAGCATCTTATGAAACGTTAAATGAAAGACCATTACAAAAATGCTACCTATACGATGAACAAATATTTATACATTAGACAAAGGTTGGAAGGAAACGGAGATAATAAAAACAGATGCATCTTGGTTGAACGATGATGGGAAACAATTTCCTTTTATTCTTTTACTGTTATAAATGTTGTTTATGCAACAGAAACAGGTACAACTCTCACTATTTGCCCACTAAGTTTTCACTAAATTCATTTCCTGTGACTTGGGGGTGGGATAAAGGGAAGCTCCCTCCTCTGGGTAAATATTGCTCTGCAGCATCTGCAACATCTCCTCATACTATGACAGATGAGGAGGTTTGGTGGGAAGCCCAGGTGCTGCTCAGGCTGCTGAATGCTGGATGCCAGCGCCTCCTCAATTTAGCAGACTGCGGCAAGATCAGAGACACTCGACTGAGACCTGCCTTGCGGACTGAGACCATCCCAAAGAGACATTCTTGAGACAGTCCAACCCCAAAGCGTCAGATATGGCACAGCCTTCGAAAGCCCAGACAGCATCCTCATCTTCAATGATTTCACACAAAATCTTAAGGCAAGTGGGGGTGGAGGTTGGGGGAAAAGGATAAACATGGTTTTTGTTTGGGTTTGTTTTTAAGACAGAGTCTCACTCTGTACTGCAGCTTCAACCTCCCAGGCTCAGGTGATCCTCTGGCCCTCCCCGCCGACCCACCTACAGGTTCCTGCTACCACACCAGGCTCATTTTTGTATTTTTTTTTTTTTTTTTTTTTTTGTAGAGATGGGGTTTTGCCATGTTGCCCAGGCTGGTCTTCAATTTCTGGGCTCAAGTGATCCAGCCACCTCAGCCTTCCAAAGTGTTGGGATTACAAGTGTGAGTCACCGCACCGAGTCACTTTAAACATGTTTTAAAGTCTTCTGGGAGCAGCGGTATCCCAAGAATTCCTTTGTAAGAAACACAGATCAGCCAGGACCACCCTGCTAAAAGGAGAAACAGGCTTATACTAATGGCTACATTTTCATTCCAAGACCACCTCAGTTGGAGATGGGGCTTACCACACAGATATGAGGAATTCTGTGCTTCTTCCTACCTAGTCTCCACCGAGGATCTGTTCCCTTAATCAGAGGTAGAAAAGCACAGGGTGGTTGAGCATTTGTTATTAAATTGCTATTTCGGGGGGTGGGTGGAGGAAGATTCAATTCATTCACAGCTCATTTATTTTCATTCTCACTGCCTGGAGCCAGCAGTTCCAATTAGAAAGCAGGGAGAGAAGGAGGTTAGAAGGCTGGGAAGTATTAAATCATTCGGTTACTGGAACACCACCAGTAAAGGGAGGCATCATTCTGGAAGAGGGTCCTTCAATTGCTGATGGCTTTCGCAGCACAGTGGAAGCCTGGCAGGTGGCCTGTAGACACAGATCTGCGATGAGCACTAGAAGGACGATTATCACAAAAATCTTTGGAAAAGTAGAGGGGAAAGCAAGGCACAATGGCTGAGACGTGTTCACAAGACTGAATTCATAAGATTTATTTATTCCCTTGAAATGTATGTAGCCTCTCACTTGAGAAAGAATGGATATTAATACACATAGAAATCATCCTGTGGGACTTCAGTTTCTCCCTACTCTGGAGGCACAGTTGTGGACAAATAAGCAAAAGGGTTTGGCAGAGACACTGGGTTGTTTGGCTCCACCACTTTCCGTGACCCCTCAGTACCTTACAAAGTGAGGAGGACACTCCAGTGCACCCAAAGGGACATGCAGCCATATGTTTGGCACTTAGGAAACCTTAGCTACTGTTATTATTTCAGTCAGAAAAAATAATGTGTTTAGGGATTTAGACTGCAGAGCCACACTTGAGTTCAATTTCAGCTCTACCACTTACTCGTGGTGTGACCTTGGCCAAGTTACTTAACCTCTGTATGCCTCAGTTTCCTCATGAGTACATGAATAACAACACGTACCTCTGACGGTGTGCTTCATATTTGGAAAGCACTTACAACAGTGCCCGGTAAGTGCCAAGCATTTGTTAATAAATATTACAATTACTGTTCTTACTACTTGGATGTGTAAAACTAGGCCAAGGGCAGAAGAAACAGCAGACAGACCAGTGCCAGCTTTAAAGAACAAACCCAGAAGAGACTCTCTTTAAAAGTTACAGCCTTGATATGTTAATTGGTTTAATTTAGTTATTTCACAATGTATCCATATATCAAAACATCATGTACACTGTACACGTACATAACTTTTATAATCATACTTTAATAAAGTTAAGGAAATCCCCCAGAACTACAGCTTTGAGCATGATGATTGTGATGAGGCGATGAACTTCCAATTCACCTTAGGATCAGGGCTTCCCCTGGGGCCCCTCCCTGCAGACAGTGTCCCCTAGGCAGCCATGGCTGGCAGGGGCTGCCTTGTCCTTCCTCATTACCATGCCAGTGTACTGGCCAACAGCCCCATTGAGAGTAGGCAGAGGGGAGAAGGTCAGAGGTTGTCCAGCCCCAAAATGGCTGCTCACAAGACAGTCCCCACGCCCTCCCTCAGGCAGACAAAGGGAGTCCCCAAACCCACTCTGTGGGCCACGCATCTCAATGTCATGCTGGCCATTGTAGCCAGCTCTTGCGTTGTCCTACAGCTGGACAAGGGTGCTCTGCACACGGCGGCTGCACAGGCGGCACCGATTTTTGGAATGCTTTCTTTGGAGGGACATCTGCTTTGCTGGACTGCAGAGCAGATGGCCCGAGCCTCCTGGATCTCCAGCTTCCAGTCCCAAGGCCGGGCCAGCATCTGCAGCCTGTGGTCCTGGTGTGGCCCCTGCCCACAATAGCCCAGCCACCACCCCCACCAGCCATCTGCTCCAGCGCAGACCTTTGCAACCCGCAGAATGTACGGCTAATTAAAACCATTACGGGGGCAGATGTGGGCCATTCTTTCCCAGCAGAGGTTGCCGAGCTGATCTCAGCAGCCTCAGAGCCTGGCGTAGATTTTTTTTTTTCTTTGGAAAGGAGAAAGCCCTGTAAACCCAGAGAGAAGAGGAAGGAAATGTACTAGAGTAACACAGCTCCCCAAACTGAGCTGTAGTGTGCATTTAGAAGAGCAGCACATTTAACTAAGCACAGGAAGTCTCTGAGAAAAACCAGAAATCAGTTTAAGAAGAGTGCTCATTAAAGAAACTTCAAGACTTTCAAAAAAATACAGCATCTATGGAGTATTTCACTAACAGTCCTAAGTATTTACAAAGCCTGTGCTCTGAGCTGGGTAGTGGAAGCTGAGTGCGCCTGGCAGGGCTGGCTATTGTTTCTGCAGGGACACACTTCCTGGGACTCTGGTTCATTTTCCACTATGCCACCTTTGAAGGCAAAGGCAGTGGAGAGCCTGACAGCCCAGCTCCCAATCTCTCCATTCTGAACTCCGGGACAAGCTCCTAAGGCCAGGGTTGTCACGACCAGAATGCAAATCAGTGCCTTTATCTTTTAAGGCAATTAACTGCTACAAGTGCATGCAGGGGATAACAGGAATTAATACGATTTTTAAATGCACATACATTTAGATGAGTCCTATTATAAATTCACACACATTTAGATGAGTCCTGCCACACTGAAGGCTAAAAGGCCTTTGGTACCACTGGTTCAAGGAAATGCTGAATTTAAGAGTTTGGGCCTTAAGCCTCTTCTCCTACCAAGCAAGGATGGGGACTAGTTTTGGTTCACTGGATTTTAAAGTCCTTAAAGGAAAGAGATTAAAAAAATATCTTTCCTGCTCCTCAGAGTTGCTCAGTAAGTAACGAATACTACTTTTCTGTTGGAAAATAGTTAATGATAGGTAGGACAGAAAATGTTACTGTCATCATGAAAATTAATTCTTGATTTCTTGCCTATTTTAGTTTCTAGTTAGAAAATAAATATTAGAAATTTTTGATCTGGAAGGAGGTGGGGGTGCGGTCTGGTCTCCAAGAGAATTGCCGCCGGGATCAAGTCAGGAAGGCTTACCAGGACACCAAAGCCTAAAAGTATGTGTCAGAAAAAAAGACATTTTATAAGCTTTGAAGGGGCTTCTTTCTATCACTTTCAAATGATCTACAATTGCATCTTGAATGAATGTTTCATCTCTGGGAATAGCCATATGATCTGATAAGACTTAAGACAATGAAGGAAAAGACTGGAATTCCATTAAAAAAAAAAAAAAAAAAAAAGTCTATCCTGAAGACATCATAGCCTTTGGTAGAATAAATGGCATCAGCAATAAAACTGCTTGCTTTGTCAAAGACCGGAACAGAAAATTTAACAAGGGAGTAATAGGAAAATAGGTGCATTTCAGCTACAAAAGATCTTAGCAGAACTTCTCTTGGTTATTAAGTTTACTCCAGAATTAAATATTGACTCTGTACGATGTAAATGAATAATTCATAAACTGCAAAGTTATGCATACATGAAAATGAACATAAGGGAAAAGATAAGTCAGTTTCACACTTCTTGAAGAAGTTTCATTTTATGTAGGGTAGTAAAATCAGTTTGTCTTTTTTTAAGCTTTTTAACAACCACCTCCCCATCCTCCTACCCTCACAGTCCCAACACAAAGACTGGATTTGCTTGTAGTGCAGTAATCAGCTTTAACTTTTCTCTCAGGCCCTCACTTAAACCACACTGTGCAAGCCAATGGTTTTGGCTTACACTACTATTGTCTACAGTTAGAAAAATGACTGTATAACACCCTTGCTGTTGATAAGAATCTTACTAGACCCGATTTATTCCCTGTGGAGGAAGACAGTTAACAAGGTGTACCCTGTTTTCAACCAGGGCAGAAAGCAAAGTGGCCCTGCCCCAATTGTATTAATTGCACAACCTTTTCTACTAGGTCTGAGTAATCGAGAACAGAATTGAGAATTAGTTTAGTTTAGTTTTGTTTCCCTTTCCACCTACCCTGAGAAGAAACATGAGCATAAAATTCAAGGATAGTTCAGTAGCTATTAATACACAAGGCAAAAAATGTACTCTTCTGACTCTCACTTGTTTCTTAACGAAGTCAAGCAAAAACAGTGACAACCAAAATCTTCTCATTAATCACACCGTAGGTTGGAATCAAGAAGGTACCCTTTGTTAGTCTGGATTAATTCAGAATAGAAATGGCCAACTGAATTGACTTGAGCGAAAATGATCCTATAAAAAAAGACAAATCACCACTTTCTTTTCAATATCACCCAAGATGAGAGGTCAGACTCCCAAGGGATCCATTTGCCAGATAAACACGTGAAATTGGAAGTCGAACCCTCATGGTAGCCTGATGGTGGGACCTACCTGTCACTTATGAATTAGCACATTCTGCTTCGGGATTTCCAAATGAAATTCTGAAATGCGTATTTTAGTGCTGAAAATCTGGCTAGGTTACAGCAGCCTTTCCCTACAGAGTAGCTTTATTGCCTTGTAAACTAAACTTGGTAGAAGAGACACGCTTAATAGCTAGGTTATATATTTTCTGTTTCAGCAGCAAAGAATCAAAGTGCCTGATAGAAGCATGGGGTGGAGGAAGGGATGGAAACTACTAAAATGTTTACAATTTATGTTGGGGCTTTAACATATACAAACTAAAACAAAAGTAAAACATGATCAAAAGCAACTCGTAACAAGATTTATTTTCATACATTCCACTCAGGAGAGGAGGCCAAGGTGGCAGAACATTTGCTACCCCCTAGTGCCAACATGGGCTCTCCCACCCGTGCCACCACATCACAGTGGGCACTCTGAATAGGCACCAGATGAGCTCCAAGTCCCTTGTAAGTAATGAAGCCTGAAGCTTCACAGTGGACTTACATTAAATATAAACTTAGTTGCTTCAAAGCAATCTCTATAATAGCCTCCCTCTCACATGCCTGTATTTCTAGATGTTTTCTTGAGTGGGAGATGAAGGGTGGAGTTGTAAGTAGACTCCAGTGAATGATTCTCAGTAATCACTGAGGATGACCCGTAATTTGGATTATGCTTATGGGCAATAGGAGAAGGCCCTCCAAATAAGGACGCAGAGAAAATATGGTGAACCACTAACCCAAGAGCCTGGGAAGGAATTCTGGCTGACCTGTAGCAACCTCCCGTACTATGAAATCACCTTAGATGGCAAAAAAGGAGAAACTATTATTTTATCTTTTCAGATGACTGTCTGCTCACTAATCCCTTTAGGATGAGTTCCTAGAAGGAAGCCAGCCCTTGGGGACAGTTTTTACAGGAATTGTGACACTGTTCCATTCCACTGCCCACCCCTCCACAATCCTCAGAAAAATAAAATTATTCTTTGATGCAACCTAGAGCTAAAATTTGTCTTCTCTTGAGTAGCAACAGTCAGATTTCCCTCTCTTTAACTTCGGATGATGGGTTTAGGCCCTTTTATTGTCTTCATCACAAACAGAAAAAGTCATTTTAGGAAAAATGAGGCATGTCTGAGAGCAGGGGAAACTGAAGTCCAAAAGTGAGCTGAGAATCCCTCCTTTCCCTAAGCTGGGATCCTGAAGTCAAAGGAAAATTGCAATCAAAACAAAGAAGGCCTGGCTCCAACTCCCCATCTTATTACTCCTTATGAAATAGTCACATCAGAGGAGACTCGACCCCAGTCCCTCCTTCCACATTGCCCAGTAGCCCCAAGATATGAGCCCAAGTTGGGAGCCCAAATTCCCAACATCCTCAAAGAGAGGAGACAGAAGGGCTTTCAGTAACCAAAAAGGAGAAAAAAGCAGCCAGTAGTAAAATAAAGAACTGTCAGAGGCCGGGCGCGGTGGCTCACACCTATAATCCCAGCACTTTGGGAGGCTGAGGCAGGTGGATCATGAGGTCAGGAGTTCAAGACCAGCCTGGCCAAGATGGTGAAACCCCGTCCCTACTACAAATACAAAAATTAGCCAGGCATGGTGGCACGTGCCTGTAACCCCAGCTACTAGGGAGGCTGAGGCGGAGAATTGCTTGAACCTAGGAGGCGGAGGTTGCAGTGAGCCGAGATTATGCCACTGCACTCCAGCCTGGGCAACAGAGTGAGACTCCATCTCAAGAAAAAAACAAAACAAAACAAAACAAAAACAAGAACTGTCAGATTCAGAACTCATTATAAGAGGAGGAAATCGATTCCACACATCATTGAGAATTTTTTTCCTCCCTATGCTCTGCAGCTGGGGGCCACTCTAGAACAGGAAAGATCACTGGGTCACCTAAGAGACCTGCACAGCTTCTGTAGAAGGAACAGAGGTTTCTAGAGCAAGCTTGTGCTGCCCATTGCATGAACTTCTGAAGGCCAACAGAATGGCCCTCAACTGCTAAGCCTAATATGGAAAGTGGCCAGAAACAGGAATGCTGTCTTGACATAATAGTAAGTAGCAAGACTGACGCATTGACAAGGCTGTACCACAAGATTCCTGCATACACGGCAGTGAAGGCAGCGAGTGTGACCCATAGCCATAGCTGCTGTGCAAAGCTGGGCTTTGCCCTTTTAACTGCCAACAGGAACATCGAAAATGTCTTGTGTGAAGCTATTAACTTTTTTTTTTTTTGAGACGGGGTCTTGCTCTGTCACTCAGGCTGGAGTGCAGTGGCATGATCTCGGCTCACTGCAACCTCTGTCTCCCGGGTTCAAGCGATCCTTCCACCTCAGCCTCCCCAGTAGCTGGGACCAAAGGGCATGCACCACCATGCTCAGCTAACTTTTTTAAGTTTCGTAGATACAAGATTTCTTTATGTTGCCCAGGCTGGTCTTGAACTCCTGGGCTCAAGTGATCCTCCTGCTTCAGCCTCCCAAAGTGCTGGTAGGCATGAGCCACCATGCCTAGCACTGAAACTTAATTTTTTAAAGAGATGAAGTGATTTGAAAACTGACAGGCACAATTCAGCTTACAAAACACTTTATTTTTAGGCAAGAAAGCAGTTAGATGGGCTTTGGTTTGAGTCTACTTTTGGTAACAAAAAAAGGTGTGGTACAAAGGTATTATCTTGTATTCCTACAGGCATTGCTCTGGTGTGGGATATAACAGAATAGCAAAGTTGAGTCAGTAGGAGTCCTTGCTGAGAACAGAAATCCAGAGAAATGACCAGGTCCAGGCCTCTATTTGCAGTTCTGTTGATGGAGGGTGGTGAACGCTACAGCTTCTGTGTATAGAGCATCAAGAGGTCATATCTAAGAGGTTTCTGGAGGAGTTAAGGGAAGTTGTAAGTACATCAAGGGTGACATGATTGTCCCAAAATACCCTTTAACTGAGACATAAGCCACAAGATTTTGCCCAGGCTCAGACCTCAACTCTTATCTTTATTTATACATGAAACCAAAGTCTCACTTTAAAAATAGTAAATCTCCCTGGGCACCAGTAGATAACATATAACAAGGATATAAGAAATATGTTGCCAGCAACAAAGTCAGCTCTGCCCAACAGCTTTCTGGGTATTCCTAGATGAGGACTAGAAACTCATGTCAAAAAATAAGTAAGCATTTACTTTCTTAGTACCAAATAATAATACCTTGGGGACTGAAATAGTTGGGGAAATGAGATATTAAACTTGAAAGTGTTTTCCAAATAACAAGAATCTACCCCCAAAGGACTGAGACATTTGAACCATTTTTTTTCATAAAGATGTACATTCCACACCACTCAGGGTTATAGAACAGACTTTATGATACCTTTCCTGACAATAAGAAAATGATTATGAATGCTGTACTAACTGAAGTATGTAAATTACTTGCATCCCTGAGATTATATATGTAAAATTTTTGTGCGTATGAGTATATGTGTTTTACTGGGGAAAGACCCCATCTCAATTTGCAAAGAGACCCAAGAAAGCAGAAGTACTCCTGAAACTGTTCTCAGCTTTTACTGCTTTTGGCTTTTTTTATTTTCAGCTGTCACTTCTCATCCACACTACTCTTATACCACTTTTGTGGGCTTTTTTTTCCCTCTTCTCTCTTCTAGTTGCTTTTCTCCCTCTCTTCTCAATAACATTTCTGCCACTGATGCTTCACTTATAGTGAAGGACAAGTGTCATTTGTTTTTTAAAAAAATGATGCAGACCTCTGATCAGCAGACTGGTCATGTGTCCTTACAAATATCCATATTTTTTGCCAACATTTGGGCTCAACACTTGGACTCTTTTTAGTTACTTTTGGATTTTGGGGTATTCTGGAAAGTTGAGGAGGACACCGGATGTCTGATTGCTGGGGCCATTGTTGGGAGCAAGCTTTCTGTAGATTTCAGTAAGCTGAACATGGATGTTAGACTGCAATGAACACACAGGTGTGCGTGCACAAACACACACACACATACACACACACATACACACACAGAATCCACTGACAATCTACAGACCACTTTCAGAAAGTGAAGGTGCTTTGTATCTTTTCCAATTTATATTAGTATCTGAAATATCTGCAGCCCCAGTCTGAGCTGGTATTTGCAAGAAATATTTACAGCTTGCTCAGCATGGCATTTTCAATCACGTTCTATAAATGGGATGCTGGTAAATGAGCCATAAAGAAAGAATAAAGAAAATGTTACTGAACCTCCTTTATTGGTAGATTATGGCAATATGCAAAATGAAAAGATGGGGAATGAGGGAGGCTGACAACTCTCTGCATGCTGGAGAACGAGACAGGCCTGGGTGCAAGGAAAGCAGCAGGAAGAACCATGGCAACTGCTGGGCACTGGAAAGCACCCCTGGCTCAGTATCTTGAAGCAGAAACCAAGTGTTCGAGCTGCTTTATCACACTACGAAAGATAAGATGCAGGCTCTCAAAATGCCTGAACACATTGCTTTCATTTCCTGCTATAGATGCTGTTTTATAGTTTGGGGCAAGGGTAGGGGAGGAGCTGGTTCACCTTTTAAATAGCTAAAAATGATCATGCTATAGAGGAGAGAGATATTCAAGAACTAGAAGTGGGAGACCCCAGATGATGTGGACATACCTGAACTCTAAATGTATACATGACGCATGCACAGAAATGTCAGCTCTCCAAAAGCTGAAACGAGGTAAAAACATTCAAAACATAGAAACATTATGTGTGTCCAAAAGGCAAGTAATAAGATTAGCAAGGAGTTGGTAACTGAGAAAAGCCCACATTGTGTCATCAACCCCCTCAGCTCTCCTGTCTCTGTCCTACACTGACGTGGGGCTCGTGATCCAGATGAACGTGCACGCCCAACTCCTTACCTCACTGCAGTCACTGGCTGGGATGTGTGAAGGCCGTGCTTCTTCATCCAGTGGCTCAATCACTGTCACTTCGGCAAACTCCTCCACGGACTCTTGGAATTCGGGCAAGGACCTTCGTCCATAACGCTTCCCACCTCTAACATATTTGGGCTGAGCTTCTAGTGAGCAGTCTGAGTGAGGAGACAAGAGTTGAGGCCACATGACATCAGAATCTCAGTTCTTAGCTGCTACTCACAGCCATCGGACACAGCCTCTTATACCAGCCTTAAAATAGACCACCACTGTTTGCTAGTTGTGGTGGCTGTGGGTGTATATGAACCATCAGGTCAGATGCAGAACACGCCTTCTAATTCTGAATGATTTATGGGACCATGAGTATATATCTGCACATGATGGGAGCCATCCAACAGTGGGCAGCAAGGGATCTGACTTAATAGTAGAGGATTAAGGTCAGGAAAAGGTGAGGGGTCACATTTGTTCTTCTGTTTATTAAGCTGGGTTTTCCAGCAGGGTGGGGAGACATCATATTAACAAAGAGTCACCTTGGAGGAAGTCTTAGAAAATGGTAACACAACGGACACCATATCAGCACTGTAAACTTAGTATCCACATCAATTAGTCTGAAACACCCTCCCTTACCTTAGTGATTCCGCTGTTAACCATTCCACTCTCTGATCTATCAAACAAGCAGGATGACAGAACAAAGAAACGGACACAGCACATTCTAAGTAATTAATGACAGCTAGTTACTTATATGAAACCTGGCATCAAGATCTCATTGTAAAATTAAAAGCAGTGAAATAAAATAGCAAATGTGAAACCACAGTTAAAAAAAAAAAAACAACTGTATTGTTTTATCTCTTTGTAAGCATCGGTGTTATACAAAATAAAAAGGAATGTGCATGAGGAGAGAGTCATCTCTTGACCTTAAAGAAGGACTTCAGCATTTTGACATCACATGTCTCAAGTTCAACATTCACCACCTTCCCTGTCACCATCGCCACCACTGCTGGATCACCACTGCCATCACCTCCACCACCACCACCACCTCCACCGCCACAACTACAGGCTAAGCTTTTTCCACAATTGGAGCTTTAAAGCAATAAAATAAATACTTCACTCTATTCAAATGTTATCTCGGATATAGATTTTTTTAGCACCTTGTACAGCATTAGAATAAAATGTTTCATTAAAATACAAAAGATGGCAATGCTTTGATTTCTGTTGTCTGACTGTCCACACAGACATACTCTCTCGAGAACAGATATGTATTCTGTTTGAACATGAGTCTTAGCAAGGTATGTCTGAACTCAGACATGTAGACTTTTTTTTTTTTTTTTTGAGACGGAGTCTTGCTCTGTGCCCAGGCTGGAGTGCAGTGGCCGGATCTCAGCTCATTGCAAGGTCCGCCTCCCGGGTTTACGCCATTCTCCTGCCTCAGTCTCCCAAGTAGCTGGGACTACAGGCGCCCGCCACCTCGCCCGGCTAGTTTTTTCTATTTTTTAGTAGAGACGGGGTTTCACCGTGTTAGCCAGGATGGTCTCGATCTCCTGACCTCGTGATCCGCCCGTCTCGGCCTCCCAAAGTGCTGGGATTACAGGGTTGAGCCACCACGCCCGGCCGACATGTAGACTTTTAAATGAGATGATGTACACATATTATAAAAACGACAATAGTTGATTAGATAAGAACTAAAAGAACGACTGTTCCTTTACCACCATTGAAACCATGTTGGGGTTCAGCCATTACTTGACAGTTTCCCAGGAAGGACTGGCGACCCTCTTTGACTAACCACCTCCCCGCCATGTCCTTCCGCTGGGACAAGCTCAGATTTCACTAACTTCACAAATGTGGCCAGACACATCCTGAAAATGCTCAGCAAAGCTCAGAGTGAAGTATTTATGCTAGCCATACCATTTCCAGTGATATTTATATCCAGCTTTAAAAAAGTCCCAGTCAAGTCATTTTATTAGGTCGAGTGATTCTCTTACAGGAAGTGTTTAAGCATACAAAATTTATACTGAAAATTGCATGCATATTTGAAGGTACCTTTTATCAGAAGACAGTGTGTCAGCTTGTGACCATTCAGGAGCGGCCCAGACACCCGAGCTACTTGTTGGCAGCTGACACCCACAGATGCTAGTCAGATAAGAGGCAATGCAGAACCATCCTTAATTTATTACCTATTCTTAAATTTTGGTGGCAGACAAGATACACCATTAGTGACCACAGGGTTTGGAAAAGATTAAAAGAAACACTTAGAACCTTGGATAATGAACCACGGTATTTTCCCAGTGTAAGAACAAAGTCGTATCCTGGGGATGGAAGTGGGGAAGGAGCTCTTATTGCATGCTGCACTTAATCAGCGGTAAAAAAAAAAAAAAAAAAAAAGCAGTGGGACAACACAACTATCTTTTAAAAATCCATTGTGATCTAATCCCAAACCTACCAGTGGATGAAATGGTTCCCTAGTTGTTTACTATTCACTACCCCATGTAGTGCATAGTGTAGATGCAGTGGTGGATTCAAAACAGCTCTTTCGCTAAGCAATAAAAGGTAATAGATTGTGAGCTAGCAGGGACCCTGTGGAGTTTTGGCTTATTTACTCATTTATTTTTGCATTGCCAGGCATTAAAACGTTTATTTCATTATCTTATTTTATAATAACCAATTTGAGCAAACTTTAGGTTAATATCCTTCATAGAATATACAAACATGATAAAGTCAATTTCTAGAGACATCTACTGAACTGTGTAACCTTTCTGGAATAAAGACATTAGCACATACAAAGAAAAATGGGTTAAAGTTTTCTCATCACCACACGTGTGACCAATAACGAAGTGGATTAATCACACCATTTAAAAATAGTCACCTCTTAGAATGATACACTCACACATCCCTCTCCCATTTAGAGCATCCACCTCATTGCACTTAACATGATACGAAGGGAACAGGGATGGCAAAGGTAAGGATGTCCAGAGAGAACATTCATGGTCAACAGCCCTTCCTGGGTTAAGCATTGAAAACACTATGTTTCTCCTTATCAATCTCAACCAGAGATTTTGAACTGAAAAGCAACCGTTCACGGAACCATGCGGACTCTAAGACACGCTTACCCACTCAAGTTAAAGAATGCCTTGAGCCTTTCTGACCATGCCTAATGGAAGAGATCCAAAACTGCAACCCTGGGGCTAAGTTTACTTACTTTATGAGCACATCCAGATGGAACCTTTATTTTTCAGGGTGTCATTCTGGAACAATCTTACCTATGTCAGATAATATGGAGGCTTTTGGTTTATTAAGAAATGAAATTATCGACATCACAGAGCTTCCTTTAACACAGGTGAGAGTAACTGCTCCAATCACCACCTCCAAGAATGGTCATGAAATGCCTGGCCAACATGGTGAAACTCCGACTCTACTAAAAATACAAAAATTAGCCAGGTGTGGTGGCTTGTGCCTGTAGTCCCAGATATTTGGGAGGCTGAGGCAGGAGAATCGGTTGAACCTAGGAGGCAGAGGCTGCAGTGAGCTGAGATTGTGCCACTGCACTCCAGCCTGGGCAACAGGGCGAGACTCCACCTCAAAAACAGAAACAAAACAAAACAAAAAGAAATGCTACCAAAACAAAGTATAAAGGACGGCCATGCTTTCAGTGTTTCAGTGTTTGAGTTCCTTAAAAGTATATTTACGATTCTCCCTGGACTGTCAAAATTCTGAGCCATTTTTCCTTCTTTCCCATTTTCCATTTCTCCTACTTGGCACCACTACAAAAATTAAAATGGGCTTCAAAGGAAAGCAGACAAGCCCGGCTTGCCTAGAGCTGTCTCAGACCCCATCCCTGGAAAGCTTATTATGAGACACACCAATCAGAAGAAGGTGGCTTTGAGGCAGTCCAACCTGACCTAGTTTAATGGTCTAGGTTTTATTCCATAAACCAAATGTTTGGTTACGAGCAGGGGACAATAGAGAAACCTTGTTTCAATCCTCTGCTGGAGTAATGTGGAAGTGAGTCACAGTTTCTACAGAGCACGTAGGAAAAACATCTGATCCAGAAGTTAAAAAGATGAAGAAAATACTATTCTTTCTGCCCTCAGAAACGACAATTGGGATGCTCACATGCCACATTTGTTATTTCACATATCATCTGTCCCAAGAAGAGAAACTCCAGAGCTGTGATAATGTTCCCCTTCCAAATCAGGATAAACCACCATGCACATGTATGATGCTTGACCAGAGGTCTTGCACTCATAATAAAAAGAAAGTTAAAATGCGGTGTCAGGGAAAATGACCACTCTGAGTAGATAAGCCAGCTGCAGCCAGGGGAAATAACCAACAGCCGCCTCATTCCTCGCCCAATTCCTTTCCCACTAGCAGTGTGGAGGGGAGAAACACAGCCTCCCCTACTCCAGGTTTCAAGCAACACAGAGTACACTTTTTAAAGCTCTCCCCTAAAACTGACCACTGCATCAGATCACCACATCTGCATCAGATGTGATACAGGTCACTGCTTAAAATGCTCAGCTCTCCTGAAACCACTGCATGAACGGCCAAAGCCAAAGCAATGAGGAGCTAAGGGAAGCTAAAATCATTATGCAAAACCTGAACACTAGATATCCAATTGAATGCTTTCTTTGCAAAAAAACACAAGCTCAGGACCTGGAATGAAGTGGCAGCCATAGCTGCTTCCGGGAAGTTAAAGGAGATTTTTCAAACATGCTCCCCAGTGTTAGGTAGATTCGTTTAACGCATAAGCGTATTTACCAAACACCTGCCATAGGCAAAACATTATGTTGTCACTGTTGAGGAATAAGATGGATATTTTATCATTTTTTTGGAATAAAAAAATTCCCTGTTCCCAAAATGGCCTGAGGCCATTTCCAAGGTTGAAGAAGAAAACCCTGTCCTTAGGGTGCTGGTATTCTCATTCTGGAATTGCTTGCATAGGACTTTGCTTTCTATGTCCCTTCCTGACCCATTTAGTGAGGCTGGGAAATCATTCCCAGAGACACCACCCCCATCCAAAGAACCTCAGCACAGGAGGCCCATGTTCATGTTACATTGCTGCTGAGCTCACAGGAGTGCTGAAATCGTTTGAAAAGGAAAGGTAAAAAATAAAGCATGCGCAAACCTCCAGGACAGCATCCCCAAGAAGCTTTCTTGGGAAAAGGCAGTCATGCAGGCAAATGAGCCTCACCCAGCCCCATTCTGCATCCCGCCTCCTTGCCTTTGCTGAATGCACCATCACACAGGGATTACACAGTGAAAACGCAAACCCACGCCTGATTCTAAATAAGAGAAGGGAAGAGAATCCAAGGCAAGACTAAAACCAAGAAAAATAAAGACAGAGACCAGTGGAGACTGACAGAGAGAGACAGATATGGAGAGAGAATGAGACAGAGACTGAGACCAAGAGAGGGAAAGAAGTGGGTAGGGAAACAGGAGATAATAGGGACCTAGAGGCCTATGGAGGGGTAGCGAAGGGGAGCGAGAGATATAGATGTGGGAGGACCACCAGGAAGGGAAAGGGTGGAGTAGGAGACTGAGGAGGAGGAGGGGAGAGGTGAGCTGGAGTGGAGGAAACAAGGGAGTGGGGAGGGGAATGTCTCAAGGATGGGAAGGGAGAAGAGGAGGCCAAGAAAGGTTAAACATTAAAAAGCCATCAGCAAAAGCTTTCTGACATGATCTGCCATTCCTTTTGCTTCCCAGTGCACTCCCTGCCTCTAGGGCCATCACCAGTAAGCAGCCTCACCACACTTCTGTGTGTACTAAGCCCTTTCCAAGGTAGCTGCTTGGAAGGGCATTAGCACCTCCATCCCTAACTACTCTCTCCTGGAAACTCCACACAAGATACACACACACACACACACACACACACACACACACACACACATATATCTCAGACACAACTCCCAAGTAAACTGTTTCATTATCAAAATTCCCACCAGTCCTATTTAATTTTAAATGACATGAGCATTTCTTGCACATATACATATTTTTAAGTTGCCTTTTACCCTTAATAAATTTACCATATAAATAAGTATTCTTTCATAGCACAGTTTAATAGCTACTTAGTCACTGATTACATAGATAGAGCATGATTTGCCTCTGAGTACACTGTCCAATTTCTTCACTTGCTTTATACAGGCCAAGTATCCACTATCTGAAAGGCTTGAGATCAGAAAGAAGTGTTTCAGATTTCAGACTTTTTCAGATTTTAGAAAATCTAAAGTGTATCAGTTGAACATCCCAAATCTCAAACTCTGAAATCTGAAAAGCTCCAATGAGCATTTCTTTTGAGTATCACACTGGTGCTTAAAAAGTTTTGGATTTTGGAGCATTTCATATTTTTGGATTAGGGATGCCCGACATATATTTTTTTCACTATTTTAAATGACTAACCTTATACACACATTTTTATGTACATCTACAATTATATGCATAGCATAAAATCTGAGAGTAGCTTGGATTAGCCAAAAGCATTATTATAGTTCTTGGTGCCTATTATCTTATGTAATCCTAGAAAGGTTCTATCATTTTACAAAACATCAGTAGGCACGGGTGTTTCCAATTTCAGGATTATAAACACAATCCTAATATTCTCTTTCGTTGTTGTTGTTGGCACTGGTGGTGGTAATGGTTCACTTTTTTTTTTTTTGAAATGGAGTTTCACTCTTGTTGCCTAAGCTGGAGTGCAGTGGTGCAATCTCGGCTCACTGTAACCTCCACCTCCTGGGTTCAAGCGATTCTCCTGCCTCAGCCTCCGGAGTAGCTGGGATTACAAGTGTGCACCACCACTCTCTGCTAATTTTTGTATTCTTTACTAGAGACGGGGTTTCACCATGTTGGTCACGCTGGTCTTGAACTTCTGACCTCGTGATCCGCCCGTCTCGACCTCCCAAAGTGCTGGGATTACAGGTGTCAGCCACTGCACCCGGTCTTTTTTTTTTTTTTTTTTTTTTTTGGAGACCGTCTCGTTTCCTCCCCCAGGCTGGAGTGCAGTGGTGCCATCTCAGCTCACTGCAACCTCTGCCTTGCAGGTTCAAGCGATTCTCCTGCCTCAGCCTCCCGAGTAGCTGGAATTGCATGCCCCTGCCACCATGTCCAGCTAATTTTTGTATTTTTAGTAGAGACGGGGGTTTCACCATGTTGGTCAGGCTGATTTCGAACTCCTGACCACAGGTGATCCGCCTATCTCAGCCTCTCAAAGTGCTGGGATTATAGGTGTGAGCCACCGTGCCCAGCCTGTTTTGCTTTTAACTCTTGGAGAAAACTTCTGGTCCTCACTGTTAGCATTTCATTGACGCCAAGAGAACAGGGACTAAGTTCTTACTTACTTAACCAAGAGAGGACAACAGAATGAGCCTTTGGGCCATCTGTGTGTAATACCTCCTAAAATCAGGGACTTCAGCCCGACTTCAGTGCCTACCCCAAGGCCTCTGAACATAGTTATAAACACAACTCTTCAATCACCGAAATCAACAGCTAGCCCAGTGACAGGCCATAAGACCTGATTCAAGTCACAATTGCTGAGTAAGTGAAAAAATGTCTGTTAACTGTATGTATCACTTCTTCAAAATATAAAGAAAATAATTACAATTGTGGCAGTCCTTGAAATTAGGAAGGTCTGTTACAATAAAACAATCACCTGCACCAAAACAATGCCTGGTCCTATTTTTTAATGAGTTGGCTTTTTCAAACCTGAGTTTTTCCCACAAATAAACAAAGAGACGTTTCCAATGAATCACATCAAGGAAGAAAGGGCTTCCTGCATTATGCTAACATCGACTAAAGAACAGAAATCTAATGCAAGATGCATCAAACGAGGACAAAATCTCTGGAGACAGGATCCAGCTGGCATGTTGATGCCATGTAGCTTGGAGCTTCTGCCAGCATTTCCATTACAAAAATCCTATAATCCAAAGCCACGGCAAATTGAATAAAAAGCTAATAATTAAGTTGTTGCCCCTCTCCTATTCCAGAAAAACAATTTAAAAATTAAATTGTACACATAGATATGAGAGAATTATGCCACTGGCAATGCTAATCAGTTTGGAATTTACAAAAGACTCCTTACATCCCAATCCATTTTTCTGCCTTTATTTGAATTTCAATATTTTTCACTGTGTTGTTATTATAAAATTGCTTTTTAGGGGAAAAACTCTAAGAGTCTTAGAATTATAAATATCTGAGTTAACAAGATGCTGAAAATAATCTAGTCCATATCTTCTGATTCTAAAAATAAAGAAACTGTACCTCAGAGGAGTTACAAGTGGCAGAGCTCAAGACTACGGAAATAATAACTTCATTTCATCTCCTCTCAAATCCCATGACAGCTTTGTTTCTATAGAATTTATATACAACTGCCTTTTATTAGGAGGCTATAAAAACATGAGATATACTATGCATTTGTCCTTAGGAAGAAGAACTTTATAGTTTCAATGAATGTTAAGTAAAATCTTACACAAACACAAGGCTAGCATTTTTCACAGATATGGATAATGTCATTTAGATATTAGGAGGTGACACAATCAAATCTTGGAGCTGAAGGGGATTTTATGTATTTTTTCAGCACAACCACTTTCACATATGAGGTGACCAAAGACCACTAAGGTCATGATATATAAGATCACCCGATTAGAGGGAGAGAACCAGCATTTCCTAACTCCTCACTCAAGGGTGGCTCTATTAAATCAAGCTGACTTTTTTATATTATAGTCTGGTACAATATCTGATATTTATAAAAAGCTTTGGTGTTATAAAATATCAATTCATGGCCCTCTTGGTTTCCAAGGCTGTGCACTATGGCCCCCCTACTATTTTCAGTCTCCTTCTATAGTGAAAAGGTAACCTTTTATCTCAAAGACTGCCATCTCCATTGATTTCAAAAAGGCAAGACAAAAATAACACAGACCTGCCCGGGCGCGGTGACTCACACCTGTAATCCCAGCACTTTGGGAGGCCGAGGCGGGTGGATCACAAGGTCAGGAGTTCAAGACCAGCGTGGCCAAAATGGTGAAACCCCATCTCTACTAAAAATACAAAAAAATTAGCCGGGCGTGGTGGCGGGCACTTGTAATCCCAGCTACCCAGGAGGCTGAGGCACAGAATTGCTTGAACCTGGGAGGCGGAGGTTACAGTGAGCCAAGATCGCACCACTGCACTCCAGCCTGGGCGATAGAAAAACAAAAACACAGACCTGGTCCCTTCTAAGATGAGCTAAGCATGACCAGCCAAATAATGCAGAGGACACAGGCATCCCTGTCCCTAACGATCAGGTGAAACTTGCTTTTTGTGCATTCCTCCTTGCTGCCTCTGGCCACTTGTCAGACCCTTTTGGCCAGGTTGCACTGACTGAGGACTGGCTCACCCATCTGAAAGCTAAAATCCTTAACCTAAAGCCTTCTTGAATCATATCCCTTGGTGATACAGTGTAAGCACCCTTCTCGCCACTAGCTGTAAGACTTCAATTAAGCTACGTACCTCTTTGGGCCTCTATTTGTTCATGGATGAAATGGCAGGGTTCTCTCCAGCCCTAAACATGCTATGATCTATGATTTAAGGGATAGTTACTTCCATAAAGGGAGAGGGAGAGGTAAATGAAGGTGGCCTCTTGATGTACTGCATTCGAATCCCGACCCTACTTCCTCAGTCTCTGCCCAGCCAAACCAGTCTGCCTGCAGCAGGGTAGAGTCACTTTTTTTTTTTTTTTTTTTGAGATGGAGTCTCACTCTGTCACCCAGGATAAAGTGCAGAGGTGTGATTTTGGCTCACTGCAACCTCCGCCTCCTGGGTTCAAGCAATTCTCCTGCATCAGCCTTCTGAGTAGCTGGTACTACAGGTGCCTGCCACTACACCTGGCTAATTTTTTGTATTTTCAGTAGAGATGGGGTTTCATCATGTTGGCCAGGCTGGTCTCGAACTCCTGACCTCAAGTGATCTGCCCGCCTCGGCTTCCCAAAGTGCTGGGATTAGAGGCGTGAGCCACCATGCCTGGCTAAGAGTCACATTTTAGAGTGGGTGGAAGAATGTCTGAGTGGAAAGAATTGCATGATCCCCACGAACAACTGGAGGGGCCAAGGAGAAATTGGCAAAAGACAGAAAAAGTAGAGATGCTCAGGAACAAAGCGGGGAATGTGGGAGGAAAAGCTGACTCATGTCTCAAAGCGCAGGCTCAATCCTAGATTTTATCCTGCCAGGACAAATGTTAGGGAAGTCATACATGCTACAAGAAATGCTATCAATAAGTACTTTTCTGCTGCATTACACTGACGTGGGGCAGTTTTGAGATGAAGACTTACTGCCTACCCAAAGGATGGAGCACACAGCAAAACTAGAAAAATCCCTTCCATGTGTCGTCCTGGAAGACTTGTCCAAATTATGATCTTTGCCTGCATAGCAGTGAGGCAGATACATAACTATGAAACCACCATCTGGAGCTAGATTTATAAATTTTACTTCCTGGCTGTGACCAAGCTCAACCAGCCATTGTCTAGCTCAAGGATGTCCAATCTTTTGGCTTCCCTGGGCCACATTGGAAGAATAATTGTCTTGGGCCACACATAAAATACACTAACACTAATGACAGCTGATGAGCTAGAAAAAAAAATAAAGGTCCATGCATAAATGTATAATGTTTTAAGAAAGTTTACGAATTTGTGTTGGGCCGCATTCAAAACTGTCCTGGGCCACGTGCAGCCCATGGGCCGTGCGTTGGACAAGCTTGGTCTAGCTCATCCTACTGCTTGGCTCCCAGCAATGTACAACTCTGGGTGAGGACTCTTCACATCTGTAGTCACTATAAATCTGTATATTTATTATGATAAGTTTCTGGCAGGTGACAGTGACAGTACGGGTTTTGAAGAAATGGCAGCAGGAGGATCATGTGGATTAGCAGCAGGACGGTTGGTTCCAAATCCACATAAAAGCACATTATCAGCACACAGAACCCTGAATTTATGCTTATATGACCTATGCTCATGTTAGCTAATATCTACCCTGGTGGTGATGTCACTGTAGCTCTATTCAGGCCCCCCAGATGTCTCAGGCCCCCTAGATGTCGCACCATTGTTATCAACATGACAGACAACCTTAAAAAAGTGAAAACACTAATAAAATGAGACCACATGAAAAAACAAAAGTCCATGTTCTAGCAGTGGTCACCTGTGGAAACGCCAATGTTTGTCTGGAAAATTTCAAGAATGCAATAACCTCCCTCAGGCTCACTGGGGGCTTCTAAAGAGCTCTATCAAGGGTCAGAGTTAAGAATAACATTGCTAGGGGTGTCACCATTACCGAAAAAGGGGGAGACTCAATTCAGAATCTAAAACATTGCTAAAGGTAGGGTCCATCCACACAACACAAATCTAGAGCACTTCAGAGGGCAGGATGAAGAACTAGATCACCCAGCAAGGGTGAGAAATGAGTTTCCATCTGTGCCTCACCTAAATAGGTCACACTGAATGACTCCTTGTAGTGACAAAATGTTAATGATTTATCCTCAGTTTCAAAACTGGACATATTTTTGATGTTCTCTTTTTTAAAGTAGAGTTTATTGAGGCATAATTTACACAGAGTAAATTTAATCCTTTTATTGCACAAGTCTCTGGGTTGGAAAAACTCACACAATCCTATAACTACTAGCACCATCAAGATATAAAAGTTTCATTGTCCCCCAGATTCCTTCGTGCCCCTTTGTAGTCAACTCCTATCCCTGCCCTGGCAACCATGAATTCGATAAAACCAGACTGTACTGTAATACAAATTTCCACAGTGTTTAGACTCCCCTTTATACATCTACCATATTTCATTGATTTGAAGACATCCCCCCCCACACACACCAGAAACTCTGAAATGAAAATTTGCAATTAATGTCATTTTTCATTACAATTGGCAACAATTTTTGTTTTTAGAGATACAGGAAATAACAATGTGTCTTACAACCTATGGTGCTTAGAAGAAAATCAGTGAAACACAATATTAAGTCCTTTATTTTGAAACGTTCATTGAATACTTACTACATGCTAAGCATTCTTCTAGGCACTGGAAATACAAAAATGAACAGCATGGTCCTCAAGGAATTATCACTTGAGAGGAGGAGACAGAGAATTATAATGTAATATGATAATGTCTATAGCAGAGCATTATCCACTCACTACGACTAAGTAAAATTCTCTCTACACTGGCCACTCTTCTACCTTCGGAAAAAATTTCCCCAAATCGTATCCTTCCATGTAAAAGGAAATAAGGATGAAAGCAGTTACCATTCAGCTTCACTCTACTCATTCCAAGAATGAGTTATTGCCACACCATCTGACATATTGCCTAGAAACAATCCAATTATTTTCTCCATAATACTATGCTGCTGTAGTAGAGAAGTCTCATTTTAGTGTTCAACAGCTGCAAAGCTTTTGATAATATTGAAGAGAAGTCACTGAAAATAACTGCTCAATCTGTGAAAGGCAGATGTCCCCAATCCTTCACAGACATGCTTCAAGGTCCCCAGATTCTTCCCTGGATAACTTTTAAAGGGGAATGCAGAGAAGAAGAGTGAGTGCCCTTACCTGGTTCTTGAAAGTGTTCTTCATTTGAGAGAGTTCTGGACAAGATGAGTATTAATGCTTCTTTAAATTGGTCAAAATGTACCTAAAAAAAATAAAAATAGATTTAAAGTAATTTCCACAGCTCTAAGAATGCAAACCTATCTACAAGGTACCAGAACTGTTTTCTTCCCAACCTGACAGCCTTGAAGTGAGTCAGAATCCAATTTGTTGCCTAAATAAAAATAGATTTAAAGTAATTTCCACAGCTCTAAGAATGCAAACCTAGCTACAAGGTACCAGAACTGTTTTCTTCCCAACCTGACAGCCTTGAAGTGAGTCAGAACCCGATTTGTTGCCTTTTTCATTTCTCTAAAGACAGAAGGGAAAATAGGCTGATCATTTTGACACCTAGTGCCATAAACACTCATATCAATATGTATTCACCCCCAAGGAAAAAACTATATAGCAAAATCCTCTTTATAAACTCAGAAAAAGATATATTTTAAACTCTTAGCTCCTTTTATTTTTCTGAACAAGACCAGAAGAGAAAGATGTTAGGCTAGACATTAGAAAAGCCTTCCCAAGCAAATGATCCAATGTAATGGTGTCCCGAAGATGCTGCCATATCTTGAGATATTCTAGAAGGGAGTAAGCTGTCTTTTGAGGATGACTTGAATACAGTCTTCCTTGGGGGAAGGTATGTAATATTTATTTCCCAAGACCCCTATGACTCCATAAATAAGCAAAAATCAATAGCAGATGCACAAAGGATAAAAGAATCTTAAGAAGTATTTTCCTGAATTCTTAAAAAATAGAGTTATCTTGACTGAAGTTGGAAAGAACCTGAGTTTTATTTAAGTAAATAGTCAGAACTAGGATATGACTTTGTTGAAAAGGTAAAAGCATTTTCTTTATGGCCGAGGATATTCTATAACTTAAACGTATGTAATCTCACCTTGGGTCTTCTCATCACAATTCTAGTTTGATAATGTGGCACCTATTGACACAGAACCCCCATGTAAATGCAAAATTGGTAAATTTGTAATTTGTACTGTTACAGGATGGGTCTCTTTGGATGTCATGACAAAACACTGCCCAGAGGTTTAATATAGGTGACAGATAAACTTCCAAATCAAATTTACAAAAGCAGCAAATTTCATTAGTTATTGAAACAATGGACAAAAAATCATATCATGTGTTATCTGTGCAAATCAAAACAAGAGAGGAATCCACTGAGATTTACATGTCATAAAATTTATCTGCTTGCAATTTACCACATTCTCCCAAAATATATGTGATTTCTCTACTATGTTAGTTTTGATTGATTGGAATTACTGAAATCATTGGATTATATTGCATATATTTAAGGTGTACAACTTGATGGCATGACATATGTATACAATGTGAAATAATTACTACATTCAAGCTAATTAAAATATACATCACCTCACATAGTTACCTTTATACTGACTTAAAAAAATCTACATAACCTAAGGAGCCAGAGCAGAAGCCTGTCAAGGAAAACCAGGCACCTGCTAAAGATCCAGGGAGGTACAATCCTTGAAAGGGTGAAAGACTGTGGAAAGGTAGGCTACATTAATTAGGTTTCACAGTCAAGCAGCCTGGGGGATGGAGGGGAGGTCACGTCCTGCTACTGTCCCAGAGTCAAAAATAGGCACCAGTTAACATGGGCAAGGCCAGCTTCCCAATCAGCCAGTTCACAAACATCACACACTCAAGAGCTCTGGTACTCAGGGCCACTTGACAGGCATCTATGAATTTTCACAGAATCATTCATTCTTCTCAGAGCAGCCAGAAGCAGGGTTAGGAGGACACACAAAGGCTCTACAGCGAGGTGGGTCCAGGCTGTAACCTTAGCTCTTCCTTCACTGCCTGATGTGAATTGGCGACATTACAAAGCCTCTCCAAGCTCTAGTTCGTTTGTCTGGAAAACTGAGGACATCTAACAACTGATATTTATTATTCATTCAACAAATATTTATTGAGCAGCTGCTCTATGCCAGGCACTGTACTTGGCCCTGGTGACACAATAGTGAATGAGAGTGACAAGTCCCTGTGCCACGATGCTCACACTCTCAGGAAATGTCACAGAGTGTCCAGGCAGCTGCTAAGAGCACTGCACGTATTTTATGGTATTTATAATACCGCCTCCCTGTGTTACGAAGATAAAATGAGAAATGAGTAAAGTATCAAGAATGTCCTGGGACTGTAAGATACCCAGCAAGTGGTAGTTAATAGTACCAGTAGGTAGAGTAATAGGGGTGACTGACTGTTCCTATCACTTTTATAAAGAATCAGGGCCCTGGCCAGGCACAGTGGCTCACGCCTGTAATCCCAGCATTTTGGGAGGCCAAGACAGGTGGATCACTTGAGGCCAGGAGTTTGAGACCCGCCTGGCCAACATGGTGAAACCCTGTCTCCACTAAAAATACAAAAATTAACTGGACATGGTGGCGCACACCTGTAATCTCAGCTACTTGGGAAGCTGAGGCAGGAGAATCGCTTGAACTCAGGAGGCATAGGTTACTGTGAGCCGAGGTTGAGCCACTGCACTCCAGCCTGGGTGACAAGAGCAAAACTCTATCTCAAAAGAAAAAAAAAAAAAAAGAATCAGGGCCATATTTTCAAGCAAAGCTAATGGCCATGAGAGAGACCAAGATAGCCAAGGGTGAGAGGTGGGGGCGGCAGCAGGGAGGTCCAAGGGCCTGCCTTCTCCTCCGGGATCTGTGGAGTTGCCCAGCATCAGAGAAACTGATCCAGTTTGCTATATTTAGGGACCTGCAACTCTAGGTTTCTTCTCTCTTTCAAGGATATTAATGGAGGGGACTGAATGAAATGTAAGTCTCTCCTTGCTAGAGTTACAAGTTGAACATAAAGAAGGTTCTCTTTCAAAAGGAAGGTGTTTGGAGGATTTCAGATCCTTTACACTTGACTCTGTGGGTCTCCCCGGGTCTTCTAAAGGTGTAAGTTTTGATGGAGGCCATTGGAAATAACCTTCCTGAATTTGGTCCTGACATAGTTCAACTCATTGTTCGAAGGTCACTCAGTAGTCCACGTACCTCAAATTTTACTTTCCCTGACAAATGACAAAGGCATCTATAATCTGGAATTGATTCTAATACACTTCCAGCTTTACATGAGGTCTAAGTACACCTTAAATATGGTATGACAAATACACAAGCTTTTGAGACAGTAAAAGGTTCATTTATGTGGAGTTTATTTCACCGCCTCACCTATCTAGAGTACAGCAGACAACCAGGAAAGAAACACAGGGGGTCAAAAGCTGAGGGAGGTGCCATTAAGCCCAGGCACTCTTCCCATAGAAAATGCCATAGGACCAGCTCAGTATTTCTACATTCCTACTCTACCTGATTATTATAAACTTCATAATCCTGCTTCTCAACTCACTAGATTGGAAGCAGCAAATAAAAGACAGGGGCACTCCAAGCTAAAAGTACAAGGAGTAATTATTAACATATTAGCCAGGTATGGTGGTGTGCACCTGTCATCCCAGCTACTTGGGAGGCTGAAATCAGAGAACTGCTTGAGGCCAGGAGTTTGAGACCAGCCTGATAACATAGCAAGACTCCATCTCAAAACATAAGAAATAAAAAGAAGCAATTATTGACATATTGAGATTGAAGAAAGACATTAACCATCCTTCTTCAAACAAAAATAAAGTATAATGCTTCTTATACTTTACAAACATATTTTTAAAACTCTATTAAAAACTGCATAAACTATAAAAAAGACAATATGTGCATTCAAAAACTTAATAGTTTAGGGTTGTTTGGTGTTGGGGCTTGTATCCATGCTTAGTGTTGAGGCAAGGATTCATTAAGTGAATCCTGAAGCTATTACTTTTTTTTTTTTCCCAGATAGAGTCTTGCTCTTGTTGCTCAGGCTGGAGTGCAATGGTGCAATCTTGGCTCACTGCAACCTCTGTCTCCTGGGTTCAAGCAATTCTCCTGCCTCAGCCTCCGGAGTAGCTGGGGTTATAGGCACGCGCCACCACGCCTGGCTAATTTTTGTATTTTCAGTAGAGACAGGGTTTCATCATGTTGTCCAGGCTGGTCTCGAACTCCTAACCTCAGGTGACCCACCTGCCACGGCCTCCCACAGTGTGGGCATTACAGGCGTGAGTCAACGCGCCTGGCCTTGAGGGTATTACTCTTATAACACAGAAGAAAAACTCATGAGTCAGGAGATTTGAAATGATCACGAACAATCTAATTGTGTTTTAATACACTCTTGTATATGATAAAACTAAAATTTTGAATCCCCAGTGGTCAACCTTTTTTGTTTTTGGTCTACCATTAAATGGGGTAAAAGATCCAGCTATTAAACAATTTTATGGTGCTTTTGTGGTGGTTCACACCTGTAATCCCAGCACTTTGGGAGGCTGAAGCGGGCAGGTTGCCTGAGCTCAGGAGTTTGAGACCAGCCTTAGCAACACGGTGAAATTCCATCTCTACTAAAAAAAATTAAAAAAAAAAAAATAGCTGGGCGTGGTGGCAGGTGCCTGTAGTCCCAGCTACTCGGGAGGCTGAGGCAGGAGAATCGCTTAAACCCAGGAGGTAGAGATTGCAGTGAGCTGAGATCGCACCACTGCACTCCAGCTTGGGTGAAAGAGTGAGACTCTGTCGCTGAAAAAAAAAAAGTTTTTTTTTTATGAATGTGGGTCATGGATAATGCTAGATGGATGACGGTATTATCGTAGGTTCAGTCTTTCCTAGACATTTTGTCATTTGAATCTCACAATATCCATGTGACACAGTCAAGGCAGAGACCCTACCTCAAAATTGAAAGGTGAGAGGTAGAGAAGGCATGCACCAGGCCTCTGACTGGACTCATCAGAGCCCGGCAAGCCTGCCTGGCTCAGGCCCACTTCCCTCTTGGTCTGACCCCTCAGGGAAATCCCTTGCTGCTGGAAGTCAAATCCTCAACTTCACACAAAGCCACCAGGTGTAAAGCACACACCAGGTATAAGGCAGGATCAGGAGATACATGATCGAGAAGACATACAACCTCTGCCCTCAAGGAGTTTATCAGTTACCCCATAGATTCTAGAAAGTGGAAGGGTAGAATGGGGAAAAAGAGAGGAAGGTTTATTAGTAACTACAAGATAGAAGCTGGTATGTGCCTAAGAGAGACAAAGCTGGTAGGGGCCTCTGATAAACAAGCATGTCCTACTTGGCCAATAGGGAGGAAAAGAGGGACAGTTTTGCAACGCTTGAATTCTCTAAAATCTTCACAGACAGAGATTAAAGGTTTCCAAAATTTACTTATGGTGTAGTAAATCGGCCTCATTTTAGATGAAAAAGGGCTCTATAAAAGATTAAACAGGATTATTAACTCAGAGGCTCTTCATAACCCAGTAACGTCTACTTGGTCGAATTCCTCTTTTCCCAACTAAAAGTCCGAAAATTCACACACCACACAGCAGCTGGTCCAAACCATTAGAGCAGCTTAAGTCTTGCATTGATCTTTATTTTCCTTTTTGCAAGTGTAGACACTGGGCCCTTGGATTTAAATAGCAGTAAATGCCTCATCTTTCAAAAAGATAGTTCTCTTGTGGAGGAGGCTACTGCGATTTTTCATCAATGCTCATGAACACTGATGTGGTGGAAAAGCCCCTTAGGGCACAACCCAGAACCGAAATGTTGATGAACACCCCCCACCGGTGGGCTAACCATGTTCAGTAATGTTTGGACGAACGGAGGCAAGATGGTGCACTTCCGGGTTCTTCATCCCCCCACCCCCAACTCTTCCCACGCGCGCAAAAATGCAGCCGGCGACCCGGGAAGGTGCAGACCAACTGGACATGTGCCAGGTGACGTCAATCTGAAGAGACCAAGATTTACCTGGTCGCACCTGCGGAACGCCCCTGACACGCCCATGCCCCACCTATTGCCCTCCCACTCCTAGAAAAGCCGCTCTCTGCCATTGAGCCACGCGGCCTTCTCACAGCCCGGCGGCCTTCTCACAGCCCCACTGCTGTCGGGATGTCGGGACTGTGGGAAGTCCGCCCGAGAGCCCCAGGGGGGACTCTGCCGGCCTCCTTTGCCAGAGGCCGACAGACTTCTCCCCCACACCTTAGGTTACCAAAATAAACGAGCAGTTTTGCTGTTACACTTGCCTACCCGCTGGTTCTTTTGCGCCCGCTCGGCTGGTCTTAGAAAAAACAAATCAGTTGGTGCTGAAGACCCGGGAGGAGACCCCCTCCTCAGGCCTCTAAGGATTGAGGAACCTCCTCCTGCTTCCACACCGCAGACGGACCAGGACCTGAGACCCGCTTCCCTCACTCTCATGGCCTCTCTGGGGTAAGTGCCCTTGTCTCCTCTTTACCTCCCTCGGCCAGAAATCCTGTGCAGGTCCGAGGTCCATTTGGAGCCACCAAGTGGCTCAGGAGACCCCTTCAGGACGGAGACGTCCGCCTGAAGGTAATCTCCACTTTGGCTCCATGAGCCTCCAGTCTGTCTCTGCTGGTTCCAAAGGACGCTTTGAAGCCAGGCAGAGATCCACTTCCATTTCCATTGTGTCCATTGTGTCCCTCGGCCAAAATCCTGCGCAGGTCCGAGGTCCATTTGGAGCCACCAAGTGGCTCGGAGACCCGTTCAGGACGGACACGTCCGCCTGAAGGTAATCTCCACCTTGCCTTCAAGAGCCTCCAGTCTGTCTCTGCTGGTTCCAAAGGACACTTTGAAGCCAGACAGAGATCCACTTCCATTTCCATTGTGTCCATTGTGTGTCGGTAAAGAGGAAACAAATGGGAAACCCCCAGTCCAAATTTCCAAAGAGCACCCCCTTAGGGTGCCTCCTAGCCAATTTAAAAACCTTACAGCTTGAACAAGACCTTAGGAGGAAGTGGTTAATTTTCCTTTCCACTGTGGCGTGATCGACCTCAGCAATTTCTGCCAGCGGCTAGGCAAGTGGTCCGAAATTTACATACAAGGCTTTTGGGCCTTGGGCTCTCATCCCTATACTCCTTCTCTCCACCCCCTCCCTTCCTGCCCAGACTCCTCCTCCTCCCCCCATCCAGACTCCTCCTTCCTCCTCCTTATCTACTAGTAATCCACTCGGTCCCGTGCCTCCTTCGGGGCCCCCAACTGGCTGTCTTGAGTCCCCTATCTCTGCCCACATCCTCCTACAGTGTTAGCACCTTTGCGAGAGGTGGCTGGGGCGGAGGGGGTAGTCAGAGTACATGTCCCTTTTTCATTGGCCGATCTTTCCAAAATTGAGAAGCGTTTAGGTGATTTCTCAGCTAATCCTACCATATACATAAAGGTATTTAGATACCTTTGTCAGTCCTATGACTTAACTTGGCATGACCTCCAGGTTATCCTAACCTCTACCCTAAACTGACTGAGGTTCTAACCCAATATACCCAGTTAGATCCGGCCTCCCCGAGAGGGGCCACCATTTTGGCGTCTTATTTCATTTCTCAATCAGCTCCTGACATTCGTAAAAAACTTCAAAAGGTAGAGGATGGTCCTCAGACACCAATACAAGACCTAGTTAAATTAGCCTTTAAGGTCTATAGCTCCAGAGAGGAGACGGCAGGCTCGCCTTGAACAGAAGGCACAGCTCCTAGCAGCGGCTTTACAGCCCAGTCGTAACCCCAGACCAGAGAGCACACACCCCTCAGACTCCAAAGCTACAAAAGGAGCCTGCCTGCTATAAGTGCGGCAAGGCAGGACACTATGCCAACAGGTGTCCGCAAGGTCCCCGAGTCCCAACGCAGCCTTGCTATAAGTGCAAGGCATTGGGACATTAGGCCAGTGAATGTCCTAACCCTCATCCACCAGCAACCCCCTGCCCTGCTTGCCAGCAGGGAGGAAACTGGAAGTCTGATTGCCCCACCCTGAGAACAGGTGCCGCGCCTCTACGTGACCCCCTTTCCCAGGATCCTGGGAGCTCCTTCCAGCTCCTACATCTGGACGATGACAACTGAAGGTGCCGAGACTCGGGGACCCCCATCACCCTCGCTGAGCCACGGGTAACTCTCCTGGTAGTGGGTAAGACAATTTTTTAATCAACAGCGAGGCTACCTATTCTGTTTTGCCGTCCTTCTCTGGACCTAGCCTTCCATCCAATATCTCTGTAGTAGGAGTAAGTGGAAAGCCATCCACTCCACGAAAAACTCCACCCCTTAATTGCTGCCTGGCCAACAATTACTTTGCGCAGTCGTTCCTCATTCCCAGCTAAAAAGGGCCCCTACCGAAAGCAATCAGTGGAAATCAGTTTGGCTTTCCCCCACTCGCCTCAAACTTACTAAATTTTCTTAACTATCTCATACTCCCCAACCCTGCCGGGACCTTCCTTCTGAGTTTTGCCCATATTCCAACAAATGCTTCCATTCCTCATTCCTATACTAATACTGTGCCTTATTTTATTTTTCATCCATGTGTCCAAATACCAACCATGGGCCCCGACCTTAACAACGCCCCTTAACAGCAGGAAGTAGCCAGACAGACCACGGCGCCCCTTTATCACTATTATCAATAAAAGGTTGGACTGTTTGGACGAACGGAGGCAAGATGGTGCACTTCCGGGTTCTTCATCCCCCCGCCCCAACTCTTCCCGCGCGCGCGAAAATGCAGCCGGCGACCCAGGAAGGTGCAGACCAACTGGGCATGCGCCAGGTGACGTCAATCTGAAGAGACCAAGATTTACCTGGTCGCACCTGCGGAACGCCCCTGACACGCCCATGCCCCACCTATTGCCCTCCCACTCCTAGAAAAGCCGCTCTCCGCCATTGAGCCACGCGGACTTCCCAGCTTCCCAGTCCTGTCGGGATGTCGGAACTCCGTCCAAGAGCTTGGGGGAGGGGAACTCTGCCGGCCTTCTTTGCCGGAGGCCGACAGACTTCTTCTCCACACCTTAGGTTACTAAAATAAACTTGCAGTTTTGCGCCTGACCTTTGCCTACTTGCTGGTTCTTTTGTGCTCACTCTGGTGGTCTTAGAAAAACAAGACAAGTAACTGCCAAGTTTTAAGTACCATTTTTCTCCTCCAAGGGAGCTTTACTACTGTATTTTGTTAAAAATTAGAAATCTTCACACATATACAATTAAGTCTCACAAGGTAATAAGTTTCCGAGTTGTGCATACACTGGTTGGTACCTCTTCATTTGAATAATAATTGCTGCCATTCATTTTGCAAGCATTCCTATACCTCGTATGCCTCAAAGGGCAGTTTGCAGCAATGGGGAAACTACACGACTGATGAAAACCACACATGACATTTAAACTAAATTAAGAGGAAGACCGGTCAAGTCTGATATTTTCTGTCATGTGTCACCACCTCTTAGGAGAAATGTACCTCATCACTTTTCCTCTCCACATTTCATAGGAATGCTTTTTTAGAAACGCAGTTTGCTTATTTTAAAAAAAGAACTTAAGCATCACACAAGAAACACATTCAAACCACACACACACACAAACCCTGTAACAGGAAGTGGAACAAGGAAACTAATGTTGCATAAACCCATCTCACGCAATCATGGAGATCAAAGGCAGTTTCCTCATGTGTGCAGGCACTACTGGAAACAGACCCAAGGTGGGAGAACTCAAGCTAGCTCTAAACCAGGTGAGTTTATGAAACGAGACAAAGGTCTATGTAACTAATACAAACTTAGTAGGTTTGTCTTTACTAATATAAAGAGAAATTAATGAAAGAAGATTCGAAACATTGTGTTAATTGAAATGGCTGCAGAAATATGGACTTATCAGAAGTCAGTGCACAGGAAAGTGCTTACAGCATTATGCAAAGAGAAATGACATAGACTAAAAAAGAGGCAGTTTCGTAATGAAAGATACACTTCTATTTTATTCTAAATCAAGTATTTAGGTTATTGTAACTTGAATTGTTAACTTAATATTATTGTATTTAATATTCATTTATTAAATTGTAATATTGTAACTTAATATTCACTTACTGCAGACAATGTAGAGAGAGGCAAAGGCTATTTTAAAAAGTAGGTTTATAAAATCTAAAGCAACTATATGAAGCTGTACTCCAAGACTGATCCAAGGAATCCTATTTACAAATGGAAATGAATTCAAACTACCACCATGCAAGAGAACTTCTAGCAAATCTACTCTTCACTCTAACCATATTTCCCGGTAAATCATTACTAGGAAGTCACTATTTATCAAAAAGTCATTCTGGGTGTGTAGAGGGTAGGAGAAAGGAGCATACAGCCAGATACAGCAAGTTAACTGTGTCCTTGGCTCTATGATAAGCCTTTGATACACACAAATCTCAGTCCACCTTCATCATATTCTTGTAAGGGAAATATTCTTCCCATTATACTGATGAAAAACCGGAGGCTCAGAGTATTTAAGATAACATGTTCATATGGTTAAAAAGTGGCAAGAGCCAAATAGCCAAGACAATCCTAAGAAAAAAGAACAAACCTGGAGGCATCATGCTACCCACTTCGAACTGTACTATGAAGTTTCAGTAACCAAAACAGCATGGTTCTGATAGAAAAACAGACACACAGACCAATGGAACAGAATAGAAAATTCAGAAATAAGACTGCACACCTACAACCATCTGATTTTTGACAAACCTGACAAAAACAAGCAGTGGGGAAATGATTCCCTATTTAACAAATGGTGCTGGGCAAACTGGCTAGCTATATACAGAAAATTGAAACTGGACCCCTTCCTTACACGTTATACAAAAATTAACTCAAGGTAGATTAAAGATTTAAATGTAAAACCCAAAACTATAAAAACCCTAGAAGAAAATCTAGGCAATACCATTCAGGACATAGGCATGGGCAAAGATTTCATGACAAAAACGCCAAAAGCAATTGCAACTAAGCAAAAATTGACAAATGAGATCTAATTAAACTAAAGAGCTTCTGCATAGCAAAATAATCTATCATCAGAGTGAACAGACAACCTACAGAATGGGAGAAAATTTTTGCAATGTATCCATCTGACAAAAGTCTAATATCCAGAGTTTACAAAGAACTTAAACACATTTACAAGAAAAAACAAACAATCCCATTAAAAAGTGGGCAAAGGACATGAACAGGCACTTCTCAAATGTAGACATTCACGCAGCCAACAAACATGAAAAAAAGCTCAACATCACTGATCATTAGAGAAATGCAATGAGATGCCATCTTACACCAGTCAGAATGGCAATCAATAAACAGTCCAGAAACAACAGATGCTGGTGAGGTTGTAGAGAAAAAGGAACACTTTTATGTTGCTGGTGGGAGTGTAAATTAGTTCAACCATTGTGGAAGATAGTGTGGTGATTCCTCAAAGATCTGGAGGCAGGAATACCATTAGACCCAGGAATCCCATTACTAAGTATATACCCAAAGGAATATAAGTCATTATATTATAAAGATATATGCATGCATATGTTCATTGCAGCACTATTCACAACAGTAAAGACACTGAATCAACCCAAATGCCCATCAGTGATAGACTGGATAAAGAAAATGTGGTACATATATACCATGGAATACTATGCAGCCACAAAAAGGAACAAAATCAGCCTGGCATGGTGGCTGAGGCCTGTAATCCCAGCACTTTGGGAGGCCAAGGTAGGCAGATCATGAGGTCAGGAGTTCGAGACCAGCCTGGCCAACATGGAGAAAGCCCATCTCTACTAAAGACACAAAAAATTAGCTGGGCATGGTGGCCCGCACCTGTAATCCCAGCTACTCAGGGGGATGAAGCAGAATCACTTGAACCCAGGAGGCAGAGGCTGCAGTGAGCTGAGATCCCACTATTGCACTACAGCCTGGGGCGAAAGGGCAAGATTCCATGTGAAAAAAACAAAACAAAACAAAAATGAACAAAATCATGTCCTTTGCAAGACATGGATGGAGCTGGGAGCCATTATCCTCAGCAAACTAAAGCAGGAACAGAAAACTAAACACCGCATGTTCTCACTAATAAGTGGGAGGTGAACAACGAAAACACATGGACTAATTGGTAGGGGTTAGGGGCAGGTGGGGAACAGCACACACGGGACCTGTGAGGTGCGGGGAGGGAGAACATCAGGAAAAATTGCTAATGGATGCCAGGCTTAATACGTGGGCGATGGGTTGATCTGTGCAGCAAACCACCATGGCACACATTTACCTATGTAAAAAACCTGCACATCCTGCACATGTACCCCAGAGCTTAAAAGTTGAAGGGAAAGAAAATGTGACAAGAAGAGGAACCTGAATCCAGGACTGACTTCAAAGCCTGTGCTCTAACTGTATATTATCTGCATGTGGTGTTGGTAGTGTTTGGGGAGCAGGGTGAGGGAACGGAGATTCACTTTTGCAAATTTGGAGTTTGAGGAAACTGTGGAGATATGTATTCAAATGCAGGGGCTGGGAAATCTAGGATCCTATCCTGGTACTGACACAAATGAGTCATCTGATCTTGGAAAAGCCAAGGTTTCTCTGTCAGACAGATGAACTCTGAGGTCTAAAATCTGAGGCAGACACTGAAGAATTTTAAGTCCCCTCTGTCCAGACAGGAAGCTACTCATAAAAGTATCCATGAAATAATGATGAAATCTAATGAGCATCCCTAATCGTAGAAATAAGACATTCTGAAACCAGGTCGGTAGAAGAGAATGGTCATTTAGCACTTGTTCCTCCCTGCCGTTCTGAGTCCAGGCCTTCCCAACAGTTCTCCCTTTTGATCCTTGTCACACTAAATATCTCTGACAGACACAGCGACGTACTGTACACAAACACACACTTAATTCTGCAATGAGTTTGATGAGAAAGCATTAATACAGCGTCAGAGCAAGTTGAGCAGTCTCCTAATCAGGTCTTCTTGTCTATAAATGGGAAACCACAGACCCTTAGGAGTTCAAAATTAGAGATTAGATCCAAGTCTACATATGCAAAAAACCTCCTCCTAGCTATCTTTTCTCTCCCACAGCATAGGCCATTTCCCTCCATGGGTTTAAGTCTCCCTAGCCTCCCTTCCACAAGTCAGAGACAACCAGTCCGACTTTTGTTTGAGTTATATAATGACAACTCCATCAGCAGGACCACTATTACAAACTAATGGCAGTTAATATTGAATGTAATTTTGCATACAGAGAACAAGTCCAAATAAGCACTACAAGGACGTTCTTCTCCATTTTCGATTTACACTTCAAATGATTAAAAGGTACATAAGAAAAAGAAATCTTAAAAAGCTTTCGAGTTGGAAACAAATCTACCACCTGAAATTAATCAAGAAATTTATCAAAGAACCTCAAACCCTTTCAGAAATGTAAGAGAACTGAGTTAAATTATATATATTTGTACAACTATTAAATTTTAATACTAAAAATTTCAACACGTCTTTGATTACCAAAGTCGATATAACCAATGGCGATTTCTGCTGTCTGGAGGCTTATTCTCACTTTAAAGTGTGCCAGGGACATGGCGTATTTCAGCATCCAAATTCATTTTAAGAATACAGCAATGAAACTCTTCAGAACTTCAGCGGGCTGTTTTATCTCAAAATTGGTATACTGTGTAAGGAAAGAATGCTTTTTTTGAAACGGAGTCTCGCTCTGTCGCCAGGCTGGAGAATAATGGCGCCATCTCGGCTCACTGCAACCTTCACCTCCCAAGCATCGATTCTCCTGTCTCAGCCTCCCGAGTAGCTGGGATTACGGGTGCCCACTGCCATGCCGGCTAATTTTTTGTATTTTTAGTAGAGACGGGGCTTCACCGTGTTGCCCAGGCTGCTCTCAAACTCCTGAGCTCAGGCAATCCACCTGCCTCAGCCTTCCAAAGTGCTAGGATTACAGGCGTGAGTCACCGTGCCTGGCCAAGAAGGCATTTTTAAAACTGGATATGGCCGGGCGCGGTGGCTCATGCCTGTAATCCCAGCACTTTGGGAGACCGAGAAGGGCGGATCACGAGGTCAGGAGATCGAGACCATCCTGGCTAACACGGTGAAACCCTGTCTCTACTAAAAATATTAGCCGGGTGTGGTGGCAGGTGCCTGTAGTCCCAGCTATTTGGGAGGCTGAGGCAGGAGAACGACATGAACTCAGGAGGCGGAGCTGGCAGTGAGCCAAGATTGCACCACTGCACTCCGGCCTGGGTGGACTGGGTGACAGTGAGACTGTCTTAAAAACAAAAACAAAGAAAAACACTGGATATAACTAAATGTTTCAACAAAACCAAGGCAAATTAGCTTCATGTCCTGATTACTAATAAAGGAGATAGAGAGGTATGCAGAAACACTTCATTTAAGCATCTACAACTAATATGATTGCTTGGATAAAACTTGGTTCATGGTTCCCTCAGATTTTCGTAGTATTTGCTCCCCATGCTACTCATTTGTCATATATATTACCCAACTAGATTGTAAGTTCTTCAGTGTTTTGAGAAGCCCCTTGGGATGAGGCCTCACCTAGCTGACAGGTGCTTAACTGATGACAGAGATATGATGGAACTCTTTTCATAATCTAGTGGTAAACACATATTGGCAATATCCCTTTTCCTTCAAATCAGGGATCCACAAGCTTTAAGCATTTCAAACACTTGTACAGTAACCGCCTTGCTCAGGTGAATGTGGTTTCAAGCTATAAAGCAAGACAAATGAATCGAAACATAATTTGGAGGGAAATGACCTATCAGTAAAAAACATAGAAATGGCAAGTTGATTTAAGAGCAAGACTTTCATTAACAACTGTTAAACATTAGGCCTTAAAAAAAACCAAGTTATTGAAGATGGGTTGTAAAATGTAAAAATAAATACACAATGTTTGTATTCCTGGTTGAGCGAGACAATGCTTTTCATCGTACTTCTTTTTCAAGAAAAAAAGGAGTAATTTAGCCCAAGTCCAATAGATGGATGGATTTGTATTTGATTTAAAAATTATATTCATTAAGATAATTCAGCCTAAGTCCCACAGAGGAAACTTGGAAGTTGTATGATTTAAAAATTACATTCATTAAGATTTAAAAGACAAAATTAAAGCCAGAAGCATCCAGGAAGTTGATGGATACTAATGCAGCCAAAAGCCAACTTAATGGAAAACTGTAGTTTACAGTAAATGTAAATATAAATAACTTAGACCCTGATATGGTTTGGCTGTGTCCCCACCCAAAGGTCATCTTGAATTATAGCTCCTGTAATTCCCATGTGTTGTGGGAGGGAGTTGGGGGGAGATCATTGAACCGTGGGGGTGGTCTCCCCCATACTGTTCTTGGGGTAGTGAATAAGTCTCACGAGAGCTGATGGTTTTATAAGGGGTTTCCCCTTTAGCTCGGCTCTCATTCTCTCTTGCCTGCCACCACATAAGGCGTTTCTCTCCTCCTCTCATTCTCTCTCACCTTCCCCCATGATTGTGAGTCCTCCCCAGCCACATGGAACTGGAAATCCCTTAAACCTCTTTTTCTTTATAAATTACCCAGTCTCGGGTATGTCTTTATCAGCAGTGTGAAAATGGGCTAATACAGACCCCATGCCATAAGACTACAGGAATGCCCTCACAGGCAGGACATACACAATACATATGTGTTGAATTAATGAATAGATTAATATATTCAGATTTGTTATGCTACCATTTCTTTCTTTCATTTTTAATTAAACCAAGCTGCTAACCCTTGTAAGTTTTTCTAAAGAAATATCTTCTAAAGAGAAGAAAGATGACTGGCAGTAAAAAACACTTATAATTTTACAACTATAATCCCTACTGTATGCATCATGAAAATGATAATACTTGGATAACTCCAGTGAATCCTATGGCATTTTTTCTTATAATTTAAAATTATAGACCATATAGAGTATCTTAATAGCATATGGCCAAGTTTGTGTGATCATCTGAGGAAAATAATTTGGTTTCATTAAAAAATGCAAATTTAACAGTAGTGCATTAACTCATGCCAACCCCCTACTCTCAAGACCACCACCAGGGACCTCCTGCATGAAATCAATATGCATCCATCTATTTAACTTTTATCACTGGCTCACTAAGTAAATATCACACTATAGACCACTTAAGTTTTCATTATTCAGGCAAATAGCAGGCGTCAGAAGCAGGCTGGTAGTGTCAAGTTGTTAACAAATCAATCGATAACTATTCCCTGTTTGAGTCTACCAAATGAGGGTAAAGATGTGCAACATCTGGAGAGCCAACTGTTGACCTGCTGCCAAGGTGCAGTCTGTTTATGGCGTGGCATTCCATATTTATGCAGACTCTAAGAAAACCACTCAAGGAAACCTTAGTTGTATCATGCCTTTTCAGGCTTTAATGAGCATTAAAACAGATCAGCCCACTGATACTATCCTTTAGACATCAAAAGTACTGAGATCCCCAAGGACCATACCAGGAGATGCCAGTTTTTTTTGCTCCCCACAGGATCTAAGACTGAGGCAGAACTGGAAACTATGTGAATGCATGACATGAGGAGGAGCAAATAGTTCAATCTTCAAAGCTTCATTTTAAGATTATTAGAGGAAGATTTTTAGTTTTTTGTGGGGACCACATGTATTTATAGACAGCTAACCCTCCCTCCCCCATGAGAGGCCAAGAATGGCTCCAGTTTTTGCAAAGAATTCACATTTTTTTCCAAGTGTGAGTCCCATTTAACATCACATTCATGTGCCAAGTGCCTGAGAATATCATCTTTTGCACATTAATTTCAGGATGATGGCTACTCCTGTCTGTCTTAGGTTACAGAAAGCCAATACATGGCACTATATCTGAAGTCACTTACCTCCCTTGTCAGCTAAAAGACAGTGAAAATGAAATGAAGAAAAGGAAGTTCGGTCATTAGAATAAAGTTATGCCTCACGACTGCTTCCTCAATTTATATGTGATAAAAACCAGAATGAAGCAACAGAGTGTAAAAAGTGTTGTCCGTGCCAGGCGCAGTGGCTCACGCCTATAATCCCAGCACTTTGGGAGGCCGAGGTGGGCGGATCACAAGGTCAGGAGATCGAGACCACGGTGAAACCTCATCTCTACTAAAAATACAAAAAATTAGCCGGGCACAGTGGCGGGAGCCTGTAGTCCCAGCTACTCAGGAGGCTGAGGCAGGAGAATGGCGTGAACCCGGGAGGCGGAGCTTGCAGTGAGCTGAGATCCGGCCACTGCACTCCAGCCTGGGGGACAGAGAGAGACTCTGTCTCAAAAAAAAAAAAAAAACACACACAAAAAGTGTTGTCCATCTTTCTCTCTAATCATTCCGAAATCCAACAGCAAGAGACCTGACTCAAAGCCATATAAACAAAGCTATTGATAATAAATAGCTATTAATTATAAACAAGGCAAAAAATAAAAGCTATTAGTTATAATTATGAGAATGGAAGGCAATCTCAGGTCATGGCAGATCAAATATTCACTGCTGGCAAGAGGAAAAAAAAGACCCTCTCTCACTCCTTACTCATATCTGTGACTTGATCTATGGTAATAACATGACTATTTGTCGTCAAACACAGAGGCTAACATTGGCGTGCACACACACATCCCTGCTGGAAGCAAGTCGTGCTGGGTTTTAAATGAACCTACACTGCATTTATTTACCCTGCTGTCTTATTTCCCGAGTAGAAGGTTTAATTAATGCTTCACCCAGAAATAATCCAGAGAAGAAATAGCTTCATTGGGAGTAAAAGTCATAACAATAGCTTTCTTACTGCATTTTCTTTCTCTTCAATGGAAATCTTACCCTCCTCCTTTCTGTCCCAGTGATGAATGTGGAGTCAATAAAATAAACTACAAAGAACAAGACAAAAGTTGGAAAACATCCTTTCATTGCCTCTTTTTCTTTATCTAAGATGTTCACTGTACACCATAACTCCAGAGCACAAATTAAAGCAGGCCCTTGTCACCCTAGCAAACTGGACTGTGATGCCACATCCATTACATTCTTCTTTTTATCATGTAACAGCCAGGATGCTAGAAACAAGTTGCACCATGTGTGGTCTGCCCCGCCCCCAGCACCCTGGTAGAAACCGCACCCCACTTCCCACAGCCCTGTTCTTCCCCAGACCTTACCCTGCCCAAGAGGTTGTCCTGAAGTAACGTCTGCTGCAGCACGGGGGCCACCTCCTCCAAGCTCAACATGTGGCAAAGGTCGGTGAGTTCTTCCTGCCCCAGGGACCCTGTGCCCGTCGTGTCAAAACTGTCAAACAGCTCCTTGAGTCGGGCCTCATGCTGGTCCTGCTCCACCTCATCCATCCCATAGCCCACAGCGCTCACCTGTGCAGGACAGAGACAAGGACAGGTTGTGGCAGCCTCTCCAGTCCTACTGTGGTCACCCCCTGGCACATTTCCCTTCTCTGTACCCCACCAGTCCCTAGGGAATGCTCGGGAACACTCAGTTTCTGATGCACCCCACAGCAAGACCTCCGGTTTCTGCAGGACCAGCCCTAGCCAGTGACACTCCCGCATGCACTCACACCAGGGCCACATACACAAGGTTAGATCGCACTGGGAGCAACATTACCAGAATGATGGGGTCAGGTACGGTAGGAGACACCCTCCTGTCTTGCCTAGTTCTCAGGCGGACAGCCAGACTGCCAAACTCAAGGCTGAAGGTAGTTCTCTCCCAGCTCTTCTAGCCCAGGATTTTAAGAAGGTGAAAAGCCACTTAGACCACAAGACTATTCAAGTGAACTAATTGTTAGCAACAGCAGACTGTATGGTCAGAACTTCCATGCTAGCTGGCAAGCTTTAGATAACCTGCCCCAATGTTGCAATTGATCAGCGTGGCCAAGCTGATTTGTTCTACTTCATTCAGCTTAGATGGCCCCCATCAAAGCTAGACTGGAGGGCTGCAACAAGAGGCACTGGATCAACACGACGTCTGCTACAAAACCACCTCCCTGTTTACATGAAACCAAATGCCTTTTACATGAGTTCCTCAAAAAGCAACTCAATTAACTTCACTGGTGCAATTACATGAGGTGTGACGGGAAGAATATTCCCTGAAGCTTGCTTTAGTCCCAGCGAGTTTTAGGTAATGCTTAGTTGCCTAGAAAAAAGGGAAGACACTATTTCAACCTTTCAGACAGTGAGGTTTAAAGGAGCCACAGACTGGTTTATATGAATCATACAGCATCTCAGGGAACCTCCACTCACTAGAGCATCTCACCTCTTTATGCCTGGTTAACCTGTCTTCCGTCTCTCTCACCTACCCATACTCTAGGCTTTCCACTTTGCCACCTTCCTTAGGATCAGTAAAAACTTGGAGACATCAAAAACTGAGTAATTTTTGTTAAAAATATACATCATAAAATTCCAGGTAGCTCGTATTTTACAAATGAAATATGTTTTTTTCTTTGCGTGACAATTCATTTTTAATGTGCTGGATTTTCCGATGAAAGCCTGAAACCTGCACATCTGAAGGTGCCTTCACCATGACACAATGGATGCCAAACACAACATACACCCTTGGGATGGTGACCTCAGCCATCTGCAACAAAGCTCTCAGAACCAGTCCCTTGACTATAAAAAAGCAGCAGCTTTCACTAACCAAGCGTCTTTAATCCAAGTCAACTTAGAGAAAACTTAGAGGTGATCATCCGTATAGCAGATCATTACAACATGAAAAACGTAAGCTAAGATGTTGCACACAGAGAGAACTGAAAATAAAAGAGCTTTCTAAAACAAATCAGCGTTGCTCTAGGTTGTATTTGCTTTCTTTCCATAGACAGCTGTTCAAAACTTGACAAGCTAGAACGGAGCCATGATCTTGCCAGGGGTTTCAGCAGAACTGGGCGGACACAGAAGATAAATGTGAACCGCTCTGCCACACAGCTCAGTTTTTACTGGGGCCACTCATTAAAGTAAAGCAACATGGCACAATTTTGGTCCAGGTTCCTGGTCTTGGACAGGTCTCTCCTAATTATCAGTTTTTCTGTTACTAAGGTGCTGCAAGCTCTGGCTGTCTTCCCAGGATTGGTCTGCTGGGTTAACTAATCACTATGTAAATGTTTTCAAAATAAGTTGAGAGTGTTATATAAACATCAAAGCCTCAGAAAAGAAATACCAAGTTGTTATGCAAAGCCACAGGAGTTAAGAATTTAGACAAGGCCAATACTTGGCTAACAAGATTCACTTTGAGTCCACCAGTTAATTGTCAACTAAGATCTGCTGAGAATCCCCAAGATGCTCCAGGATGTTCAGTGTTGGTAGCACTCAGTCTCACTCTGAGTTTTACAGTCCCTTGCGCTGTTATCTGACCAATTTCATAAAAGCAAGACTCTTCTTTTGCTTGATTTTGCATACATGTTTGAAAACTCAAAAGTGAAAGAATTCTATCACTTCCCTTTTTAAAAATTACTTTTAAGGGGCGGGGATTTGTCCAATGAAAGAGAGGAATAAAACACTGATGTACTGAGATGTCCTGATCTTATCCACAGTGTCGAATTTGATATACTATCATGACTGACTCTTTGGGAGGTCATTGGATTTTCACTAAATCAAACCTCTTTCATTTTATGGCAGCTTTCTTTTCTTTATCTCTTCATTTCATCTCCTTCCTTTTCAAAACACTGTGCTTGACTGAAGGAGAGAAAAGCACCACTCCTGTGGAACAAACGCTCACGCTGAAACATCCAGGAGATGTTACTCATGGTGAAAAGTTGTCAGTGCTCATCTGGTACAGAAGGCATATTTACTGGTTGATATTATTTCCCAAATGTTCATCAGTAATTTCATGTGCAAGAATTTATTTTTTCTCCCCACTTGGCAGAAAGTTATTTAATGATAAGCTCCATGTTCCTATTTCTTTTACATCTTCCCCCAAATGCATAGTAGAGTCAGTCTGTTCTTTACGCCAGGGATTCAGTAAATAGCATGGATTGACTTCCTGTATGGATCACTCCTTGAGAGGAAACGTACCCTTAATAAGGTCTACAGAAGTGGGCATATGAAAATTTTGGAATGGCTATTTCTTCCACCTACACACCTCCACTTCCTCCACCCCACCCTTTCTCAAAGGCATTTTCAGCCTTAGACATAAGCAAGAAGTAGAAAGCCACCACCAACTGCCAATCTGTACTGTGCAGTGCTGTCTGAAGTTTAATTCCATAGGCTAGTAATTAAGTAAATGGATTCACAAACTTTGCTGCATTGTCTTGCTATGGGATGGAACTTTGGAGGAGAATCTATACTAAAACCTTTCTCAGGTCCCCTCGATTACAGCATGAGAATAACAATGTGCATCTGGAAGGTTTGTTCTGAGAGTTAAATGTGGCAAGCAAGCGAGAGTGGCTAATCCCAGAGAAAGCTGATACAAGAGGGAATTTAAGATAATCAAGAGAATACCTGCAGCTACAAAGGAGTGGTAAACCGAAGAGGAGGTAACAAGTGAATCATCTACAGATCTACCTCCAAAGAAGCAAAGCAGGAGATGTGAAATGCTGTAGAACAGACTGAGAATGGGCAGGGAGTGTACTATGTACATAAACATCATTATATTACTAAATGATAATGGCAGCAGGTAATGTTCAGAGCTTCCTCTATCTTTAAAAGCAGGTTATTGATAAATTTAACATCCAATAAAAGCAGAAAGCTGAACTGTAATTGGGAATTACTTCTGAACATTTACTATGAGTCTGGCCTAAACTAAGTACTTTATGTATATTATCTCATTTAATCCTCCCAATTCTTAGAAGTAGATATTCTCATTTTCCCCTGCAAGATGTAGAAATTGAGGCTTGACAAAATTAAGCAACTGTCCAAGGATACAGCACTAATCTCCTTGAACAAAATGGAGGTGGAGCCAAGATTTGAACTCTAGTGCGACGCTCAACTATATTATCCCTCAATCCTACACATGCAAATAGAACACATGAATGAGACCTCTGAAATGATGCCATTGGCAAACTACTTTATCTCCACCTTTATGTGTCAGCCAGTTGAACAGTACTAAGCAGCAGAAATCCCCACAGAACACTCCATGGCCACAAACTTTTCCAAACTGGAATTGAGAAGCAGAGTTCCTTCCTCCCCACCGCCCTTGATCCATTTATTGAATAATTATAGCCTACAAGGCACCAGGGATATACAAATAGGATACACATCCCCTTCTTTTCTAAAGCAGCTTTGGGATTTAGGGCATGAAAGAAATAAATTCATACATAAAAATGATCATGAAGCGTCCCATATCTTCAATAATGGGCATTGTCCAGGAATTGATAATTTGTAAATGACTTCCCCTAAATAAATACTTAAGTATGTATAATCTGTACAATCCAATGCTTTTCAGAGTCAAACCCTAACTGGTACCCACCAGAGGCAGGAATCTTACTCAGAGATTAAGAAAGTTACATTTTGAGTGAGAAATTCTCCAAATTGCAAAGAAGAGCTCCAGTGTTATGAAGCCTGCCATAATAAACCTGGGCCTCTCCTCACCATCTACCTTTCCAATCAAATTGTTAGAAGGCTTTATGACTGTTTTGGAATGAAAGAACCAGTATGGGCAACATTTTGGAGTTCTAACTGGGGATGGTTAAATACGAAGCAGATGCATAGAACCATTAATCAAAACATTTACCACTCAATAACCACCCATCATGACAATTATTCTGAGCATTTTCCTTCCAAATAACTCAAAATGAGGCTGCCAAAATGCTGCCGACTCTGACAGTAGTGTTCATTACCCCAGCTGATGAAATCACAGTGCCAAATAGGACTGCAAACGAAATAGGTGGAGGTGTGACTAGAATCATGAGTGGATATGTGGATTTATGAACTTTTCAGTGTTCAACCAAGGGACAGAAAGGAGCTTGTAAGAATGACACCCCAACTAAAGGGGATGTCTGTTCTGGGCCAGAGGAAGTAAAAAGGGGACAAAGTCTTGCAAGTGAAAACCAAATAATAAATATGCACAATGCCAGAGCCCCTAGCCCAGGCCTTTTATTTCCCCTCCAGATGGTTCAGCAGCTGAAGGGCTCTGCGGAATGTCTGCATGTCCCCTCAGCTCAGCTGCTTTCCTTGAGAGGGCATCATAATAGATGCTTTTGGACCTGTGTGCAGACATAGCTGTTGGGGGTCCACAGACCAGGCAGTGACAACCAGTGACTCATTTACTTACTCTACAGCTGATGTGATGAACACCGACAAACCCCACTTGGGCAAAGCTCTCCATTTATGCCTTTAGCTTTCACCATTTGGCAACCTGGAGCCTAATAATGCCAATGATCAAATTAAAGTGTTTCTTTTTCTTCTCTCTTTTCCGCAAATACTTTAATTGGCTGCAAAGATTTTCAGGCTCACCATATTGGACTAATTTCAGTATAAAGGAAAGAGTGACAAGGATAAATTCAAGTTTAGTAAAAGCTCAATAGAAAAAGCAGTTGCAGCCATTTACGAGTTTATACAGGAGAATACTTCTGCCAAAAACTAGTGCTGCTTAGCAGCAAACTGATTACTGTCAGAATGCCTCCTCTCTGCTCAGACAGTGTCTCACTCCTAACTGGATATCAAAAGCACAACAATATCAGTCTGAATGAAATCATGGTATAAAAATATAACACAAAAGCTTAAATGCACAGGAAAAAAGTCATATTAAATAAATTTGAAAAAATGGCCAGGAACGGTGGCTCATGCCTGTAATCCCAGCAATTTGGGAGGCTCAGGTGGGTGGATCACGAGGTCAGGAGATCGGGGCCATCCTGCCTAACATGGTGAAACCCCATCTCTACTAAAAATACAAAAAGAATAGCCAGGTGCGGTGGCACGCACCTGTAATCCCAGCTACTCAGGAGGCTGAGGCACAAGACTCGCTTGAACCCAGGTGGCGGAGGTTACAGTGAGCTGAGATCCCACCACTGCACTCCAGCCCAGGAGACAGTGAGAGACCCCATGTCAAAAAAAAAAGAAAAAGAAAAAGAAAAATAACAACCTTTGTCAACTACACTATAATATTTAACTAAGGGAATCCTACTAGCATTTATTCAAAAATGTAAGCAAGCTTTATTATTTTGTTATTCTGAAGGATGTAATAAACCCATGCTTTTGTTCAAGCTAATAACTGGTAGATTACCCCATCAAATAACTCAGGTTAGCTGCAGGAAAAAAAAAAACAACAACCATTAGCCTCGCACAACGTGCATTCAATAACCTGTAATCAACTACTAAGTAAATTACAGAAGCAGAAAACAGAGCTTTGTTACTTTTAAAAAGAGTTTGTTACTTTAAAAGAAAAAAAAAGGAGAAAGCTTATAACAACTTCCACTTCTTGAGCCATATGGACTCACGTTAATTTAGGATGCCTGAGGCTATGAGTATGGCACCCTGAGGTGTAAGTGAAGGTGATCTCTTCTCACGTCTATGAACAATATTTTCCCAACTTTGTTTTTAAAGTGAGCATTAGGGTATAGATAGATGCTTTGTAATTTTTCCATCCAAAAGCTTGAATAAATGGTTAATTGCTGACTTAAATTGCAATAAAGAAGTGTCCTAATTTCAAACAAGGTTGCTCACTTTCAGAATCTCATAATCTTTTCAAAATTCGATTTTATTCATAAATAGGATAAAAATCTTTTTGCAAGCTTCACTAAGTCTCTCCATAAGCCCCTGCCCAACAGATGCAAGTTCAATAGCCAGAATTCAACCCAGATAATTTATTGGCTTACAAATGAATTGGCATCTATAAAAATAAGCTTTCTAAAAAGGCTTTACGCTGTTTAAATCCTTCTAAAATGCTCTAAGCTTGCCCACCCTTTATCAATGTAAGACTGATAAAATGTATTTTCATTATCATCATAAAATGGAAGCATCAAGATTGTTGAAATGTTAGTTTAGAAAGTCATTTGCAGTGACATTTAAAACAATTTATTTAAACATTTGACTCATGATAAGAATACTGCCTATTAAATTAAGATTGGCTGTTCAGAATTCACTGGAGCCCTGTTCTCCCGCTCTGTGACAGTTAACATCTTTTGATATTAAGGGTCATTACACATCTAAAATTAAAAAGAAATAAGAAAAAAGAACCCCACGCCATTCTGAGCCAGTGCCTATTAAAATGACTGATCCTCGACATTTCAATGCAAAGACTGTGAGTATGATGGCTTCCTCTCTGTTGCCCCCTGTGAAGCCTTTCCCTGTATCGGCAATAACTTTGCGGATGTCCAACCCTGTGGAACATTCATATGACCTACCTTTTTTCCACTCTGCAGAATGCTTCCCTCTAAAGAATCACCAGAGAACAGGGAAAATAAACAAATCTGCAAACAAATTCCCAGGCAGTCCACATCACCTCCCAAAGGACACTGACAAAAGCTGAAGAGACCACAACAAACTCGTTTTTCAGCCAGCCTGTAATGTTCCTCCTATAAACACTCTGGAAATCCTCACAGCTCCCTGCAACTCCAGAGCAGGAGTCACCAATATTCCAGGTCAGCCACCTGTATAATATGCTCACCACAAGGGAAGACTCAAGGTAAAATTAAACTGACAGAAAAAAGCAATGTTCCTTGTTAGATCATCAAGCCTCCAGAAGCATGCAAACATATGCGTACGTTATGGTGTTTAAGGCGACCCAACTGAGAAACGTCGTGGTTCCAGGGGCTTCCCTCATGTGTCAGGATGGACTTTATCAGGATTCTCATCCTACAAAGCTACCACGTCAGTCATAAAAGACAACTACGCAATCTGTTTCGATGTCATAAATTCAGGAGTTGAGCCGTATGGCAAGCCCATCTTAGAAGTCCTCAACGCCAGGAGAGGATCTGTCCTAGTTAGGTGCAAAAAGCAGATCTCATAATATCCAAGTTGTCTGGAAACATGATATATGGTAGGGTAGTCTTTCCAGCTCCCATTTTGTTGGTGCCTTCACCTCGGGTCGTCAGGGCTGGGGTTGGGGAAAATGCCTCTTTCCGTCTCTATCTCTTAACTTCGCAGCGAACGCTGTAAGCAGTGACTGTTCTCATCACCTAGTGTCCTGTCAGGGGCCGCTTCGGTAGCTACAGAAGCCTAGCCGCTGGAAGCTTCCTTCCCCGACACTCCACACCTCCATGCCACACCTTTCAGGCAATAACCAAATGTCATTTTGTTCTTTCCCCTTCTCCTAGGCATTACACCGGGAAACTGTTTACGCGCATCGACCCCACACACCTTCCAAAATCTCCACTTTCCGGGCTCCAAGCAGCTCTCTGCTACTCAGACAGCCCAGGCTAACACCTCGGGTTTCCCCACGCAGCTTCCTCTTCAGCGTCTCAATCACAAGACTGTGCGGGCGGCACATGCCAACGGAACCACCACCCCTCCTGCTCCCTCGGGGACTCAAGTCTGCTCTCGGACAGCGCACAGAAGCGGCTTTCAGCTCCGGGCAGGCGGCCGGGGCTTCGGGGGTACTGGGGGTGCCCAAACCCAGGGGTGCCGCCGGACGGGCAAACGGAGGTGCGGCCGCAGGACAGGCGCGCCTCCCAAGTCCCTAGCCACCTGCGATGCGTCCTCAACTCGCCTGCCCATCGCCACCACCAGAAACCTCAGACACCCCATTGTGTGGACAGGCAGCGCGCTCCCCCCGGCCCAGCCGCCCTCGCCTACCTTCTGTCGGTCTCTCCGGAGCGCCAGCACAGCCGGCCGCCCGCCTCCAGCGCTCTGCAAAGCGAAGGAGGACGCTTTGTTAAGGCTGTTCGAGAAGCGGGACAATACTTCGCAGCCGGCGCCGCGGTTCCGGGCGGGTGTCCTTCAAAAGGACGCGAATGGGGACCCGCGCGAGCGTCATTTCCATATGTAAGGGGCCAGCTCTTACAAAAGCGCGGCTCTCGGAGGCCGCGGGCTGCAGCGCGCATCCTCCCCACCCCCGCCGGCCCGCCCCCCGCCCGCGCCTCCGGGACCGGCCCCTCCTCCCGCCTCCGAAGCCGCCCCGTCCCCGCCTCGTCCTCCCGCCCGGCCGCCGCTTCCTCCCGGCCCGCAGGGATTGCGCTCGCCCTGGTCCCGGACCCCAAATGGGAAGCCCCCGCGTGATCTGGTACCCAGTTCGCTCCGGGCGCTCAGGGCCTCGCCGACGGAGCGGGGGCAGCGCGAGGCCTCCGTGCATCCCCAGGCCGTGGGTCCGGGTCCCCGGGGTTGCGCCACTTACTGCTTCCCGATGCTCAGGCGCCCGGCGCCGCCGCGGGAACCATGGCCGCTGGCGCACTCCGGGCTTGGCGGCGGCGGCGGGACGGCCGCGCCCAGCGCGCTCGGCTCCCGGCTCGGCCGCGGCCACCCGGAGCTCTGGACGCTGGGGAGGAAGGGCCCGGCCCGCGCGGGGAGGAGGAGTCAGGGCGACGCCGGCCCCGGCGCTGCTCCTCCTCTGCGGCCCGCGGGGCTCCGGCAGCTGAGGGAGGAGCAGGCGGCGCCGCCTGGGCCCTCGCGGATGCGCCCTCCCTCTCCGAGTGCCCGCCTCCGAGATCTGAAGTTAGAAACGCCGGGGCTCCTGGTGCGGGTGGAGGAGGCTGGCGCCCCGAGGTCGCCGCCGAGCTGGGGCTGGCGCTGCCACCCTCGCCTCCTGCCTGTCCGCCTCCCTTTCTTTCCCAACACGCCTGCACTCACCCGCACCGCTGACATTGGGGCAGCAACGTCTCCGCGCAGAGGAAGGGCCCCCGCCTTCAGCCAGCGGGACTTTAAGGGGGGCATCCCTGTGCCTCTTTTGCTCTCGGGCGGCCCTGGATTTTCCAACCCTCGGGTGTCCACTGGCCGTCAACATTGGAAAGGGTGTTCAGGAGGCGGAAGGGCTCTAGAAGTGACTCGGTGTCCTGTAGAGCGAGCGCGACCCTCCTGCCGGGTCTACACTGGCTTCCACACCTGCCCACCAGGTCCTCACAGGCTCCCACCCCTGTGCAGCCTTCTCCGGGTGAAGCTAACCCTCGGCCGCAAGCCACACAGGACGGAAACTCCTTAGAGTTGATGGTTCCCAGCCCAACAGTTGCTCGCTATTTACCGCCTCCTACCCCTACCCCAGAGTCTCCGTTCTCACTCCCCCATCCCTACACTTCTGATCTCATTGCAGTCAAATAGGATCCCAAGTCCAGGCCATGGTTCTCTTTGAGTTGCAGTGTTAAATGTATTGCCCTTGAAGGATCCGCCTGATGGATTACAACCCTCAAGTGTGATTATTTTAGCAAGAAACTGGTGTAGCTCCGAGAGAGCAAGCAATAGACAAGAGGAAACCAGCATTCCTTGAGAATCCAGTGTGCTAGAAACTCGACAGAAATTATCTTACCTAATTCTCACATCACCCTTAGGAGGCAGACATTATTTTGCAGATGAGGAAAATGGATCTCGCAGAAGTCAAAGAGCTTCCTCAAGATCACACAGCAGGAACTCCACAGAACTGAGATTCAAAAGCAGATCACATATGTGGCAAAATTGCATACAACTGAATATACACTCACAAATGAGAGCACGTGAAACTCTCATAAAATTTGAATAAGACATTTGGAGTACACTAGTATCCATTTCCTGATTGTAATATTGTTCTACAGTTATGCAAAATGTTACCATTGAGGAAAACTTGAGTGAGGCGTCTATAGGGGATCTCTCTATTATTTCTTACAACTTCATGCGAATTTACAGTTATCTCAAAAAATTTTTTTTAAAATTTTAAACAGATCAATCTTATTCAAAAGTCCAGGCTCTCTTCTTTCAACATGGCATACAAGTGTGCCTGCAGAATAAGAGAGAGTTATGCTCCTCTCTCCTTTTTAAACACTCTTGAATAAGTACACACACACACACAAACACACACACTCATATACTGTATGCATGGTTGTTCAGTCATCCAGTAATAATTATACAACACACACACACACAGCTCATTAAGAGGATAGCTAACCTGTTACCAGAATACTTCCATAGGGGTCGTCTTGTAAGACAGACAATAATGCTCACTGGGCACTAAAAGAGCCAACAGTCTTGGAAGGTAAGAATGAAGAGGTGTCTTTTTTGTTTCACCTAATCTCTGCCATGGAAGCGTCATCCTACTGGTTACCTCTCCAAGCATCACTTTTTAACCGGCAAGAATCCTTAAGGATGATATTGCTCATTAGTTTAAAGCAGTGATTCTTGGGGGTCGGGGGATATTGGAAGTGGCATTCACTCCCTGTGCAGGAAGATCAGAATTACTGGGGATTGTGTAATTTGAAAAACACAAGATGCGCTTTCTTGAGAGGAGTAAGTGGGGTGGAGTTAGCGCTGGGACTGGGAACTGGGATCACCTCCAGCCTTGCTACAAAGGAGCATGGAACATGGTTACTGCATGGTGTGGGTTGGCAAGAGCAACCCTACCAAGAAAGATCATTTATTCAACACAATGGGCCTGCAATTTGTTTGCGTTGAGCAAATGGTTAGTCTTAGTCCAGACTGGAGTCACAGGGAAAAAAAGCAGAGACTTCCTTTAGAGCCCATCACTTGATCTTTTCTCTATTAAACACAAAATAACAGCAGAAGTAGCAACCAGGATCCAATTCTACATTATAACCAATATAAGATTTAAAAAAAGTAAATGTTTATTCAGAGTTATTATACTTTACAAACAAAACTTCACTCATCTGCTGCAGCTTATCTGCCTCTGATTTTTACTCTCACTTTACAAAGAAACTTGTTCAAGGACCCAGGATCCTTGAAGTATTTGAACATGAAGTTTTTGAAGGGTTTTCTGCCATATTTCACAGGACTGAACTGGCTTTCTCAGATGGTTAAAGCTCTAAAATGTTACCTAAAGAATAATCCAGGGAAGAAAATGTTACTCTTTGTTTCTTTTTATTTATGTATTTTATGGTTTTTTTTTTTTTTTTGAGACAAAATCTCACTGTGTCGCCCAGGCTGGTGTGCAGTGGTGCAATCTTGTCTCACTGCAACCTCTACCTCCTGGGTTCAAGCGATTCTCCTGATTCATCCTCCCAAGTAGCTGGGATTACAGGTGTGCACAGTCACATCTGGCTAATTTTTGAATTTTTAGTAGAGACAAGGTTTCACTATGTTGGTCAAGCTGGTCTTGAACTCCTGACCTCAAGTGGTCCTGCCTCGGCCTCCCAAAGTGCTGGGATTAAAGGCGTGAGCCACTGCGCCTGGCCTACTCTTTGTTTCTTCTTGAAGTAATTTTGAAATTAGCAATTTAGAGTCAAGACGACAAACGAGAGAGAGAGAGAGAGGGAGAGAGAGAGAGAAAGTCAGGCTTTGTAAACTTACTGGAACCTGAAAAGTTATTTTTTTTTTTTCTTAGTCAAAAAAAGGCTCTAACCAAACATGGTCTACCCTCTTCCAAGTCACAGTTGGGTATAAACTATTTTTCATTTACAGAGTAGTCAAACAGCCTGTCACTCATGTAGCAGTTCCTGGCTCCTTTTAAACTTCTTTAATCGATATCTTTCTTATTTCTGTGACCATTTGAACTCAGCAGGACAGTTTTCAGGCAAGTTGCAGAGCTGTGTCAAGGACAGCCAAATTGTTAAAGTAGATGATCAGTTATAGTCTAGTCCAGGAACTCACTGCGTGAAAGAAAGGGACATCAATGATCCCCCCAAGGCCCTAAGAAAGATGAACGAGGAAAGGAAAAAGGGAGAAATTTGAGTTCCAGACATACAAGTCAAGGGCTAAGAGTTCCAGCAGCACAATGTTGGTGGTTAAGAACCCAGGAAGAAAGAAGGAAAGTATAGAAAAGGGAAGGGAAGGTGACAGAAGGCAAACTGATTTACACTTTTGCCCCTGGGGGACACCTATTAGAAATTAGGATTATCTCTTTATTTTCCTTATGAAGAAAATGAAAGAGGAGGAAACCAGGATTCCATACAATTTATTTTTTTATTTTTTTTTATTTTTTATTTTATTTATTTATTTATTTATTTATTTATTTATTTATTTATTTATTTTTTGAGAGGGAGTCTCACTCTGTGGCCCAGGCTGGAGTGCAGTGGCGGGATCTCAGCTCACTGCAAGCTCCACCTCCCGGGTTTACGCCATTCTCCTGCCTCAGCCTCCCGAGTAGCTGGGACTACAGGCGCCCGCCACCTCGCCTGGCTAATGTTTTGTATTTTTTAGTAGAGACGGGGTTTCACCGTGTTAGCCAGGATGGTCTTGATCTCCCGACCTCGTGATCCGCCCGTCTCGGCCTCCCAAAGTGCTGGGATTACAGGCTTGAGCCGCCGCGCCCGGCCCAATTTATTTTTTTGAAGTAAGTATTGATTGCCTACCCTGTGCCTAATACTGTCCTGAGAGCCACACGATGTTCAAAATAAACATTAGGTTGGGCATGGCAGCTCACACCTATAATCCCAACATTTCTGGAGGCTGAGGTGGGTGGATGCCTTGAGCCCAGGAGTTCAAGACCAGCCTGGGCAATACAGTGAGACTCCCCTTCTCTACTCTCCTATTTTTTATTAGCCAGGCTGGGTAGCACATGCCTCTGGTCCCAACTTCTCATGAGGCTGATATAGGAGGATAAATTGGGCCCAGGAGGTCAAGGCTGCAGTGAACAATGATTATACCACTGCACTTTAGCCTGGTGACAGAGAGAGACCCTGTCTCAAACAAAACAAAATGAAGCAAAAATCAACCCTGGTTCTTGCCCTTGAGGAATGTATCTTTCTCCTTTCGGAAGGTAAAAATATGCACTCATGAGACAGTAAGGGAATGATGTTAGGTGGCATTGGACTCCAATTACGTTCTGCAGTTGGGGGACATACACACACTGCAGCAAGGCAGAGAAGAGAGCAATGATTTCCCTAAAACATGGCTTCTATTTGAGCATTCTGAACATTGCTTTTCACATCAGTTCCTAGATCTTTTTCCTGACATTGAAGGTCCTTCCTGATCAATGCAAATGTATGTATCCTCAGTGTCTGCAGGAAACCTACCCTCCCTCCACTCTGCTCATGTGGACCTTCTAATCTTCCCTCTGCTGCTCTTTCAGCCCAGATCATCAGTCCTAATGTGTATTGAATGCCTTGTATCTGTTCATTATTTGGCCCAGCAATTGAAGCATAGCAGGAAGTGGTTATTGCACATGTGTCTTTGGATCCCATGGACTGAGCATTTAGGTACTTTCCAAACACTTGGCATTCATGTGGAGAAGAGATGTTGCATATGTATACATGGAATGGGCAGGTGGGGGGTTGATCTTTACTTTTGGAATTATCCCTTTTCATGTGCCTGGATGCAGGCAATGGTGTACTGTTCTGAAGACTGTAAGTGCCAAAGGACTGCCACTCTAGCTTCATTTGAAGGGGGGAGGAAATGAAATGTTAGTTTAAGAGACATTCGCATTCCCTCCCTCATACACTCTTTTTTAAAAATTTTATTTATGTATTTATTTTTTATTTTTGGAGACGGAATCTTATTCTGTCACCCAGGCGGGAGGGCAGTGGTGGCATAATCTCAGCTCCTCCACTGCAACCTCTGCCTCCTGGGTTCAAGCAATTCTCCTGTCTCAGCCTGTGGGGTAGCTGGGACTACAAGCACGCGCCACCATGCCCAGCTAATTTTTGTGTTTTTAGTAGACATGAAGTTTCACCATGTTGGCTAGGTTGGTCTCGAACTCCTGACCTCAGCTGATTGGCCCACCTCGGCATCCCAAAGTGCTGAGATTACAGGAGTGAACCACCATGCCCAGCCCCTCCCTCATACACTCTTAAACATTGAACTAATATGACATAAAATCTTTACTTTTTTATTGGAAGAATTTTGAATGGAAAATGAAACATTTTTCCCCAAGCAAAACTACTTTGAATCTCTAGAATTTGAGGTGCACACAAAAGAAATGGCAACCCAGAAACATACATTTTAAAACATTTCTGTTCAGTAGAAATATAATGTGAGCCACACATTGTAGTTCAAAATTTTCTAGTAGCCACATTTAGAAGAGTAAAAACATGTAAAATTAATTTTTAGATTTTTATTTAACCCAATATGCCCCAAAACACAATCACTTCAACATGTAATCAACAAAAAAGTAACAATGGGATATTTTACATTTGTTTTTGTTCTAAGCCTTTGAAACCTGGTGTGTGCCTGACATTTGCAGCACATCTCAGTTCAGACCAGCCACACGGGGCTAGTGGCTGCCACAAATGCAGTGTCAGAACAAGAAGAGGATTCGGAATCTGTCCAACCCAATTCCATTATAGTTAAAAGAAAGCTGTGTTCAGGAAGCTTTGGTGCCTTGCTCAGGATCACACAGTGGATCACACACCCCTAGGCCTGACCTGTCCACCTCAGCACTCGCCTCCTGAGAGGGCTTATGACTGACTCAGACAGCTGCCATGGAATGAAATCCAGTGTTTACTAACATTTTAAAACAATCACCATCCTCTAAGTCCATTGGCCCCTCAAAATATGCTTAGACATAAAATTTCTGAAGAAAATAGCCCAATTTATAATTTTTTATTTTATTTATTTTTTCTTTTCTTTCTTTCTTTTTCTTTTTATTTTTTTTTAGATGGAGTCTCATTCCGATGCCTAGTCTGGAGGGCAGTGGCGCAATCTTGGCTCACTGCAACCTCCGCCTCCCAGGTTCAAGCGATTCTCCTGCCTCAGCCTCCCAAGTAGCGGGGACTACAGGCACATGCCACCTTGCCCAGCTAATTGTTGTTGTTGTTGTTGTTGTCGTCGTTGTTGTTAGGGAGTTTCGCTCTTGTTGTCCAGGCTGGAATGCAATGATGCAATCTGGGCTCACCGCAACCTCCGCCTCCTGGGTTCAAGCGATTCTCCTGCCTCAGCCTCCTGTAATTTTTGTATTTTTAGGTAGAGACAGGGTTTTGCCATGTTGGCCAGGCTGGTCTCAAACTCCTGACCTCAAGTGATCCACCCACCTCAACCTCCCAAAGTGCTGGGATTACAGGCGTAAGCTACCACGCCTGGCCCTGATATATACTATTTTAATACTTAGAAATGACAACCCCATAGGCCTTTTGTTAAAGCCCACCCCACATGTTTTTGACTCAGCTGTATTGGCATTTGAAGGGTACCCGGCAGAGAGAGGGTGGGAGGCCAAGGAGGCAGTAGCTGCTGGGCCTTGCCTGTCCTCCAGGGATGTGTGGGAGGGGTGCTTCTCTGTCTTCCATCCTCCATCCCACCCACATCGGCTCCTGCCAGCATCCCAGGGACCCATGCTGTCTGCCATGATTAATCTCAAAGGCCTTAAAATAACCGAGTGACCTTTTTTTTTTCCACTCTGCACACTTTGTAGTGCCTTATATTCTGAATCAAGCCAAAGCCAAAATCCAAGAAAAGTGACCATTTCAAAAACAGAAAATGAGCCCGCTAGGAAGAGACCATTGCTTTCAATAATGAGAACACTGGGGACTAAACCGAATAATGAGGACATTGTTGCACCTGGACCGATGAGAAAGCAATTAGATAGGGCATTACAAAAGGCAACATAAAGATCTTTGATTTGCATTTTGTCAACTGTGAGAGAATGGGTATAATTCTCTAAAGATGTAGTTTAGACCTCTGTACTAAAATACTGAGGTCAAAGTGATGATAAATCTTATGGCAGTGGGGTCTGTGAGTCATATCTCACTCTACGTAAATTGTCTTAGAGGCTGAAGTGCTGGGGCTATGCTGATACCCAAATGCCATACTCAGACTTTAATAAAAATGTATTTTGTCACTTGATTTTTGATGTTCCCTTCTCACACATCATGCAGCCTATCTCTGGGTCCCTCAATATGCAAACAAAAATATAGAAGGAAACAAGGGCAGCCGAGAGAAAAGTGGTGTTTATTTAGGTGTATCTGGTCACAGGTCAAGATCAAGAACCAGCCAAACTGTGTGTGTGTGTGTGGTGTGTGTTTGGGTGTGTGTGTGTTTGGGTGTGTGTGTTTGGGTGTGTGTGTGGTGTGTGTGTTTGGGTGTGTGTTTGAGTGTGTGTGTGTGTTTGGGGGTGTGTGTGTGTTTTGGGTGTGTTTGTGTGTGTGTGCTTGGTGTGTGTGTGGTGTGTGTGTGTTTGGG
>NC_045439.1:56471627-56497147 GCF_002776525.5 Piliocolobus tephrosceles | reverse complement strand
GTTTGTGTGTGTGTGCTTGGTGTGTGTGTGGTGTGTGTGTGTTTGGGGGTGTGTGTGTGTTTGGGGGTGTGTGTGTGTGTAAGATAGATAGGCAAGTGTGCTGGAAAGCGTCTGTTTGTCCCATCAGATCCTCTCCCTACTCTTCTCCACCTGCTGTATTCCAAGAGGCGAAACTAGATGTACTACATTAGCAGGCTCCCTCAAGCCCTAGTTCCCATTATGTTCAGCTGATGGGGTAGCGCTGACAAAAGATTGGAGACAAGATGGAGCATAAGGTTGGTGCTTACTCTCTGCAGGGTCTCTGCAGGCTGGCTGCAACCCATAAAGTCACAGCTCCTGTCTCCCAGCCTCTCCACACATCTCTGTCACCAGCTTGCAAAGCCACACTCTCCTTTTGCCAGTGAGGCCTAAAGTTGGCAATGGCACCTCCTGATCCTAGCTTCCAGGTGGGCACTTATCCTTGTTTCTCTGAACCAGTCCACACCTTTGTAAATAGTCCCTTTATTACTAACCTTTCTCCAAATACCTACGTTGACTTTATCCACTATTTCCTTCTGAGACTTTGATTGATAAAGTGAGTATGCATATGTTCCTTGCTCTAGAAAGAATTTCTGTTTCCTTTATTAGCAGGATATTCCTTGAACTTTTCCATTACCCAGAATCATCACAGGTCAGTTTCCCAGAAGCAGGTCCTGAGACAAGGATTTGTATACGAATTACATGAAAGATGTGTTAGAGGAGAGACCTCCAAGGGGGTACGTGGGAACGCAGGAGCAACGCAGGAGAGAAGGAGGGAAAAAAGCCAAGTGCAGGTGTTATTCAGGCAGAGTCCCAGTCTCAGCCTATTGCTGACTGGAGCTCTGGAGCGTATACTACACCTCAGAGTTTTCCCAGGCTTCATTCGGGGGAGCTGGGCTTTCAGTTTCCTGTACCAGTAATTCACTGGGTGTGGGCACCTCACAGCCACAGTAAGCTCCCAGGTACTTTCAGTTCTCTGTGCAAACAGGTGAAACTCTAGTAGTTCAAGGGCAACCCTCTGAAGATAGTTGCAGAAGCCCATCATTAGAAAACAAAACACACTGAAGCTGGGGCGTGGGCACACAGAACCAGCAAAAGGTATTCCAGGGCATCCGGGCAGAGCGACATCAGTTTATGCCTCACATATATCTCCTGGAATTTGAAAGTATTTAGGGAGGGGAGATACACTGAGTATCAGTTGACTATCAATTAATTATCAATTAACAATAGAATTATTGGTAGACAGGAAAGCCTTATCTCTGATGCTAAGGGAACACACCCTTTGAAAAAGCACTGCATATTAATCAAATGGTATTTGCTCCAATGGACTCAGTTAATACACTTTTAGTAAAAATCAAATCAGGGTCCATAGACTTTTTAAAAGACTGAGGCATCTTTGTTGGAATTTTAGCTACCAGATGCAGGTATGTTCCATGGTATGTGTGCATGTGGTTGGTGGTGGTGGCAGCAGGGAGGGAGGGTATCAACACTTGCCATTTTCCTCTGAATCTTCTAACACTTGGAAATTTGTCATAGAAGATTTTCTCATCTGCAGTTCAAACACTTTTCAGCAGGAATTTAGCTGAAGTTGAAATCACCATCTGGCATCTCATATTGAACCAGGTTCTTTGCGTGCCAAGAGCTTCTTCTTTTGGCAATGACGTTGACTGTGATCTTTCAAAAATGTTTCTTGGGTTGGCATTCTTGACTGAACAGAACAAGCAGCCTGTCTTGGAATTTAGGAAGAGATGTGCTGAGCAAGTTTTTGCCCCAGGAATAAAAGTGCGAGGTGAAAAGTTGAAGATTTGAGGTTTTGAAACTCCAGAATTCACATGTTTTATTGTCGTTGACCTAAAATCAGCTAGGGAAAAAAATTTCTGTGAAACGATTAGTAGAAGCAAAATGTTGCACAAGGAATATTCTATTTGAATCAATAAATCCTATTTAAGCAATTTCCAGGTGCAAAGTGATATCCTACCTGCTGTAGGGACACGAGGATGACTAAGATGCAGTCTTTGCTCCTAAGTGCTTCCGCATCCACTGGCTGGAGGAGGCAGGGGATGACAGTCCCTGCCTTGATTAGGTGGATACAAGGCAGACTATACTAAGAAGCATAGCTGACATCGTCAGCCTCCTCCCAGGTACTCTGGGATTTCTCTAACCATTTCTGTGTGTTCCTCCATCCACTTTGGAGTGCTTTTGCAGCCACTGGCCTGCACCTGTGACTCTCTTTTGGTGGCTGCCCTTGGGCTGCTGTGTACAAATGCATGCAGAGAGCAAGAAGTGCTTGGGAACTGAATCCCTAGCTAGTGACTGCTCAGTATGGGAGAAAGCAAACTCAGCTCCCTTGTCTTAGAGAAGGACATCAATTAATGTCCAGAGTTCCCCTATGGAATAGAGCTGGGCTACTCATCTTGGGACTTTCACCAAATTTCTCACCCTTGCTTGATCTCTTTCTCTTCTCTGTCTTACCTCCCTCATGCACTTGCCAGACTCTTTGGGGAGCATTTCCTTAACAAAACCCTTCCCTACAAATCCTCCTCTCATGAACTGCTTCTGGGAACCCAATAAGGGGCATAATAGGAATCTGAACAAAATGCTATGGGAGCACAGAAAGGAGGGATTAATTCTGCCTGGAGAACAAGGAAGTTTCCGTAAATGGAGAGAGCATTTGATCAAGGCCTTGAAACATAATTTGGAATTTTCCAGACAGATAGAATGAAGAAATGTCGTGATAAATCTGGGGGAAATACATTAATGAATGAATAATCAAAGTAATGACAGGGAGTGATAGGAGATGAGGTTGCTAGAGTTGGTTGGGATGAATTGAGGAAGAGTCTTCAATGCCATTAAAGAGTTTGACTTTTAAAGTCTTAAAAAATGGCAATAGTGAGCCATTGTAGGTTTTTGAGCAGGGGAGAAATATGATAAATCTCTTGGGAAAACAATTGGGCAAAAACACAAAAGATGGGTTGGAGAATAAGAGACAAATAGTGGAAGCCAGTTTGAGGGTCATTGCAATATTCTAAGAGGGGATGATGAAGGCCTGACTTAGAGTCCTTGACATGAGAATGAAAAGAAAATGACAGCTCTAGAGATTGAACAATTGGACTTGGCAGCTAACTGGACATATGAGGCAATAACATGAGAAGTCAAAAGTGGCTGAGGTGTTGGTCTGGATCACGGTGGATAATGGTGCCATTAACCAAGAGAGAAGTCAGGAGGAGAAAATCAGGCTGAAGAAAAGTCAATGAGTTTATTTTTGGAAAAAAAAAAAAAATTACCCAATGGCTCAAATACATTTGAATGGAATCAAAGTAATCTGAGAATGAAGAACAAACAAAAAAAGTCAGAATATTTGGATACTTATGAAGTTCTTGTTCAATATTAGAACAAAAACCTGGGCATGGTGGCTCATGCCTGTAATCCCAGCACTTTGGGAGGCTGAGGCAGGAGGATTGCTTGAGCCAGGAGTTTGAGTTCACCCTGAGCAACATAGCGAGACCTCATCTCTACAGGAAAAAACAAAATTAGTCAAGTGTGGTGGTGCACACTTGTGGTCCCAGCTACTTGGGAGGCTGAGGTGGGAGGATCCTGTGAGTCCATGAGATTGAGGCTGCAGTGAGCAGAATTATGCCACTGCACTCCAGCCTGTGTGACGGAATGAGACACTGTCTCTTAAAAAAAATTAGAACAAAAAGATACTTTTAAAAATTAGCTTTCTAGACAGGAATCAAAACAACAAAATTAACAACAGAAACCCAGACATCCTTTAGGAATAGGAACACTTAGAATTCTGAATGCAATGCTTCAGTTTCATCACGACTGTACTTTGCTTATTGAAACTAGAGTGAGGAGTCTGTATGGTCTAAAGATTGAATCTGAAATGTTAAGTCTGTATGGCTGTTTGAAGCAATTCTTTGAAAGCAGAACCCTATGACAATAGCACTGAAATCAAGAAGAAAAAATAGTGCTTTTGGTGTTTACAGACTATTACCTGGGTAATGTAACCAGTTTTTTGTAGAGAGGCTTTGGAGTAATAGTCCCATCAATTGACAGTAGTCATTTCCTAGCCTTTAATTATTGCTGTTCATTTGCTTATGGCTATGGCTCTAATTTTTCTTTTTTTCTTTTTGAGACAGTCTTTTTTTTTTTTTTTTGAGACAGAGTCTCTGTCACCCAGGCTGGAGAGCAGTGGCGCAATCTCAGCTCACTGCAACCTCCACCTCCCAGGTTCAAGTGATTCTCCTGCCTCAGCCTCCTGAGTAGCTGAGATTACAAGCGTGTACCACCATGCCTGGTTAATCTTTGTATTTGTAGTAGAGACAGGGTTTCACCATGTTGGCCAGGCTGGCCTCGAACTACTGACCTCAAGTGATCTGCCTGCCTTGGCCTCCCAAAGTGCCGAGATTACAGGCATGAGCCACCGTACCCAGCCTGCATTGATTTTTATAAAAATCAATATGCCCATGTGGGAATTGGCATCCCTGCATTGCATTGACATTTTAAGCAGCACACAATTAGAAGAAAAAGCACAAGTCCAAATTGTTAAAAAAATGTTTTAGTTTGCGGAAAAGTCTACTTCATACAAGACACATTGTTTCAAAAGCCAAATGAATTAGGGCAGCAGAGAGGACTTGCTACTCTGTAACAATGTTACATTTAAATTCTCTTTGAGAACCCTTAATACTTAGAGCCTCTACTGCTTCCTCCTATCCTAGGCAAGAGGTAGATTTAAGAAGTAAAGTTATGCATGAAAATAATGGAGGAAGAGAAGATAGGAAAAATAGAAAGCAAGATAAAGAGGTCATTGGTTGTTTATTCATTCAATCTCTTCCTTCCTTTCTTTCATCCTTCCCCCTGTCTCTCCCTTCCTCTCCCACTCCCAGGAATTATTGAATACATACTGTGTGCCAGGGACTGTACTAGAAGCCAGAGATACCACACTAAACAAGTGAAACATACACACTCTCTACCCTCATGGAATATAAGTCTATCATATTTGATTTCAGATTCTATGCGTAAATAAAAGATTACCACTTTTTCTTCACCCTTGTTCTCTCTCTCCCCTTCCTATTATATATTAAAGCATATTGGGTTCACCCATTTGTTGGGCAAATGTCCTAAACATAACCCAATTAGGCTGCCTTCATTTGAAACCCAACTCTCCCACTTAACAGTTATGTACCTTTGGTCAAGGACTTAACTTGTTGACTTTCCATCTCTTCATTTATAAAACATACATAATAATAACACATGCCTCATAGGATGTTGTGAATATTAAAGAGTCAATTCATTTAGAACTTAGAACGGGCTCTCAGACACAGTGAGTTATCAATTCATTTTAGCCACTACTGTTTTATACTATGCACAGGAATAAAAAGATGAAACAGATTATATTTTCAAGGAGCTTACAATCTTGCAGGTGGAGACAGACAGGTACACAGATAAAGGCAATAAAGCGTGGTAAGTGTGGTGGGTGAAATGATGAAGAATGGAGACTCTAGTCGGGGGCCACAGAGAAGGGAGTGGTGAATTCTTTTGGTCAACTCTTTTGAGACGGATGTAATATCAACCCAAAGTAGTTTCTTATTTCCCTGACCCTTTGGTAAATGATCCTTCCCTATTAAATGCCTGTTTTGACTGCTTTATTTGCCCATAGTTGTTCCACTGTAAATTATTACGTAAGCACAAATGAAGGCTTTTCACTAATGGACATTGTGGTCCCTCTTTGTTTACACTCTGCAAAAAGGACCTTCCCCAAATTGGTGAAATAAGGTTACATTTACCTGATTCTTATGCTCAGCACCACATTTCTTACAGAAAACAGAGTTGCTCCTACAGAGGGAATATAGGTCTTTTCTTACCCCAGAAGGTAGTCAAGGTAGTCTTATTCCTTTTGCCAATGACTGGCTAAGTCATGGACATACGATTTCATTGCGGCTAATGGGACCCAAAAGGAAGTAAGCTGGGGTTCTGAGAAGGATTTTCTCAAAACTGCAAGAGTAGTTTTGTGATGAGCCACGTGATTAACTGTGATGAGTTTTGGGATGAGGCCGTGGAATCAGTGCTGGGCACAGTGCTTGAACCAGACTACGGAATTATTAATTTATTTTACTTTTACTATTTATTTATTATTTATTTGTTTATTTTAGAGACAGGGTCTCACTCTGTTGCCCAGACTGCAGTGCAGTGGCCTTATCACAGCTCACTGCAGCCTTGAATCCTAGGCTCCAGCCATCTTCCCACCTCCGTCTCCCAAAGTGCTGGAATTATGGGCATGAACCACCACTCCTGGCCTAATTTTTAAATTAAAAGCAGAAAACAAAACAATATGAGACTAATGGAGGAAACACTGCTATCCTTCTCTGGGTATCACTGGTCTACCCATGATGCCCGGCACTGCTGCAGCCATCTTGTAACTATGAAGGGAGATATTGCTGCCATCTTAAGGATGGCAAAGTAGAAAGATGGAAGTAAAGTGCATCTTTGAAATGCCAAATTTACCTCCTTGGGCCTTGATCCACCTCCAGACTTTTTGTTGTGTCAGAAAATAACCCCTCAATTATTTAAGCCACTTTTAGATGGTTATTTTGCTTTCAGACAAATCTTTCCTACAGAAGCCTGTATTATTGTCTCCAAATATTTGGGGCACTTCTCTGCAGGAAGATTGTACATACTCTCCCTTTTAAGCCCAGGCTTGGCCATGTGACTTGTTCTGACCAATAAAACATGAGCAGTGTGATGGGATATTTCCAGGTAAAAGTTTCAAAAGTCAATATGTGGTTTGACTTGCTTCCTTTCCCCTGGCCCTGTGATCAGGGAAGCATGCTGAGGTGGAGCCTCCTTCAGCCTTGTTTCTCAATGACTATAATAAGCAGGGTCTTCTTGTCCCTCCCACAACGGACATGTGGAATGGACAAGAAATAAACTTGATCATTGTTGCTGCTTAAATGTGTTGTTCTTGTTATTACAGATAAATGCAGTCTATATTGACTAGTAGACATCCTGAAAGCTGTAGTACTAAAAACAATGAAGTGAAGGCAAGAGCTTGAGATGCAGGGCCTTAACCCTGAGTTGCCAGGAAACTGATTGGGAGCAGTATATGTCAATGACTAAACAGATATTGGAAAGGACAGACTCATCTCTACCCACCCCATACACTTCCTGGTTAGTGAAATGAGCCTTGGAACAGTAAGTAATTTAATCCAAATAATGCTGTGAAAATGTCTTCACTTCAATGCATTATTCAGAGTAAATTAATCACAACTTATTAAATGTCTCTTTCGTATCTCTGACAGTCACCTCATCACTGTGCCCCACCAACTTTTTTTTTTTTTGTAATGACCTTTCTATGCATTACCTTAACAACCTACTCAAGAGACACCTACCTAGGGGCTTTTGGTAATTGCTCAGTGATCACGTAGCTGAAATTCTGTTGCACGAATATAAAATGAGGGTGATGCATCAGTGGCTGGGACAGGGGAGTGATGTTGATGAGATATGATAGGTAATATTTATATAGCACTTGTTGTATACCAGGTTTTATTCTAAACACCTTGTATATAGTAATTCCCTTAGTCCTCACCTATAATGAGGCTGGCATTATGATTATCTCTCTTTTATGGATGAGGAAACGGAGGCACAGAGATATTAAATACCTTGCCCAAGGTAATGCAACTAAAATGTAGTGCCACTCGGATTCCACTCCAGGCAATTTGGCTCCAGAGTTGTGTTTTAACTCTGATGATTAGCTGAGTGGGAAAAGGGTTGTTCCTGGAGCAGCATTTCTTGGAGAAGCAGTTCTCAGTGGGGCCACAAGTTAACAGTCACATTGAGCTCCACCTGACTTAAATCCTATCTGGGTGTTGTCTCACAATTTGCAAAACATGTCTATGAACTGTTTTCCTCAGCCATAGGCTCTGTTCTCTGAGAGTGGTGAAGAGTTAAGTAAATGAATCATGTAAAAGTCCTGCTATTGAGCTGGGCCCTGTTAACCATCGACTGCATGTCACTGGGGCTGCTGGAGGTTTATAGAGTAGACCCTGAGAGGTGCAGAAGTCTTGGGCATGCAAAGAGTCATGCACAAGTTTGAAAATAATTTCTCTAGGAGCCTGTAGGAGGATATGAACCGTAAGGCCTGGGAACAGTTAGCTATAGAGTTACTTCTGGGCTTTGCAGACACAGCAGTGACTGAGATGCACTTGGTGTCCTGGAATGGATGGCTGGGTAAGCCATTTGGACCAATTGTGATTAAAGAAGAGTAAGCCAGGCATGGTGGCTCATGCCTATAGTACCAGCACTTTGGGAGGCCAAGGCAGTTGGATCACAAGGTCAGGAGTTCGAAACCGGCCTGGCCAACATGACGAAACCTACTTCTCTACTGAAAATACAAATAATTGTCTGGGTGCAGTGGCTCACGCCTATAATCCTAGCACTTTGGGAGGCCGAGGCAAGCGGATCATGAGGTCAGGAGATTGAGACCATCCTGGCTAACACGGTGAAACCCCATCTCTACTAAAAATACAAAAAAAAAAAAAAAGATTAGCCAGGCGTGGTGGCGGGCGCCTGTAGTCCCAGCTACTCGGGAGGCTGAGGCAGGAGAATGGCGTGAACCTGGGAGGTGGAGCTTGCAGTGAGCTGAGATCGTGCCACTCACTCCAGTCTGGGTGACAGAGTGAGACTCTGTCTCAAAAAAAAAAAAAAAAAATAGCTGGCTGTTGTGTTGTGCTCCTATAATCCCAGCTACTCAGGATGCTGAGTCAGGAGAATCACTTGAACCTGGGAGGTTGCAGTGAGTCAAGATTGTGCCATTGCACTGTAGCCTGGGTGACAGGATGAGCCTCCATTTAAAAAAAAAAAAAAAGCAAAAATTAGCTGGGCATGGTGAAGCACACCTGTAGTCCCAGCTACTTGGGAGTCTGAGGCAGGAGAATCGCTTGAATCCAGGAGATGGAGGTTGCAATGAACCGAGATCGTGCCACTGCGCTCCAGCCTGGGTGACAGAGTAAGACTCCGTGTCAAAAAAAAAAAAAAAAAAAAAAAAAAAGGGTGGGGGGAACTTTTCTGAGGCACAAGATGGGTATGTGGATGTACATATGAGTAGGGAAGTAAGGGCAAGGGGCTTGGATCTAAAGTTGTTTTGCAAAAGCTTTGGAAATGTAGCTCAAGAGAGATAATATTTAGGCAAAATGAAACGATCTACCAGCAAGTCGTATAGGTTGTATCTCTAAAATATATTTTATATCTGAACACTTCTCACCATCTCCACGGTGAGCAGTGCTAGCACTTTACCTGAGGTCACCATAGTGTCTCCTTAGACTCCTGTGTTAGTCTCCTAACTGGTCTCCCTGCTTCCATTCTTGTCCCTTCCTTTATGGCAAAAAGTCAAACTGTTTTTCCTCTACTCACACTCAACACAGAACACTTCTGGTCACAATGATATGTGAATTTTTCCCCACCAACAACCAATTCTCCAATACCAGCTGAGTGTCCTACAATTCAGTTCAATTCTCTGCTAACTGGAGTTAGCGCAGATCTCCAAGTTCATGACACAAATCCACAAGACTGCCCCCCACTTCAGATGCCAATTGCAAGTCATAGGTTGCCACGTTCCCCACAACTTCTGCCCAACTTGGCTGCAAATCAGAGGCTCCCATGACCCCCTTCTTGGGTTCAATAATTTGCAAGAGCAGCTCATAGAACCCAGGAAAACAGCTTACTTACTATTGCCTATTTATTACAAAGGATATTTTAAAGGATAAAATGAGCAGCCAGACGAAGACTTACATGGGCAAAGTTCAGAAGCGTCCTGGGTGCAGGCGCTTCTGTCCCTGTGGAGCTGGGTGCGTTACCTTCTCGGCAAGTGGATGGGTTCACCCACCTGGAAACTTGCCCAACTTCCTAGTTCAAAGATTTTTATGGAGGATTCATCATGAAGGCATGATGGATTATTAACTCAATCTCCATCCCTTCTTGCTTTCCTAGAGTCTGATGGGTAGGGCTGAAAGTTGCAAGCATCTAATCATGGCTTAGACCTTCCAGTGACCAGCCCTCATGCAGAGGCCACCAAGAGTCTCTTCGTTAGAACAAAAGACTGTCCTGTTACCCAGGAAATTCCAAGGGATCCAAGGGATTAGGAACTCTGTGTCAGGAAATTACAAGGGTTTTAGAAGTTCTGTGCCAGGAACTGAAAACAGAAAGTGTGTGTGTATGTGTGTGTGCATGTGTGTGTACATATATTATTATTTATTCTTTCTTGTAGAGCTGACGTCTTGCTCTGTCACTCAGGCTGGACTTCTGGGCTCAAGTGATCCTCCCTTTCAGCCTCATGGGTAGCTGGGACTACGGGCATGTGCCAGCATGCCTGGATCAAATATATGTATTTTTATTATGTACACTGCCTCTTCCATTTGCCTCATGGTAGACAGAGTGATCTTTTAAAAATGCACCCAGTTCTTGTGGCTTCTTCTCCTTAAAATAAAACCCTAATTCTTTGCTACATAATCTGGCCCTGCCTCACTCCTGGATCTCATCTCTCACTAGCCCCACTCCTGCCTTTTCCCCACACTGTAGTCCCAAGCTCCTTCCTGCTTTAGGGTCTCTGCGTTCTCTGGTCCTTCCTTTGCCTGGAATACTCTGTCCGTGCATCCCCCCACTACCACTCTCAGCTCTTTGCAAGGCTAGCCTCTTCCCCCACTCTGGTCTTGATCCAGATACCACCTTTTCCAATTTCCTGACCACCTTGTTCCCTTTCTCCCCACGACCCTCTCTCGGCCACTATCCATCCCACTGGCAGATTTTGTTTTCTTCATAGCACTCATCACTATCTGAAATTGTCTTTGTTCATTTGCTTGTTTATGAGTTTGCTTCCAGTCTTCTCTATTCGACTAAATGGCTTTTGTTTGCCTGATTCATGGCTATACCCATCACCTAGAAAAGTTCCCAAATGCATAGAGGCTTCACAAATTAAGAATAAGTAATTTAGGCCAGGTGTAGTGGTTCACACCTGTAATGGCAGCACTTTGGGAGGCCAAGGTGGGTGGATCACCTGAAGTCAGGAGTTCGAGACCAGCCTGGCTGACATGGTGAAACCCCATTTCTACTAAAAACAAAATACAAAAATTAACCAAGTGTGGTGGTACATGCCTGTAATCCTAGCTACTCAGGAGGCTGAGGCACGAGAATCACTTGAACCTGGGAGGTGGAGGTTGCAGTGAGCTGAGACTGCACCACTGCACTCCAGCCTGGCTGACAAAGCAAGACTCTATCTGGAGGAAAAAAAAAAAAAAGGCCAGGTATAGTGGCTCATGCTGTAATCCCAGCACTTTGGGAGGCCAAGGTGGGGGGATCACGAGGTCAAGAGACCGAGACCATCCCGGCTAACACAATGAAACCCTGTCTCTACTAAAAATACAAAAAGTTAGTTGGGTGTGGTGGCAGGCACCTGTATTCCTAGCTACTCAGGAGGCTGAGGTGGAAGAATCGCTTGAACTCGGAAGGTGGAGGTTGCAGCGAGCCAAGATTGTGAGACTGTACTCCAGCCTGGGCAACAGAAAGATACTCCGTCTCGGAAAAAAAAAAAATAGCAATTTACATTTAATTTCCATCAGTAATAGATTTCAAACAGGTTACTTACATGTCCCAGTGGAAAAGAGATAAAGGAGAAAAAATAATTTTATTTACATATAATTGAATATTGATGCATTCTTTGGATAGTGTGAATAGAATAGTGATATTTGAACATAATTTTGTGAGGTTAATCTACCCCTAGAAAATCTGAAATTACATATGACTCAAAATAAATTAGTTTTTCATAGAAAACGTAAAACCCAGGAGCCACTATGGATAGATTCCTATGTTAAAATACTATGAAAATATAAAATTAAATATTATGAAAATGTAAGCTACAATGTTTCTATAATAAAGAACTTATAGTTAGTAAGGGTAGAGAACACAATGTCAAAATCTAGCTATATATATAGATTTATATATATACATCATCAAGTATGTCTATATACAATGATAATATACAATTGTATATACAATGGTATATATGGCATTGTATACATACACACTTACTAGTTTTTTTGAAAAACTTAATGGTACAGAGTGTTTATTTGGAGTCCAGTAATATATTAACAATATGTGAGCATTAGTTACATTTGCTGATTTGTCTTATTTCTGTATTTAATTCGGCATTTTTACATTTTAAGATTCTTAATGGAGGTTCCTCTGGGATGTACTCATTTTCTAGTTCACATAAGACTAAATGTGGTCATATTTGCTGATTGTGTAAAGAAGTAAATATTAATTCTGACTGGTTTTGAAATAAGAGCCCTTGGGGCATCACTTCTTCTTCCTTCCATTTTTAGATACCTCTGTTAGAGGCTTTAACACTTGGGTGGAAGTGTTTTTAAAGGAGCTTATGAAGATTTGGAAAAGATTTTATTTTTAATATCCCAGATTGCATCCTCTGCATTGGGTTGGTTTTGTTACATGTGCTCCATCTGTCTCAGAGATATGGAAAACTCAGTGGAGGAAAAATGGAAAGGGCAAAATTGTTTCCCTTGTTTTATAAAATTTCTGAAAATTATTTCATATGTAAGCTCTAGTGTATGGATTCCTTCACTTCCAGCGTCCACAACACTACCCAGGTGCCTGTCAATCTGCCAAACAAGATGCATTGGCTCCAGGCGCTTGTGCCTTCCAAAGCAGGGAAAGGGGATATTGCTTAGTTGTTTCCTGGTCGGAAAGTTCACAGGCTAGAAAGCCTTTTACCCAGCCACTACTTTGAAAGAGTTCAGTAAGGCTTCTTATCACTTCAGGTGAATTTAATGAAATGCACATATTGGTTCTTTTATTATGAAGTTCCTCAAAGGAGAATATAATCAATTTACTTGCAGGCTACAGTTGATTTGGGATTTATGATCTCTTTCTTCAATGTTTCAAGCTTTAGATTTTTTAAAATATGAAAAAAATTTCTCTCCCTATCCCAGCTATACTTGACAGTGAAAAACATTGAAATTTTGCTTCTCACTACACATTGCATGTCATTTCAACCTCCTATTTTTTTTTTTTTTTTAAGTGACCAGAGAACAAAAAACCACTAATGTTTTTTGTTTCTCTGAAAATCAGCTGGTTGCATCTAATTGGAGCATTTCAATAGATCAGGTGTCTGGGAGATTTAAGTGCTTTTTTCCACCCTACTGTTGTTTACCATTATGTTTATGTATTTATTGAGTGTCTCGTAGCCTTGCAATGTGAACTTCTGGAGACTAAAGATCTTCTATGATGTATGCAGCACTGAATAAGATATGGATTCTTCAGTATTATCTCAAAAGGGACTTTAATCTGGAGCTATAAAATTCACACTTTTTTGGAATGTGTTCAATTGCAAATGATTCTTTGAACAGAATCAACCTTTAACAAGCCTAACTCACAATCTCCAACTTTATGAACCTACCAAACCGAGGTGATGTTACTATCCTGGTTGGTTACTTTTAGGAGGATTGCTATTTTAGAATCTTTTCTTTTCTTTTCTTTTCTTTCACTCTGTCGCTGAGGCTGGAGTGCGGTGGCACGATCTCAGCTCACTGCAACCTCCACCTCCCAGGTTTAAACGATTCTCCTGCCTCAGCCTCTCGAGTAGCTGAGATTACAGGTGCCCGCCACCAAGCGCAGCTAATTTTTGTAGTTTTTAGTAGAGACGGGGTTTCACCATGTTGGCCAGGCTGGTTTCGAACTCCTGACCTCAAGTGATCCACCCGCCTTGGCCTCCCAAAGTGCTGTGATTACAGGTGTGAGCCACTATGTCCGGCCTAGAATTACTATAAACAGAGTATTTTCAATCAAAAGTAGATTGTTGGAGAAGGTGATATTTAAAGCTGGCGTTACAGTTTTTAGGTTTTACAAATCATGGCTCCAGCTCATAAATGTACACATTAGTGCCTATTCCACATAATATCAAATTTTCTCATGTCCTGTGACTCATCTTAGAGCTCTACTCACTTGTCATCAATATCTCCTATCCTGTTACAAGACCTGGTCATCACCTATAATTGCTTCTCCTCTGAAATCTTGAACTTTGAAATTCCACTCTGTCCTCAACCCCATATCCTTTCCCTCCCCTACACCTTCATCCTACCAAGCTTCAGTAAATTTTTTTTTTTTTTTTTGAGACAGAGTCTTGCTCTGTTGCCCAGGCTGGAGTGCAGTGATGCGATCTCGGCTCACTGCAACCTCTGCCTCCTGGGTTCAAGCAATTCTCATGCCTCGGCTTCCTAAATAGCTGGGATTGCAGGTGCCCACCACCACACTCAGCTAAATTTTGTATTTTTAGTACAGATTGGGTTTCTCCATATTGGTCAGGCTGGTCTCGAACTCCTGATCTCAAGTGATCCACCTGCCTCGGCCTCCCAAAGTGCTGGGATTACAAGTGTGAGCCACTGTGCCTGACCAAGCTTCAGTCTTAACAAAGCATCTGACCTTCAGCCTTCCCATTGAATGACCTCCAGAGCTCTTGGCTTGAAGGACACTTGTTTGATTTGCTGGCACAGCCCACCAACAAATCCTCAATCTTGGATCCACCTACCCACCTGTTTTCCTTGGCTCTTTATATTACTGGAAAAAAAATCACCTACTTATACAGTCAGGTGCTCATATAGATTTTTAATTTCGAACCTCAACTGAACAGCCAAGATCATCTGAAAGTTTTTGATCATCTTTAGTTGGCTTTCTGTACAACTTGCCTCATCTGAAATATATGGTACTACGAATCACTGACACTTAGGACTGAGCTAACAACCTTCTTAAAAAGTATTGGCCGGGTGCGGTGGCTCAAGCCTGTAATCCCAGCACTTTGGGAGGCCGAGACGGGTGGATCACGAGGTCAGGAGATCGAGACCATCCTGGCTAACACGGTGAAACCCTGTCTCTACTAAAAAATACAAAAAACTAGCCGGACGAGGTGGCGGGTGCCTGTAGTCCCAGCTACTCGGGAGGCTGAGGCAGGAGAATGGCGTGAACCCAGGAGGCGGAGGTCGCAGTGAGCTGAGATCTGGCCACTGCACTCCAGCCTGGGCGACAGAGCAAGACTCCGTCTCAAAAAAAAAAAAAAAAAAAAAAAAAAGTATTTTCTCCCTGGATTTCATGTGAACCAGACTGTTCACATTTTTTGGTGTGTGTTTTCCCCCTCTTATTTTTATTTTCTTTTGCAGTTTTCAGGAAGTAAATAGGTTACTTTCTGGGAGGAGAAGTAAAGCATTTAAGGGAATCACAGCTGGGTGCGGTGGCTCACTCTTCTAATCCCAGCACTTTGGGAGGTTGAGGTGGGCGGATGGATTGAGCCCAGGAGTTGGAGACCAGCCTGGGCAACATAGTGAACCACCCCACCCCCGCGCGCTCTCTCTCTCTCTCTATATATAGTCAGACATGGTGGCGTGCCTCCTTGGAAGGCTGAGGTGGGAGGATCACCAGAGCCCAGGGAGGTAGAGGCTGCAGTGAGCCCTGATGGTGCCACTGGACTCCAGTCTGGGTGACAGAGTGAGACCCTGTCTCAAAGAAGAAGGAGGAGGAGGAGGAGGAGGAGGAGAAAGAGGAGGAAGAGGAGGGAGGAAGAGAGAATCCCAAAAGATTTACTACATACCTATGATGTGCCAAGCACTGTTCAGGTGCTGGTGATTCAGCAGTGAGCAAAACAAACAGCTCTGTCCTCATAGTCTATATTTTAGTAACAAGGGATAGATAATGGGCAAATCAGTAAGATGTGTGCTACGTTAGAAGGTGATAGGTGAGACTGTAGAGTCCTGGAATGGTGGTGGAGGCTGTGGGGCTGCTGTGGAAAGTGTATGAGATGCTAGCTTAAGCCAGGCTGCCTGGGTTCAAATTCCAGGTCCAACCCTTACTACATGTGTGACCCTGGGCAAGTCAGCTGGCCTTCTCTATCTATAAAATGATGATTATCATAACACCAACATCTTAGGGTTGTTATAAGGATTAAATAATAACATACAAAGCATTTCCCTTGGTAGGTGCTATGTAACTGTCAGCTACCTTATTTTAAGCCGTGGTTTCACCGTGGCCAACACATCCATAACTGGTGTCCTAGAGGCAGAGGTGGACTCACTGTGAAGGTAGAGCCCCTCACGTGCCAGGCCCCTTCCAGGTCTCTGACAGGGGCCCTCACCCTGTGTTCATGTGGTGCTTTAGTCAAGTTTGCAAAAGTAAGATATTTTAACCACAAATTGTTAAGATGCCATCTGTTTCCTTATGTTAGTGGCATTGAGGTGGCCATGGGCATTTGGAGATCCAGCTAAGAGGAAGTTGAGTTGGAGACACTTAGTTTGGGTTTAGTGTGGGAATGTCCATGTGGTTTGTTCTCTTCCCTGCTGATTTTGGCTACAGCTGGTCATGCTGGTGTTGAAGCAGCCCCCAGGACTCCAGTGTCCACTGTGCTGCAGGGCAGGACATGGAGATGGTAAAGTGTCCCACAGAGCCTCGCAGCAGAGGCATGTGGGTAGAGAGGAAAACCAGGCTCAAAATGTGCAGAGCAAGAAGTTAGTCTTTGGAAAACTCTGATAATTCTCTGGCATATAAAATTGTAAGTGAGCTGGGCATGGTGGCTCACTCCTATTATCCCAGCATTTTGGGAGGCCAAGACAGGTGGATTGCTTGAGGTCAGGAATTCAAGACCAGCCTGAGCAACATAGCAAGATCCTGTCTCTACAAAAACATTAAAAATTAGCCAGGCATGATGGCCTGCACCTACAGTTTTAGCTACTCAGGAGGCTGACGTGGGAGGACTGCTTGAGCCTGAGAGTTTGAGGATGCAGCGAGCCATTATTGTGCCACTGCATTATAGGCTAGGTGACAGAGTGAGACGCTATAGCTAAAAAAAAAAAATTAAAAACAAAAAATAATGAATAGGAGGATTTGGCTCTCAGGTCATAGTCAAAGCAGAAGTCTTTCCCTCTCAGGAACATATTAGAGAAAGCAGAATTTATGACTATAAATGCATGGTTATGGGCTAAATGTTTGTGCTCTTCCCCCAACCCCCGCTTCATATGTTGAAGCCCGAACCCCCAGTGTGATGGTGTTTGGACACAAGGCCTTTGGGAGGTGACTCTGTTTAGATGAGGCCATGAGCGATGGGTCCTCATGTGGAAAGAAATCAGAGAGCCTACTCTCTCTCCCCCTTCCATGTGAAGATATAAGCAAGAAGGTGTCTGTTTACAAGCCAGGAAGGGGGCCCTCACCAGAACTCCACCCTGATCTTGAACTTTCAAGTCTTTAAAACTGTGGGAAATAAACATCTGTTGCTTAAGCTATCCAGTGTATGGTATTTTGCTATAGCAGCCTAAGCTAAGACACACATACATTCTTTCTTCCTTTTCTTTTTCCTTCCTTCCTTCTTCTTTCTTTCTTTCTTTCTTTCTTTCTTTCTTTCTTTCTTTCTTTCTTTCTTTCTTTCTTTCTTTCTTTCTTTCTTTCTTTCTCTCTCTCTCCCCCCTTCCTTCCTTCCTTCCTTCCTTCCTTCCTTCCTTCCTTCCTTCCTTCCTTCCTTCCTTCCTTCCTTCCTTCCTTTTAGATGGAGTCTTGCTCTTGTTGCCCAGGCTGGAGTGCAGTGGCATGATCTGAGCTCACTACAACCTCCTCCGCCTCCCAGGTTCAAGTAATTCTCCTGCCTCAGCCTCATGAGTAGCTGGGATTACAGGTGCCCGCCACTACACCCAGCTATTTTTTTGTAGTTTTGGTAGAGACCAGGTTTCACTATGTTGGCCAGGCTGGTCTCGAACTCCTGATCTCAAGTGATCTGCCTGCCTCGGCCTCCCAAAGTGCTGGGATTACAGGCGTGAGCCACCATGCCTGGCCCATTTGTTCTTTCTTAATGGGAATCACGTGAAATAGAATTATAGCATTTCTACAAGCAGCAAGAAGGTCTGTGTGTGAAGTTGCAAGCTGGGACTACAGGTATGTGCTACTATGCCCGGCTAATTTTTAAATTTTTTTGTAGAGGCATCATCTTGCTGTGTTGCCCAGGCTGGTCTTGAGTTCTTGGGCTCAAACAATCTCCTGCCTTGGCCTCCCAAAATGCTGGGATTACAGGTGTGAGCCGCTACACCTAGTAGTGATGAACATAAATGATATCTGAAAATATCTGCAACAACTGAAATGTGAGGTGAAAATATGGTACGAAAAATCTGTGATTTCTATTGAAGACAAAGTCATAGATATTGCTAACATTACTATAGTCATTTCTTAACATTAGTAATTGAAGAAGATGATAAACTTTAGTAGGAAGGAAATGAAAAAGATACAATGCTTTTCCCACACAAGTGTACAGACCCCTGAGCTCTGGCCAGGTGAAGAACACCTGTTTTAAAGTGATCGCTGGCAATCACCTCCCCTTTTCCATTCCTCCTGCCACTGACCTGATTAGAGTCCCATCTCCATGTGGACTCACCACAGCCACCCAAAGTGAATCCTCCCCTTTCTCCTAAGCCTCCTGTTATTCCACTGTTCCCTGCATACCCTAGAGGAGCTGCCTCCACCCACTCATCTACACCAGAAGCTGAGCATCAGGCTTCTCTCTCCACATCCTGTTTGGATGGAGCCCTGACTCCTCAATGGAGCTCAGGTTTGCCACCCTCTCCACCCACCTCCAGTGCCTGCCTTCTTCGTTAGATGACTACAATAGTCTCCACACTGCTATCCTTGCCCGGCCTCACCAATCGTTCTTGCGAAGGCACAGACCTATCTAGAACCCAGGTTGGGTCAGGTTGCATGGCTATTTTCATCCTCCTGGTTGTCTTCGGGATGAAATTCAGGCTCCTCGGTGTGGCATGGCTTTCTGTCCACCTTTCCAACCCAGCTCCTGCAACTCCATGTTCCAGCCATCCCTCCTTTCTTAAGTTATCCAAACTGCAGGATGATTGAGGGGTTAAAAGTGGGGGCTTGAGAGCCAGCGTTCCTCAGTTCAAATCCTAGCTCCATCAATCACTTGATGGCCTTGGTAATGTCCCTCGGCTCCTCTGTGCCTCGGGGACCTCAGCTTCAGAATGGGAGTTATGAGAGCACTGGCCACGCAGGGCTGTGGGGATTCAGTGACATATCACATGAGAACCGTGCAGGGCAGGGCCGTGATGTATAGAAAAGCTCAGCACAGGGGCCTTGCTATGAGTTCCTGTTTCCCTGGGGAAATAGCCTTTTTCCTGGTCTCTGCTCACCTAATGAGTCCTTTAAGATGCAGGCATCTCCCCATCCTGAGAACCTTCTCTGACCTGGGCTGGGCTGAGCTGGGCTGGCTGCTCTGGACTTCATTGCTCTCCTGCCCAACTCACTACAGACTCGTCACTTACCTGTGTCCTGAATTGAACACGTCGTCCTCCAGGCAGGGATGTGGCACCCTCATTCACAACCCAGGTGCCGCCTAGAGCCAGAAATTTACTTCTCACAGTTTTGGAGATTGGGAAGTCCAAGATCAAGGTTCTGGCAGATGTGCCTGGTGAGGGCCCACTTTCTCATAGATGGAGCCTTCTCTCTGTGTCCTCATGTGAAGGAAGGGGCCAACGAGCTTCCTCCTGCCTCTTTTATAAGGGCACTAACCCCATTCATGTGGGACCTGATCACCTTCTAACACCATCACCTCTGGGGTTAGGCTTTCAGCATGTGGATTTTGGGGAGACACAAACACTCAGACCATAGCAGAGGCTGAATGGAAAGAAAGAATACAGATCAAAGGACAAAAGTGCTAACGAAAATAAACAACACTAGTTCTCTTCCCCTCTCTGGACAATTTGCTTTTCAGAGTATTGTAAATACGTGGACTTATCTTACTGTTTCTCTGAGCGGTCCTGTCTGTACTGAGTCCTTTCCTGGCCAATTCTTGGGCCTGATAGCATCAGGCTTCTGAAAAAGAGAGGAAAGAAAGTCATGGGGGAGGGGGTTAGGCAGAGGAAGGAAGCTCTCAGCCTGCTCCTCAAAAATAGGTGTTCAGGAACACTATAGCCGCTTCAAACTCTTCTAGCTAAAGGGACCACAGCAGTGGGAGCAAGAACATTATATATATATACATATATTTAATTTAATTTTATTTTTTTGAGACGAAATCTCACTCTGTTGCCCAGACTGGAGTGCAGTGGCGCGATCTCAGCTCACTGCAACCTCCATCTCCTGGGTTCAAGCAATTCTCCTACTTCAGCCTCCCCAGGAACTGGGACTACAGGCGTGTGCCACCATGCCCAGCTAATTTTTTGTATTTTTAGTAGAGATGGAGTTTCACAGTGTTAGCCAGGATGGTCTTGATCTCCTGACCTCCTGATCCATCTGCCTTGGCCTCCCAAAGTGCTGGGATTACAGGTCTGAGCCACCGTGCCCAGCCCAACTTAAGTATATTTTTAAGAACAGAGAAAACCCACTTGCTGTGTCGAGTCCTGGCTGAGGTATGTCCAACATAGCAATGGTCCTGACTTCAGTTAGAGCTGTTCTCTTTCCTTTATTTTTGACATTACAAAATAATTCATTTCTAGCCTGGCATGGTGGCTTGCACCTGTAGTCCCAGCTACTGGGGAGGCCAAGGCAGAAGGATCAGTTGAGCCCAGGAATTCTAAGCGACAAAGAGCTATGACTGCACCACTGCACGTCAGCCTGGGCAACAGAATGAGATCCCCGTCTTAAAAAAAAATAAAAGATACAAAATTAAAGAAATAAATACAATAAATTCATTTCTTGGGAAAAGATTAAACAATACAAAAGGGCTGAAAATAAAAAGCAAAAATGCCTCATTTCCCTAATCCTAGTACCCAGAGATAGTCCCTGTCTCAGTGTGGATTTTAAATACACATATGGAGGGTCAAAGTTACGTATCCAGTATGGCATCAGAAACGTAAAATTATGCCTAGATTTGTCTAGAGAGTCGAGCTGGATGGAAATGCTACAATAAATGCACATTTCTTTTGTAGTGGAAGAAATAAGTCATCTAGAATATAATACATACAAGTAACTCCTTTGATCTGGAAGGGGCTGAGGTTCAGGAGTGGCTGTGCAGTTTGACTCCTGGCTCTGAGCTTTCTCACTGGCTACTCAACAGGTCAGTGCCAGGTAAGGTGTCCCACACCCAGACAGAGGGGTAACCAACCACCCAATGCAATGGGGCCGCCCCTCCAGGGAGCCCTGGATTGTTTTTTTTTTTTTTTTTTTTGGGCCGGAGTCTCGCTCTGTCGCCCAGGCTGGAGTGCAGTGGTGCAATCTCGGCTCACTGCAAGCTCCGCCTCCGGGGTTTACGCCATTCTCCTGCCTCAGCCTCCCGAGTAGCTGGGACTACAGGCGCCCGCCATCTCGCCCGGCTACTTTTTTGTATTTTTTTAGTAGAGACGGCGTTTCACCGTGTTCGCCAGGATGGTCTCGATCTCCTGACATCGATTGTTTGGTTTTAAAATGCCTGGGTTGGAATTGCATGCTGGGACGGGTGGAAGCAAGCTGTCCCAGGGCTGAGCAGGAAGGGCCCAGAAGCCTGCCTGGGAGCTCACCCCTCCCCAGCCCTTCTCTTTAAAGGCACCATCATTCTTCCAACTTGTCAAGCCACACCAAGGCCAAGTGAAGCCCAGCACATGTAGGCTAGGGCTTTGGAAAGCAGAGGCAACAGCTGTGCGAGGGAAAAGCTCCGGGCAGGAGGGCAGCCCTGGCTGAGTCTAAAAATAAAACCCGTCCTGACAGCCTGACAAAGGGCCTCTTGTCAGGCGCAGCAAGAGCGGCTGTCCTGGCCTCCCTTGTGAGGCTGTTCTGGGGCCACGTGGGGAGTCCCTCCCTTTCTGCCTCTGGGGTGTCATTCTCCAACAGCCTCTTCAGGTGGACCTGCCTGTCCTTAGTGAACAAGCCGCCTCAGCTGGGGTTTAAAGCTGGATCGGCCGCGCCACTGAACTCCGGCCTCAGTGACATAGCGAGATTCCGTCAAAAAAAAAAAAAAAAAAAAAAAGATGGATCGGCTGAGGTACCTTTGTGTAGAGACTGTCCTGTCTGCATTGAAAGTGAAACCGGGTACAGGCCCATCTTGCTCTTCAGAGATGAGCGATCCGCCTGTGCCGTACTAGAACAGCAGCTCCAGATAGGCAGGGATGAAACACATCCGTCTTTGGGAAGGACGAAGGAGTGCCGCTCTGTTTCCCCGTTTTATAAAAAGGAGCCCTTGGAACCGATTTGCTCTCACGATGTTGTCAGCTCCAGGCCAAAGTGGGCTACCCACAAAGGCAGTCCTTTTACCCTCTGCACCGCACGGAGCTCGTTTTCTGAGGCTGTGGGGTGGGAATATCCCGCCCGTGCCCCCCCGGGTTTCAACTCGGGCTGGTCAGGAGGAAGTTTCTCAGCTTTAAAATGATCAAATTCCTCAGCGGATTGAAAAAAAAATTGTCAGTAGAAAAATCAAAAACATCAGGGAAATTAGAACATGAAACACTAATGAGGACCAGGAAACATCTGCTAGAAGGAATTCCTCTAGTATTTAATTTTTTAGGTTTTAAAAATGTGTATCTTTTTGGTGTAAATGATTTTAAAGCAGAGCTAGCCGGCATCTCAATCTCTAGATTCAAACTTTCTGGCTCCAAGGTGTCACCATTGTTTGTGTTCCTCATCAGCTCACTGCTGCCCCCGCGTGTCTGATCTAAAAATCACAACACAGAGCTCGTTCTCAATTTTATGCTTTGCAAATAAATGGAGAAAAGTCCCAACCCCCCTCCCCGCCCCCAACCTATTAACTCCCATGACAACAAACGGTATAGAATGAAAGCAATGTTTTAGCTTGTTAGTGACAGCTGCATAACCCAGGTGAATTTTCAACAAGTGTTTCATTCCAGAAGATATCATTAGATTACTCAATTTCTTTCTTTCTTTCTTTTTTTTTTATTTATTTTTGGAATGCATTGAGCTTTTGCTGAAGGGATAAATTTAATTCTTAGAGGGAGTGGTTATGATTATATTAGTGACGTTTTACTAATGCTATCCTCTTCCTGAGAAACCACATGAGTTACTTATTGACCTGAATTAGAGTTTGTTTTATAACATTAAATAAAAACCCTGTATTTAGGATGAAAGTTTGCTTTCAATCACAAAGAGTCTGTGATGTGAGAGAATTTCTGACACAAGGCTCAAACATTCACCAAAGGGCAGCCTCTTTGTGTTCACCTGGCACCTTTGTCTGTAGTGAGCAGATTGGATCACTGTTTTGATGTGAAACTAGGCTGCCTCTGTGATTTCTACTGAGCACCAATTTTTCCTATTTCTTGCTCATCTATGTAGTTTATCTGAGTCACTTTTTGCTTTATAAAAACTGGGACCACACAGAATATCATGCTGCTCTAGATGGAATTTGGAAAGTGTTTTCCATCCTGAATAGATGGCGGGGGGGGGGGGGGGGGGGGGGGGCTGCTCCTTTATGCAGAAATGACACAGTCTCCTCTTCAACATTACCTATATGGAAGAAATGGCCACTTGTTCCCAATACTCACACCAGAATCTTCCTATACTTTAGTGAGACTTCCCAAAGTCATCCACTAAAACCTTAGTGCCATTTATGGATCTTAATGATCTTTCACTGTTCAATCCAGAAATAGCTCTGGAAGAGAGGGCTGAGGTTTTATCTCCTATCAAAGCAATCAAACAAGTCTGGTTAAAGTCAGTGCCCACATAGGACCTATGGGGGCAGATTCTCTTAGATCCAACCCCAAGTCTACTCCCAAAGGAAAGCTGTGAAGGGCATGGTCTGAATGGGCAGCCGATATTACTGTAAGAAGACCACTTGGTAGAATGTTCATCCTGTCTTGGAATTCTTTCAGTCACCTGTGTGAGGTTCCTGTGAACTAGGTTAAGACCAGCTTTATCACTCTGGAAGGTAAGGCAGAGACTATGGGTCACAAAATGAGATACAAGTCCAGTATTTCTTGGCTATTGACATTGCTCTGACAAAGTCTTCCCTGTGTTTCTAGTAACATTCCAGGTTCTGCACATCTACAGACATTTAACCCTAAGAGGCAAGGTGCCTATCAATGTCTGGAAAGGCAGCTGACAACCTTGGCAGCAGAGACTTGAGAATTTCTACATAGGAGGAGTGCTGAGGTGACTGATTGGATGACAGGGCTGGAGAGAATGCCTTGAGGTTGCATTTGCATTCAAGCACACTGTTTTCAATTGTGTATTTATTACTGGCGGCTCTGAGGGTCGCTATTGGAGCTGCTCATTGGAACTGTCATTGAAGAGAATTCAGTTGGTCATTCTTTCAGTCTTTCAAACAATAGGCTCATTCTAAGCATAGAAACATGGTGTGAAGCGTTTATTCAGCCTAGGTTGAAGTCTGTTCAACAGACCAGGGGATCCATGGTTGTGTAACAGTTTCAGAAATCTCAGAGTAGGGAGACACCTGCAATGCCTGCAAGTCTTCAGGCTTGTCAGTTCAGCCTGGAGGGGTCCCCTTCTCGAAGTACTCTCAGGAGGGAAGAAGCAGAGGTCCTGGAGTCCAAGTCTGCCTTAACCTTATGTCTTTACCTTTGCCACTGACCTCTGCCATGTCCATTCTCCTGACCACCATCCAGACGGGACCATGCTACTAAATTGCTGTATGTGTGTCTGTAGAGGAGTAGAGGTGAGTGAGGACCTAGTGGGAGTTATTGAAGCTATAGAATAAATATAGCACATCTTCTTGGATTGTTGGTTTTACTCAAAGCTTAGTAACATGTACACTTTTATTAAAAGAAATGACAATATATCATAGAGTGTGAATTTGTTGGGATTAAATTTGGCTATAAGTAACAGAAAAATCCAAAGTAGCAGTGGCTTAAGAAAATGGACATTTCTATTTTTCTCATACTGACAAGTTTGAGAGGGCTGGTGTGGTCATCCATAGGGTCAAAGACACAGCTCCTCTGTCTTGTTGTTTTGCCTTGAGTAGCTTCCATACTCAGAGATATCTCCTGGGACAAGATAGCTGCCAGAGAAGGAGGCTTTAAATTTGTGTTCCAGACAGCAGGAAGGAGGAAAGGATGTACCTTCAGGGAGACTTCTGAGAAGTCATGTATATCACTTCCTTTATGTCACATGGCTACAACTATTTGCAAGAGAGAGTTGGAGAAGTGGTCTTTATTGGAGGCAGGTGGTTGTCACCTGAAATTTGAGAGTCCTATGGCTGTAAAAGAAGGGAAATGAATGTTGGGATAATTTAAACAAAGTCTCAGGTGATGCTGATGCAGCTGATCCAAGGACCATACTTTGAGTAGCAAGGGACATGATCTTGCATGACCTGGCTCCTGGCTATTTCTGCAACCTTTCACTCCCCATCTCAGTCCCGATGCTTCATCAGCCACACCAGCTTTCTTGATGGGTCTTGATTACTTCCAGCTTGTACCCTACCTGGGAGTCCTTGAACTTGCTATTACTTCTGGCTGGAACCCCGTTCTTTTTTTCTTTTCTCTTTCTTTCTTTCTTTCTTTCTTTCTTTCTTTCTTTCTTTCTTTCTTTCT
>NC_045439.1:56466871-56471617 GCF_002776525.5 Piliocolobus tephrosceles | reverse complement strand
TCTTTCTTTCTTTCTTTCTTTCTTTCTTTCTTTCTTTCTTTCTTTCTCTCTCTCTCTCTCTCTCTCTTTCTTTCTTTCTTTCTTTCTTTCTTTCTTTCTTTCTTTCTTTCTTTCTTTCTTTCTTTCTTGAGTCTAGCTCTTTCACCCAGACTGGAGTGCGGTGGCTCAATCTTGGCCCACTGCAACCTCTGTTTCCCGGGTTCAAGCGATTCTCCTGCCTCAGCCTCCTGAGCAGCTGGGATTACAGGCACGCCCCACCATGCCCAGCTAATTTTTGTATTTTTAGTAGAGACGGGGTTACATCGTATTGGTCAGAATGGTTTTGATCTCCTGACCTCATGATCCGCCCACCTCGGCCTCCCGAAGTGCTGGGATTACAGGTGCGAGCCACCGCATCCGACTGGAACCCCACTCTTAAGTCTTGTCATTAAGATCTCAGATGAAGTATGATTTGGTTTTGTTAGCACTAATCTGAATTTATATTATTTATTTATTTGCATGGTTGCTTTTTGTCTCCCCCTCTAAAACGTCAGCATAAAGAGAGGAGGAAAATTATTTGTCTTGGTCAACTTTGAATCTCCAACACTTAGAAGAGTATTCAGCACATGTGCTCAATATATGTTTGTAGAATAAATGAGCAAAAATAAATAGTCTCTCTAATGATAATATTAGTTCTTGAGATCAGGGGCCAAGACTTATCTTTTACCTTTCCTCTACAAGGCTTCATATGATGGAATATGGACAGCTGGCATTTGACAAATGCTTGCTGAGTGGGGATTGCACAAGAGAAGGACTACCTGTCTAATCTCTAGATGGGTCAGGGGTGCGGTGGGGTAGAATCGCATCTTTACACATGACATGACGACTATGCTAAGCATAGAACTTGCCTGTGGGTGGGGGAGGTGAGAACAGGGCAGCAGATCCCAGACCAGGCCAGTTTAGTGCACCTTTCAGCCCTTCCATTTGCCCTGGTTTCTTTCCTGGCATCCCACAGTTCAGAATTGTATAGGTGCAAACTAGAGAATGCCAGAGTCGCCTATGGAGAATGTATGTGATGGAGTTTCATGGACTGGCTGCAGTACAGATTGAAGTTTTTCAATTATTTACAAAATATGTATTGAGTACCTGCTTTGTGCCACACATTATGCTCCGTGCTGGAGATACGCACAGCCTGTATGTGTGAAATTTTGTTCCGAACTTAACAAGTAACACCAAAGACAAAAAGGATTCCTGATTTAGATAGTGCAAGACTATAGAATTGCATGTGAAACACTGTAGCCCTTCTGCTGAAAAATTGTTTAAGTGGTCACCTCGCAAAGCTACCCGACACTTACCTCCGGATTAATGAGCTGATATTTGCTAAGTAACTTGTGATTACCAGGTTGGGAGGACTCCTTTGGGAGTTCCCATCCTCTTTAACACTTAGCAGGCAGGAGAAGGAAGAATATTATCCACCCCCACTCTCACACACTCCTTTGTCTCTCGCTCTGCAAGGAAGGGTATGAGTCTCCTGCTGGTATCAATTTTTAATTGCTTTTGGTAGGCGGTGAAGTAGAACAGGATAACTGCATAGACTCCTAGGTACATTTGTGTATCTATTAGTATTTATTAGTAATTAAACTTCTATATTGGTCTATAAGCCATAATGTTGATGAGTGTCTTTGTAAATGAATGCATGCAAATATGCCCAGGAGCCTGACAAAGAGAGTATCAAATACATTCATTAATAAATAATACCAATACTGTGCATTTGTAGGCTGAAATTTTTTTTAACTTCAAAGAAGAGCTTTCATATCTATGATCTCATCTCACACTACATATGATTATTTTAAAACTCCTCTCTAGGGGCAGGTTGTTCCTTGCATGCTAAGCCAGGCCATGTGAAGATAATGAAGTCCTGCCTCGGGCTGCAGGACACCATTGGTACCATCAGGCCAGCCTGTCCAAGTCTCCTGGGGTCTTTGCCTGCTTGTTTAAAAACTAAAGGCCAAGATGAAAAAGTACACTAATTTCAAGCTGTGCTGGGAGCACATATACACTCGGACTTGAGCAGAGGAACTGAGGAAATGAAGCTGCTTCCAGGACCATCTTCGGAGATTCTCTAAACGATGAGGAACAGATTAATTCAAACTGATGGCAGGGATTCAGAAAGCCCAGAATTACAGGCCCGTCATCTTTTAGGACTGAAAGCCAGTTCCTGTTTACTTTATCTACAGCTGTGACTTTTTTCCTGTCTTCACAATTTCTTCATGTGCGCTTCTATTAACAGGAAGATATTTTTACATCATCTTGCTTATCTTGTATAATAGCTTTTCCTGTCGAACTTCAATAGGCTAAAAATTCAGTGTCATTATTTATCCTAAGGCTGAAGAACTGCACATCTTGGAAACGCCCTTACTCTGAATTTATTAGAGGGGCATTTAAAAAAATAAGGAGAAGTCAAGAAAATAAAATAATCCCTGATTGGGAGGCTCTCCCTGCCTCTCTTTCTCCAAAATCCTAAACCAGCTGCTGTGTTTCCACATCACAAACATTCAGGCTTGTGTCCACTGTAAAGATTGCTTCAGAATTTTCTACCTGGATGTCTGTATATCCAGATATGAGGTGACTGGACAGTGTAGGTGGTGGTAAATTCTTCCACCCTGATTACTCATAAAGCAGAAATAATTAGTGCCTACTTAACCTTTGAGTAACTATTTGAATTCTACTATTTTTAAGGGTAAGTGGAAGAACTAGTAACCCAGTTTATAACTACCGGTTGGCCTGACCACCTTTGCCTCAAGGACCTGCCCCTTGGGATGCTGTGATAGTTTTAGTTTCTTGCCAAGTACCAGTGCTATTTGATAGTCTCACCCTGCCTGCTCTTTTGTATAAGTTTAGCCCATGCTGTGCATTGCACGCAGTTGGTACTCAATAAATACTGAATGAATGCAGCTTATCATCCATCATTTGGTCTGTTTCAGTCTCAGTTTCCTCTATGTAAAGTGAGATTATTAGCAAATGAAAGCTTATGTATCTTCTAGCTTTAACATTCTATGGGACTCTCTGGATAGCCATTTTTAATTACCTCCTATCTCCAAGGCTGTTTCTAAGCAACACAATAGTACTTCCCTGGAATCCTTGCCTGACCTCTTCAGCCCACACAGGTGTTTCTCACTGGGCCTTCTTATTATCTGGTGGTACCCCTCAGGTTGTTATTTAGCTTTTCATATATGTAGGTCCTTCCCTTGCAATTAGAGTATAGGCTTCCAAAGCCAGATACTATATAAAATATACAAATAAAGACATATCACCCGAAGGCTTAATCTTAATGTTTTCTAGAGGGAATACTGGGCTTCAGAACACAGAAGAATCAAGATAAATGTCAAGTTTGTGGTTAGGGAAACTTGGTGTATGATGATTCTGTTCTTCAAGATAGGAAATTCTGCAAGTGGTACAGGTCTGGAGAAGCAAGGAGAGCAGATGACTTTAGTGAAGTGCCACATTCTATACCTTTTTCTGGGAGACTCTCAAAGATCATTCAACAAGAAAAGATTTTGAGATACGAAATCTTGGCCAAATGAACATATTATTGCTGCGGGAAAAATTATGTGGGAATTATTACTGTGGGAAGCCCAGAGCTTCCCAAATGATTACACACAGTGTTGATCTAAAGAAAGAAACTGAGGCAAAATTAATATAGGTGGCGAGTTTATTTGGGCCAAGGTTGAGGAGTGCAGCCTGGGAAACAAAGGAAGTGCAAAGGACGAATAAGGAGAGGGGGCAGTTATAAAAGTTGTTTGCCGGGAATTCTCATTGATTTGTGATTAGCTATACATTGTTGAACTCTAGGGTAGGAGTTACGGTGTCCAGCATGTGGGATTGTTAGGTTAATTTGTGGCTACTTGACATCACTCAGTGTAGAGCCCACATAGCAAAAGGAGATTACTTAGCTCAAGGGAGGAGTGAGAGGTGGCTGCTGTCACATTTCAATGCCTCACTGGTCCTGATAATTCAAAGGGGCTCACACTTCTCAGATAAAAAGTTTCCTTTATTTCCCAATAGTTTTTAAAATTTTTATTTTTTTTTTTATTGAGACAGAGTCTTGCTCTGACACCCAGGCTGGAGTACAGTGGCATAATCCTGGCTCACTGCAACCTCCGCCTCCTGGGTTCTGGCAATTCTTCCACCTCAGCCTCTCGAGAAGCTGGGATTACAGGCGTGTGCCACCATGCCTGGCCAATTTTTTTATTTTTAGTAGAGATGGAGTTTTGCCACGTTGGCCAGGCTGGTCTTGAACTCTTGACCTCAAGTGATCCGCCTCCTCAGCCTCCGGAAATGCTGGGATTACAGGTGTGAGCCAGTGTGCCTGGCCTCTTTCCCAATGGATTTTGGAAATGCTGGTGTATACAACACAAGAAGAGAAGCAGAGCTAGGAAGGAACCCTGAGAACAGCTAACTTTTGAGGAGTGGCTGGAGGAATTTGGAAAGGAATACCCAGAGAGGTAGGAGGGAGTTGTAACTGTTGGGGTATAATCCCAGCTCAGTTATTCCATAGACATTAGGAAAGCCAAGTCTCATGTCTTACTGTAGAACTGCAAGGACCCTATGAGCCATGTCTGGGAGTGTGGAGAGCTCTCTGGAAGAAACAGTGTACCAATGTACTCAAGCACTTCCAGTTTCGACTGAAAGGGGCCCACGACATTATCACTTTCTATTCTCAAAGAAACCACTCTTTTAGCTAAAAGGAAACCCATATTAACACTC
>NC_045439.1:56444371-56461871 GCF_002776525.5 Piliocolobus tephrosceles | reverse complement strand
GCTGGAGTGCAGTGGCACAATCTTGGCTCATTCCCAGGGCTTAAGCGATCCTCCCAGGTCAGCCTCCCCAGTAGCTGGGACTACAGGTGCCCGCTACCACACCGAGCTAATTTTTGTATTTTTTGTAGATACAGGTTTTCACTGCATTGCCCAGGTTGGTCTCAAACTCCTGGAGCTCACAGGTTCCACCTGCCTTGGCACCCCAAAGTGTTGGGATTACAGGTGTGAACCACTGCACCTGGTCTCTTTTCTCTTCTATTCCTTTTTATTCTTGTTGCAGACAACAGAGTGCTGGCAGCTCTGCAGGGGCCCAGTCACCTAGAACCCATGCCTTCCAGCTCTGTGTTGGCTCTGAACACCTGGCAGAATGTCCTGATTGCACTTGTCAAACTGCATATTAACAGGACTTCTCTCCCAGAGATGGGGATTCTGGGAAAGTTGACATCTAATGTTTCTCACTTTGACGATCTCTGTGGAATTGATGGCTCATTATTTAACATTTATTTGGCAGTAAATGGCATTTATTAGGCAGAGAATCAAAGTCGCACTTCACACTCATAGAGAGTAACCCACTTTGTTGATAATGGAGTGGGAGATGGGGAGTTGGGGACTATCTATTACTTGCCTTACTAACTGGTGAAAAAAGTCTCAAGAGACACTTCCTGAAAGAATAAAATACTAGCGCATGTCTTCATCTGAGCAGAAGATTATTGGTCCAATGTAAGATATGCTGAGGCTGAGGCCCAGACCCATTTCCACCATCCCAAGTCCTCTTTGATTCTTGGAGCCGGGTTCGTTTAGATGAGCAAACCTTCATGGAGGACTTGTCATGCCCCTGGCCCTGATCATGGCCCGGGAACTAGTGGGATGCGTTGTGAGACCTAAGAAGAATATTTTGTTATATGATTTTTTTCAATGGCCATTTTTTTAATGCCTTGGGAATCTAGTTATTTATATTATAAAAATTTTTATCAAATCCAGTTGCTGCTTAAGGTGGATGGGCCAAGGAGAGTAAGTCTCCACCTTACAACTGGTTTTCTTTAAATTAGAAAAATGGGGCCAGGTGTGGTGGCTCATGCTTGTAATCCCAGCACTTTTGGAGGCCAATGTGGGCGGATCACGAGGTCAGGAGATCGAGACCATCCTGGCTAACACAGTGAAACCCCATCTCTACTAAAAATACAAAAAATTAGCCAGGCATGGTGGAACACACCTCTAGTCCCAGCTACTCTGGAGGCAGGAGAATTGCTTGAACGTGGGAGGCGGAGGTTGGAGTGAGCCAAGATCATACCACCGTACTCCAGCCTGGGTGACAGAGCGAGACTCCATCTAAAAAAAAAAAAAACAATAATAATAATAAAAACAAAAGTGGAAAACGTGCTCCAGAAGGAAGCTGGGGGTAACCAAAGGTTTATTTTCCTCCTCATTTCCCCCCATTCCACCCCAAGTCATTACAATCCTAGATAGTGCTCAGGAAATGTCCATGAGTAGGCTGATAAATGTATTCATTCTTTCCACAGTGTTGGCTCTTTATGATCTATTGGACACTATTCTAGTCTTGGTCACACAGCAGTAAATAAAACAGACAAAAGTCCTTGCTCTGTGGAGCTTACATTGATTCATTTGCAATTCTAAGTAAAAAAAAAAGAAAATGAAGTCCTTCCTCTTTCCTCTAAAGCTACCAATAAATGTTGCTTCCGTTTCCCTTACAAAATAAATGCACTTTCTTTCCATTTTCAACCTACGCGTCAATAAATATTTACTGAGCTCAGCCCTGGGCTGGACAGAGTGAAGTGTAAAGGAAGCATTGTATGCCATGTTGTTCTTGCTCTCTGTGGCCTGATGGAGTGGGGAAGATAGGGCTAATACTGGGAAAGCCGTCAGAGAACAATTCAAGGCCAGCCGAGGCCCCGTTATTATTTGTGGGAGGAAAGGCAAGAGGGAGGGGTCACCAGGGGATGATGTCTCCAGGAGACTTTGACAAGAAAGAGATACTTCTGTGGCCATGACGGAAGAGGGTATTTGGTTGGGAGGATGTCTCCTGGTGGTTGGTGACAAACAAATGTCGACTGAATGAATTGGCACATAGGTTGAAGGTACATGTCTTAATATTTGAAACAGTAAATGTGGTTAGATTTGGGCTTCCCAAAGTTGGTTTGCAGAAACCTCTGATCATGAGTGATTCACCCCGTAGCAGCTCAGACTCCACCAGCTTCCACCAGTAAGAATCATACAGTTAGGTTCTGAGGCCCCTGCGGGACACTGTGCGGTTACAGCTGCAGCTGATCAAAGGTCAAGCGAAAGAACACCAAAGCACCAAGGTGGCCGTTTGATGTGGCTGGCCGTTAGTGGGGATTGGGCTGAAACTGCATCCTCTGCTCAAATAAGGTCTATTAGCCACTGGTGACTTTTGATCCCCTACTGATCTAGGGGAAGTCAAATTGACAACCCCTTAGTTAAAAGAAGCTGCTTTGCATTATTGATGCTTGGAGGATCTGGTCACTCTGTTCTCTTCCCGCAGTGCATCTCAGAGAAGTGCCTCGAGCTATTTGAGAGAGGAATTCTGCATGAATTATTCCTTAAAAACAGACACACATTTCCCTCTACTGCCTCTGCTTCCCAAGCAGACCTTCAAAACATAACTTAGCGGGAGACTACCCTGCCTACCTTCAAAAGACAGCTTAGTGGGAGACTAACAGGCAGGGTGGAGGTGAGTGAGGGGAGCTTAGAGGGAAGCCAGCAGGAGCAAGCCGCTGGAAGGAGGCACAGTTCAGCCTTGGGTTCAATTCTGTCCATTTGGGCTTGATCTGTGGCTCAAAGTGGCTTCTCTGGGTTTTGATTTCTTATCTCTAAAATCAGAACAACAATGTCCTCTCCTTCCTGCCGCCTTCATGGCGGGGGTGGTAGGGTGCTATTTTAAGGTATTATGAAACAATCATTTTCATTTCTTTCTTTCTGATTTTATGAGTAGGCAATTGCCTGTGTATGATGTATTTGAAAAATCTATCCATTACCCTTAGCCCACATATATTTTCCACTTCTTGCAGAACTGCTGGAAATTCATCAGAGATTCATTATCTTCTCTCTTTGTGTCTCTTCCAAACACATATAAGTGCTCTGATTTTTAATTCATTAACACTTTGGGGGAGTTAATTTTTTTAGAGAGGTCTTTCTTTGATGACTTTGTTATCAGAGGGCTCCTGAGAATACAGGAGCAGGAAGGAGGAAAAAAGAAAGGACCAGACCCTGAGAGGGCTAAGGGGCAGAAAGAGATCTTAAAACAAGATTGTCTACCAGCAGAATTTTGCCAGAGGTCAGCCTTGTTCCTGGGGTTCATTTCTGCTTACATGGATGTCACCAGGACTGTGACATCCTGGAGATCCTTATAGGACTATGGGATCAGACAGACCTGGGTATGTGCGGCTCTGCCATTCATTGGCTTGTGACCTTGGAAAGATTAGTTAACTTTCCAGTCTCATTTGCAAAGCAAGGGTAATAATTATCTTCCAAAAATACCTCTGGTCTAGCAAAGAAATCAGGGCAGGGGGAGACAATTTATCAAAAATGCTTTCTAGCCTCTCGACCTTACCATTTGATTATGTTAAACAGTCTTAACAATGACCTCTCACGACATGGAAAGGGACTTACTTAATGGCTAATGTGGGCAAAAACTGGAAGCAGGAGGTGATGACATTGACCTCCTGTATCCCTCATTTCTCTAAGACCCTCACAAGAGAGGTGGCTTGAGACAGAGGTGTCCTTAGTGACTCCTCATGGACAAATCGTCACTTGTGTGCTGACAGCTCCTGATTGGGTGGTTTGTGTCACAGGGAACAATAGCGTAGGCAAGATGTGCATGCACCCATCCCACTCCTTGACCAAGGTCCAGCCCTGTGCCTCATGGATCCTTCTCTTCCAGGGACCTCATTTCAGAAGTGGGGTCTTCTAACACTGGTTCATTTCTCCTAAGATGCAGCCAGAATATAGAGGATCTAAGGATTATTCCCCCACTGCCTGAGACTAATGATAAGAATAGCTAACACATATAGTGCAGAATTGTGATATAATTAAAAACTGTGGCAGCTGTTAAACTGTCTGAATCCTGTTTACTGGTGACTTTGGGGTCCAGCCTCAGCCTTCTATGGGGCTACAGTAAGGGACCAAACCTGGCTGTGGTGCAAACATCTCCCTTCCCCTCCTGTCCCTGCCATGTCCTGGCTTTTTCAGCTACTGGTTGAGGCCCTGCCTTATTGCTCTCCTTACCTGGTTTCCCCTTAGTCCCAGTCTTGACCTGCCCTATAGATAATGCCATGTCATTGTGTAAAAAGACCTTCTTAAATGCCAACTGACCTGGAATTCCCACTGTTAGTCTCTGAAATTTGGGGGCAGATCACCTGAGGTCAGGAGTTTGAGACCAGCCTGGCCAACATGGTGATACCCTGTCTCTACTACAACAATTAGCTAGGCCTGATGGCGGGTGCCTGTAATGCCAGCTACTCGGTAGGCTCAGGCAGGAGAATTGCTTGAACCTGAGAGGCAGAGGTTGCAGTGAGCTGAGATCATGCCATTGTATTGCAGCCTGGGCAACAAGAGCAAAACTCTCTCCAAAAAAAGAAAAAAAAAAAAGAAAGCGAAAGAAAAAGAAAAAGAAAAAACCAAGACAAACGGATTAATTTCGAAAACCTTGTGTGTTTCCCAATATCTTGCAGATCTTTTCCACATTCCTGTTCAACGCTTGGACGAAAAATTGCTGCTCTGTGTGACAGTTTTACTAGTAAATCCTTAAAAGAACATATTTTCCCTCCTCTGATAGACATGTTAATTTATTTTAATTTTTGTAAGTATGGACCTTCCATAAATTTGCCTATATATATATTTTCCCAAATAAAGACCTCACTATCCTTAAAGTTGTGACATAGTGAAAAGACATGTCAGCTGTAAAATTGTGGCTAGACTGAAATGGTCTGAAACTTACTTAATATTGACTTTGAGTGTCAATATTAAATGTAGCAAGTGTAGCAGGAATCCCTGCAAACGGCTGGAAGTAAAGAGAGATGCATGCCCTTGTGGGTGAGGGTTCCATTCAAGAGCTGATTTCAAATTAATTCGTTGTTAATATGGATACCTAACTGCTTACTGTATTCTCTGCCTTTCCCCTTCCGCTTCTTATCTGCATCCCTTAAAGATGAGAGAGAGAGAGAGAGAGAGAGAATGGTGCTGATGTAAGGAATCGATTTTTCCTGTTTATTTATTTTTTTTCCCTGCTGAGCTATGTGTTAGTCTATTTAACACAGTCCTTCTAGTTCTCACCTACTTGCCTCCTGGTGTGTGTGAATTCTGGACATTTCTTGCCTGTTGACTGATGATTACGTTTCACTGAAGTATCAGAATACTTATTAATTTTTCTTCTAGGCCTTTTAACCTTCTTAGGGGAATGGTCTCCTCTGCTTTTAGCCAGAGACAAGGATAAGGATTGAATAACTCTGTTTCTGTATTGTGAGCTACCACACTGATGCTATTTTAAAATCTAGCTTTTAGGTTTTTGTTTTTTGCCCCTCTTCTGCAGGCTAGTCCTAGTTAATAAAATAAAATACTCTGCTAGGAGTTTAGTATAGTCGCTTGCAACTTAGAAGCCTGTTAACCTATGTAGGCTAATTCCTTTCTTTGATTGTGATTAAAAGGCATGGAATCTGATTCTTGGAGTTGATAATGATTTTTTACTTTCCAGTCAAAGCCCCATTTCTTGTGGATTTAAAGAAACCAGAGTTAAAGATTCCTCACACAGTGAACTTCTACCTGAGAGTTGAACCTGGGGTGATGCTAGGGATCTGGTGAGTGCACGGATGGGACACTGGGTTGCTTGATGGGACAGGTTTTCCTGTTAGGACGCAGAGGAGCAGTGCTGTGTTCCCTGCCCATGGACAGGTCAGTGCTCCTGGAGGTACCTGGAGGCTGTTTTCTACACCTTCCTCTTCTGTTGATTTGCTTGATTTTGCTTTCTAAAAATTTTGCTTTGGAGTATAGACTTTTAAGTGTTGCCTTGGCTTCTGGCCTCACCCACCCCTTCTGCCTTATTCCATACCACCTTTGCCTTCATGCCCTCAAGTCCAGACGCACTGCCCTCCCAGGATACGCTCTGCCCTCAAGGCTTCCTTCTATTTCTCAGCTCCCTGCCTTCCCTCTTCTTGCCTTGCTAGCTGTCTACTCATCTATTGGATCTTACTTCAGTTGGTAATTTTCAGGAAAGCCTTTCCTCACTGCCCATTTTAGGTATGTGCTGTCATGGCCACCCATGCTTGTCCCTTTTGACAATTATTCCCATTGTCATGAAATAAATGTTTGTGTGATGATTTGGTTAATATTTGTCTTCCTTACAAGACTATAACTTCAGCAGGTGATAGACTTTGTTGATGGGTTTTCATTGCTTAGGACAATGCTTGGCACATAAAGGACATTCAGTAAATATGTCAGATGAGGTCATGAACATTCTATTGTCTTACAATGCTAACCTTAACATTTCTTCTGTTTAGTTGTAATGCTCATTCTTGGCTGCCAAGTTTCCAGTGATCTGTTTTCTATTTCATCTCCCTGAGTTCAAACCTTTGATCATAAAATGTTTAGGAACCAACACATAACTTCTTCCTATTCTGCAGGGTACAGTTCATCCAATAGTGTTGGAATTTAGAAATCATTTTATTCTTTGCTTTCGCCCCACTGGTCCTTGGTTTGGTGAGTCAGCTATCTCATCAAGATCAGCTCATCCAGCAGGCAGCAGTGCCTATATTCTGAGTACAGAGGCCCTGGGGATGATAGCAGACTTTCTGCCCTTAGATGATGGAGAGGACAGAAAATGTGTCACCCTTAGCCAGTTCTCCACAGCCCATGGTGACATGTCATATGGCAGTGTTCACATTTGCAGCATTCGTTGGTTTAACAAAGTGGAGAAAATGGAACTCACGCAGACTTTTAAAATCACAAGGTTACTTGGTTTCTGGAGCAAAATGGTTCAGTGTTTTAGTTCTTTTCTCTTACGTAAACTGGTTTCTCTTTAAATTATTTCCTACTTGTCTCTTCAGCCAAACTCATGGCAGATGGTAAATATCTATTATCTTTTACTTGTTTCCCTTTCTTAAAAAACAAGTTCAATGTACCTAAGAACAGCAGTCTTGGAAAATTAGCAGGTGCAGAAGTCAGAAGAACTAAAACAGTAAATCATTAAACGGCGTCTCTGTGCATGGGGACATGGGGTAGGGCAGTAGTGGTTCTCATCATAGGACATTTTGTGGTGTTCGATTTTTATTTTTACCATGTGCATATATTTCTCAGACAAAAATTTAAAATATATGTATATATATCATAAGGAGAGTTTCAGCCTTTGGCAAGGATGGATAATTCCTCTTTCTACATTTGTTTAAACCTCCCTTGCTCTTCAGGCACACAGTCCCCAGCTGCCGGGAGGAAGATGCCAAAGGGAAGGACCGTTGCTGGTACGAAGCAGCCCTTTGCGATGGGAACCCAATCATTGTTTATCTTCATGGCAGTGCAGAACACAGGTCAGTGGCTCTGCTTACGTATTTTTTTTTTTTTTTTTTTCAAGAGATTGAGTGCATTTCAGCCCCACAGGGGAATGAAGAAGGACAGGGCTCTGTTTTTAACTCTGTAGGCATGCCTTCACATATTTCTTTTCCTTTGTTGAAATCTGAGGGTGTTCTGGCAATAAGCTTCGCTTGAAAAGATTGTTCTATATATAGAATAATGTGGATCCCTAACTAAGAAGGAGAAAAGAATAACTCTTCCAAAAGTTGGATGTTGATTTCAAAGAAAGTGATGATTCTTTTGCTCCCTAGAGTGTCTGAAATGATGGATTTAACCCATGAATGACGGGAAAGGGAATAGGCACGCATTATGGGGGAGAGGAAGAGCCATCTCCAGATCAGAGATTTTTCAGATCACTACAGGGGAGAGTCCTTTATTTAACTTTAATGTTACTAGCTGAAAATATGACTCCTTAAGAGAGTTCACATGGAATTCTGACCGCAGGTACTGGGGACCGTCTGACTAATTCTAATCTAGAATAGCCATACCTCAGCCCATTCTCTGTAGTCCCAACCTCGCTTTGTAATAAAGAACATCTCCCAGGAGCCTGGCTCGCCTTTGATGTGCTGTCAGAGCCCTTCTGGGCCTGTGTAATTATGCTGGGTGATGATCACCCGCTGTGACTGTGCCCCTTCAGCTTGGGGCAGGGGCGATGTGCCTCAGAAACCCACAGATCTCCTCCACGTGGGGAGGAGCACCTGCCTGTGACTCCCTTCCTCCTCGTCTTTTTCTGGCAGGTGACTCGCCTTTCTCAAGACTCGCCTTTTCTCAAGAGACTTTCTTGATGTATACATTTTAGAGCCACATTTACTGAAATTTCCTGTGAAACCCAGCAATTTTTTTTTTTTTTTTTTTTTGAGACAGAGTCTCACTCTGTCACCCAGGCTGGAGTGCAGTGGCACAATCTTGGCTCACGGCAAGCTCCGCTTCCCGGGTTCACACCATTCTCCTACCTCAGCCTCCTAAGTGGCTGGGACTACGCTGGAGGTGCCCACCACCATGCTGGGCTAATTTTTTGTATTTTTAATAGAGATGGGGTTTCGCTATGTTAGCCAGGATGGTTTTGATCTCCTGTCCTCATGATCCGCCTGCCTCGGCCTCCCAAAGTGCTGGGATTACAGGCATGAGCCACCGCGCCAGGCCGGAAACCCAGCATTTTTACATAGTTTAACTTTGTATTGATTTTGTAAACTTGGGCATGATGTTACAATGTATTTATTTAAAGGACCTTGTGGACCACACAGCATGTCTGCCCCTCTGTGTAAATCCATAAGTGCCCTCAATGAGCCCAGATTTCCTGGCTCTGGGATCAGACACAGCTTGCTTTTGTTCTCTGTCCAGAAATATCAGCTTTCTATCTGCAGTCCTGAGCTCCAAGTAAGGAGTACCAGACAGTACTCTCCTCAAATAGGAGATTACAGGGAACCTGTCGAGGCATCAAAAACAGTGGCTCTAGACTTGAGATCCATGGAAGCCCCAGAAGGCCCATGAACGCCTCTCCACAATTGTACATAAAATTTGAAGTATGGGTACATTTTTTCTTGGGAAATGGGTTCATAGCCTTAACTAGAAGTTCAAAAGGCTCCATTACATATACATACATACATTACATATACATTACATATACACACATACATGACATATACATATATATACATACATTCTATCTTAGAGCCAATGTAATGGCTCTAAGATAGAACTCAAATAAATGACTTTTAAGAATTCTCTGCCTTTTGATGAGTAGTTGCCAGGGCTTGGCGGGTTAGGGAGGAAGGAATAGGCAGAGCACAGAGGATTTCTAGGGCAGTGGAAATCTTCTGGATGACACTACAATGGTGGATACATGTCATTATACATTGGTCAAAATCCATAGAATATCCAACACCAAGAGTGAACCCCAACGTAAACTAGGCAATTTGGATGATAATAATGTATCCATGTAGGTTAACTGATTGGAACAAGTGTCCCACTGTGGTGCTTTGGATGTTTATAGGGAGAGAAGGTTGTGTGTGAGTGAGGACAGGGGTTACATGGGAACTCTGCATTTTGTGTTCAATTTTGTGGTGAACCTAAAACTGTTTTAAAAATAAATTTTATTAATTTCTAAAAAAAAAAAAAAAAAAAGAAACAGGTCACAAAGACCATCAGTCTTCTTCCTGAAAATACAGGTCCAATCTTATTCTGACTAACATTACACAGAAACCTCAGTCACAATAAAGACTACAACTACTAACTTCTTATTCACAAACTTAAAATAACATCTACAATACAATTAAATTTAAAACTTCTGGAAAGAACCTTGTACTTCATCGTAATAAAATCGAATTTGTGAGCCGGGCACGGTGGCTGACGCCTGTAATCCCAGCACTTTGGGAGGCCAAGGCGAGTGGATTACGAGGTCAGCAGTTCAAGACCAACCTGGCCAAGATGGTGAAACCCCGTCTCTACTAAAAATACAAAAATTAGCCAGGCATGGTGGTAGGCACCTGTAATCTCAGCTACTTGGGAGGCTGAGGCAGGAGAATCGCTTGAACCTGGGAGGCAGAGGTTGCAGTGAGCCAAGATCATGCCACTGGATTTCAGCCTGGGTGACAGAGTGAGACTCTGTCTCAAGAATAAAATAAAATAAAATAAAATAAAATAAAATAAAATAAAATAAAATAAAATAAATAAAATCGAATTTGTGGTTGCATTAGCATGGCGACATAATAAAATTCTCTGTCTTTTGAATGATCTTTGACGCTTGCTTATTAATGTGGTTGACATAAAGCAGACCATTTTTGGGGAAAAATAATTTTGGTGCCTACAGGACTGTGAGCCTCTCCCCTTCACTTCATCTTGCACTTAAATGGCAGAGTGGACAGGGTATAGGCAAATCTTAGTCTAGTGCAGCCTGACGACATCATCCCTAGTTCTGAAAGTCACTTTCTGGAAACTATTTTCCTTTAGCTTCTACGAGTATTCTTAGAAATAAGTTTTACTGTGTAGAAGTGAAAAAAGGTGGATTATCAGCAGTTCATCAAATGCTTGTATTGAGAAGCGCTACAAAGATCTGGCCAGACCTCACCGAGAGGAACGCCGGCCCAGTGGGGAGCCATCGATCATTCACCCTGACACAGCTGAGCTGGCTGTGACACCAGAAAGCATTTCCCCTTCTCCTAGTTATTTATTCCTCCAACCTGAAAGAGAAAGGCGTGAGATCAGATACCAGCAGCAGGACAGTGATTTTTATTGAACTTATCAACATCATTCCTAATTCTTGCTTTTTTTTTAAACTTCCTTCACAGGGCAGCTTCTCACAGACTGAAGCTGGTAAAGGTATGTCTGAAGAGGCCACAAAGCACCCATTTCATAAGTCCTCATGAATGCTGTTTGATAGTCATGAGATTTTCCTTAGGCCCTCCGTGTGGTTGTGTTTTGAGAGGTCTCCAGGGTACTGGTCAGGGTGGGTTGTGGTGTCTGGGGCTCAAAGTCCCACCAGTGGACTTCTGCTCCTACACTGATCAAAACAGAACTGAGCTTCTCTAGGTCCCAAAGTACCTTCGTGAACTTAATAATCTCATTGCCAAATGGAGGCGAAGACATTTTTATTTGCTTTCTCTGAGGGCTGGGGGATGGGTTGAGAGAGTTTTGTTGTTGTTGCTGTTGTTTTTGAGATTCTGTTGCCCAGGCTGGAGTGCAGTGGTGTGATCTCCACTTACTGCAACCTCCGCCTCCCAGGCTCAAGTGATTCTCCTGCCTCAGTCTCCAGAGTAGCTGGAATTACAGGTGCCAACCACCACGCCTGGCTAATTTTGTATTTTTTAGTAGAGACAAGGTTTCACCATGTTGGCCAGGCTGGTCTCGAACTCGTGACCTCAGGTGATCCACCCACCTCGGCCTCCCAAAGTGCTGGGATTACAGGCGCGAGCCACCTCACCCGGCTGACATTTTTATTTGCTTTCTCTGAGGGCTGGAGGATGGGTTGAGAGAGTATTATTAAGGTGCAAAATGGTCACTCCTTTTAAAAGAAGCAACCTTTTTAGTTTCTAGTGGTTATAGGCTAAAGACACAGAATGTCTGCTCTTAAAAGTCATTCAAGGCTGGGTGCAGTGGTTCACGCCTGTAATCCCAACACTTTGGGAGGCTGAGACCGGGAGTTCAAGACCAAGGTCTCAACTTCATGAAACCCTATCTCTACAAAAAAATTTAAAATTCACTGGATGTGGTGGTACTTGCCTGCAATTCCAGCTACTCAGGAGGCTGAGGTGAGAGGATTGCTCGAGACTGGGAATTTGAGGCTGCAATAAGCTAGGATTGTGCCACCACACTGCAGCCTGAATGACAGAGTGAGGAGACCCTGACTCAAAAAAAGAAAAAAAAGTCATTGAAACCCTGGCTTCAGCCCATGTAAGGCTTTGTAGAGTAGCATGGTGGCCACACTTGCTCTCCTCAATCTCTGCTGCATGACTCTGGCTTGTTGGGACAGCCCCTGTGTTTCCAGGTATGCAGAAGATGGCAGGCTTTCCACTTAGCCATATCTGCCTCAGAACTGGTTGAGCAAGCTGCCTGTATATCCTCTTCCACCCTCTGGTTAGGTAATCTCCGCTGCAGGTGACCGGCTGTTGATCACAGGGACTTGGTCTCTCCTCCCACATGCTGGCTCCCACCTTGGAGTTCTTTCCTGGTCAAACAATATTAGTGGGGCCCAGAATCCTGGCAGTACCAGTATCTCCAGTGCTTTCTTCATCCTCCCTCCCCTTTGCAGACAGGAAGCTCCTCTCCTGTCCCCTCCCCTCATCCCCTTGTGGAGCAGCAGGGGGCTGGGTGCAGTGTTACCTAGGAGGACCATGTTTATTCATTTTTAGTTTTGCTTTCCCCTCTGCACCCTGCCCTTTGCATTCCCCACATGGAATGTGGTAAAGCTGATGCCCATAAGAATGTGCGTGCTTGGCCGGGCGCAGTGGCTCAAGCCTGTAATCCCAGCACTTTGGGAGGCCGAGATGGGCGGATCATGAGGTCAGGAGATCGAGACCATCCTGGCTAACATGGTGAAACCCCGTCTCTACTAAAAAATACAAAAAACTAGCCGGGCGAGGTGGCAGGCTCCTGTAGTCCCAGCTACTCGGGAGGCTGAGGCAGGATAATGGCGTGAACCCGGGAGGCAGAGCTTGCAGTGAGCTGAGATCTGGCCACTGCACTCCAGCCTGGGCGACAGAGCGAGACTCCGTCTCAAAAAAAAAAAAAAAAAAAGAATGTGCGTGCTTTTCCCCTCCCACTCAGAGCTGTCTCAGTGTTCCCAGAAAGGAGAAGAGCTGTGGGTGTGAAATGCAGACAGGTGATCCTTGTGGTAGTTAGGATGGGTAGGGGAGGAGAACAGCTGGTATGGCAGGACTTTGCCCCCAGGCAGACTGTGGGTAGCAAATGCCACTGTCATCATTCCCCAACAGGACCAAACTTCCTTAGCCCTTCCTTCCCTCCTCTGGAGAGGAGATTAAAAAAAATAAATTTGCATTATTAAATTTTCGTTCATTCATGTATTCATCATGGCAACAGACTAATACAGCTATTTTCATTTATTTGCATTCCCACCTAGTTTTTATTTCTCTTTATAAAAAGCTTTTGTTACTATGATTGTATCTATATGCACTTTTATGTTGTGCTCTTTTACTTCAAACTATTTTGTAGACATTCTTCCATGTTTTCACAGTCATGATAGTTATCCAGTTTAAAGGCTTTATCATTCTCAGTTATATTTATAAGCAATTGTTTACTTAACTATTCTACTGCTGTTGTATATAAGATTTTTTTGCTCCCTGCATTTGTTTTAACTAGTATTGTTTCAGAAAACTATAAGCACCTAGCTTTTTCTTCTTTAGTGTCTTTTTTCTAGAGGTGAATTCTTAGGAGTAGGGTGTGCTGCTGGTATTGTTCTTGGATTGTGTTGCCTAGTGGTCCTTCAACACATGCTGCAACACACATGGATATTCCCATTTTCCTGGATGCTTAGCCGCCATGTGCCTTGGCTAACTTTTTTGGAGGGAATGTAACAGATATGTAAAAGCTACATTTAGCTCCTCATTATTAGTTCAATTTGTATTTACAGGTTCCTAATGAGGTTTTGCCACCGGATTTAAAATGCAGTAGGAGAAGCACAGTATTTGGACAGAGGAAGACCCAGGAGTGAATCTTGGTTCTAATTCTAGTGAATTGGATGATCTTAAATAAGTTACTTAAACTCCACAAGACTCAGTTTAACTGTAAAATGGGGATAATGTCTACTTTACAGTACAGTTGTGAGGATTAAATAAAGTTTCAAAAGTGTCAGCACAGTAAAATTTTGTCCTTTTTTATCTCTCTTTATCTATCATTATATTTCTTCTTATTTATTTATTTATGTATTTATTGTTTTTTGAGACAGAGTCTCTGTCGCCCAGGCTGGCATGCAGTGGTGCGATCTTGGTTGCTCACTGCAACCTTAGCCTCCTAGGTTCAAGTGATTCTCCTGCCTCAGCCTCCCTGGTAGCTGGGATTACAGGCCTGCACCACCACACCCAACAATCATTGTATTTCATTTCATGACAAATTATGTTTTCATAGTCTCTCCTTCTTTACTTACTAAAAGCTTGGCAGTGGTCTCATATATTAGAGTGATCTCTTTATTTTTTTATTGAAATTAACTTTTTTCATATTTAATACAAATAGCTTCCACTTTTTGATTGTCTCTACTACAACTGTGTGTAGAGTTCTTATTCTCAAGGAATTTTTAAAAAAAGACATTCGTAGACCTAAAGGTGACTATTATTGTTTCTCACTTTTCAGAATAATATTTACATATGTAAATGTTAAATAACTTGGCCAAGGTCACACAGCAGGTAAGCGGCAGAGCCAGCATGAGACCCTGGGTGTCTGACCCTGCTCAGCCTTCCTGCTCTCCATCTCTCCCACTGAGCCTTGGCGTCTCAAGTTGGAAGTCAAACACCGGACTTCAAAAATACATCTTTCCCCACCTGTTAAACTAGTGTGTGTGCTTTGAACGTACAGATACCTAGAGCATCCTAACTTTGGAGAGTTTCTGACAGTGCAACAAACTTTCTTTTTAATCTTCATCTAATATAAAATACTAGCTGTTTCTCTAGGTTCTGCAGTTAAAAAATAAATACTAATGAACAAGTTAAAATTACCTTTGAAAGAGCCCTCCTTGTGATGTGATATGGATGGATATAGGGAGGAGAAGCTTTTGCTGTTTACATCTTCTAATTAAAGTGATAACAGCTCCTTTGTTACCTAGGTGCTGAGTGATGGTGGCTTTCATGTCTTGTCTGTTGACTACAGAGGTATGTGTTAAGAATGGTATACAAAGATTTTTCAATAAGTGGGGAGCCTCTGATGACCCCTCATTTTGAAGGCAGTGATACTGTGTTTGCCTTTTCTTGCTGCCAGGATTTGGGGACTCTACGGGTAAGCCCACAGAGGAGGGACTGACTACGGATGCCATTCGTGTCTATGAGTGGACCAAGGCAAGAAGTGGCATCACTCCCGTGTGTCTCTGGGGCCACTCTCTGGGTACAGGGTAAGTGAGATCTGCAAATGTGTCCTTGGGCAGGTCCTTGAGGCTTTAGTGTCCTATCAAAGGCAGCAGTCAGTAGTGGAAGGGGCACTGAGCCAGAAGACAGGGACTCTTTGCTGATAACTTTCACACTCTAGAAGTGGCTGAAGATCTTGCCATCTCACCATGCCATTTGTAAAACAACAGAAGGTCCCTTCAGCTGTAAGGTTATCTATTACATTGAAGTCCAAGTCTTTCTGAGGATTTTAAAGAAAAGGATCCTTGGCCAGACGGGGTGGCTCACACCTGTAATTCTAGCACTTTGGGAGGCTGAGGTGGGCCGATCACTTGAGGCCAGGAGTTCGAGACCAGCCTGGCCAACATGGCCAAACCCCGTCTCTACTAAAAGTACCAAGAATTAGCTGGGCTTGATGGTGTATGCCTGTAATCCCAGCTACTCAGGAAGCTGAGGCAGGAGGATCACTTGAGCCCAGGGAGGTGGAGGTTGCAGTGAGCTGAGATTATACCACTGCACTCCAGCCAGGGTGACAGAGGGAGACTGTCTCCCCACAAAAAAAGAAAGAAAGAAAATGACCTTTAATATAGGGCCTGTGGAACCCTTTGACATAGTGTGCAAATTTTGTATCTATATGCATTTTTCTAACCAGAGAGCCCAGAGCTTTTATCAGATGTTCATATCAGAAGTTGCATTTTATACTGTTAAGTTATTGCTTAACATTTGTACTAATTCTCATTGCTTTACAGAGTTGCAACAAATGCTGCAAAAGTGTTAGAAGAAAAAGGTAATATAAAATGCTTAAGTGGTATAATTTCCCATCTGAAGGTGGGAAAGTAAAAACAGTTAAGAGACTATTGTGTACTTTGAACATACAGACACCAAAAGCATCCCAACTTTAGATGATTTCTGGCAGTGCAACGGAGTTTCTTTTTTTTTATCTCCATTTAATATAAAATAATAGCTGTGTTTTCAGGTTCTGCAGTTAAAAATAAACATGAAGGAACAAGTTAAAATCACCTTTGAAACAATCCTCCTTGGCCAGTGTGGTGGCTCATGCCTGTAATCCCAGAACTTTGGGAGACTGAGGCGGACTGATCACGAGGTCAGGAGATCGAGACCAGCCTGGCCAAAATGGTGAAACCCTGTCTCCACTAAAAATACAAAAATTTGCTGGGCACAGTGGTGGGTGCCTGTTATCCCAGCTACTCGGGAGGTGGAGGCAGGAGAATTGCTTGAACCCAGGAGGCAGAAGTTGCAGTGAGCCGAGATCGCCACTGCATTCTAGCAAGAATCCATCTCAAAAACAAACAAACAAACAAACAAACAAACAAAAAAGAGTCCTCCTGGTGATATGATATTAATTTAAATTACAGGATAAAAAATAGTGTATCATTAAATAATACACAGAACTGGCTTTCTGCAGTCCTTCTTAGTAATATTTATGTCAGGGTTTCTCAAAGTGACCTGTTTGTATCAGAATCTTTGACCATAGCTGATTTGAAGAATTAGAATCTCTTTGAACAGGGTCAAGTCGTTTTTAAAAAATTAAAATTAGAATTTACTCCATATATAGAGATGCTATATAAATGCAAATATTCATTACCCTAATGCCATACAATTTAAATATTTACATTACAATTATCTGCTTTTGTGTGTGTGTGTTTTACTCATCTTTGTATGGCTATTTTTGATTAAGGGCTACACATGGTTTATGGAAAACCATAGAAATGATTTGAGGCTTGAAGTGATATTATCTTCTTCCAGATATAATTTACTCTTCCTCTGAAAGGCAGTTATGGTAGGGACAGATCACCTTAATCTAATCAGAGATTGAGCTGATCTGAAGCTGGTCTTCAGTCTTTATGATGGCAGGTCTGTTTCTAGTTCACATTACTCCTAGAGTGTAGTTCTTTGAGATCATAACCAAAAACCTGAGAAATGTACTGGGGTCCTCTTTCTTGTCAGATCCCGAACTCTAATTTCTGTCATTTGGATTTTGTGAGAATGCTGAAAGTTTTGTCTCGTTTCTGATCCTCTCAGCCACAACTATTACTTTCAACTGAGTTGAGGGAAAAGGCAGCTGAAACTCTCTAGACTTCTCTCTTTTGGTATTGGTTCTGCAGTTTCTCACTGACCAGTAGCTCTAATATCCATTCAAACAAGTATGTATACATACCTTAACCAACCATACCTTTTCTAATTGTTCTCAGAGGCAGTGTTGACCAAAACAACCCAGTCAACCTCTGGCACATTCTTAGCAATGGACTTCAGAACACTGTCTTCCTGTAGTACTTTTCTTTCTTTCTTTTCTCCTTCCTTCCTTCCTTCCTTCCTTCCTTCCTTCCTTCCTTCCTTCC
>NC_045439.1:56283848-56444361 GCF_002776525.5 Piliocolobus tephrosceles | reverse complement strand
CTTCCTTCCTTCCTTCCTTCCTTCCTTCCTTCCTTCCTTCCTTCCTTTTTTTCTTTCTTCCTTTGACGGAGTCTTGCTCTGTCGCCAGGCTGGAATGCAGGGGCGCAATCTCGGCTCACTGCAACCTCCACCTTCCGGGTTCAAGCAACTCTCCTGCCGCAGCCTCCTGAGTAGCTGAGACTACAGGTGTGTGCCACCACGTCCAACTAAGTTTTGTATTTTTAGTAGAGATGGGGTTTCATCATGTTGTCCAGGATGGTCTCAATCTCTTGACCTCATGATCTGCTCGCCTCAGCTTCCCAAAGTGCTGGAATTACAAGCTTTAGCCACCGTGCCCGGCCTTGCTTTCATTAGTTATCCAAGCCACGATGACCTGGTTGTGTTCATAGAAGAAGGTAGTGGTTTTCAATTATCATCATGTGCACAGAAACCTCTTGGGGAGGGGAGGGTGGAAGTGTGTTAAAATGCACATTCTCAGCCCTCACCTTGGAGAATCTGACTCATAAATATGAGGTGGGGTCCAGGAATTTGCATTATTAATAACCTTCACAAATAATTTTGGTGCAGGTAGCTCATGTACAAGATCTTGAAGACCCCTTATCTAGGAAAGATGGTATTTGAATAGGGGAGGTACTGATTCCTTTCTTTCTTTCTTTAATTTTCAAGGATGCCCAGCTGACGCTATTGTCTTGGAAGCTCCATTTACCAACATGTGGGTTGCAAGTATCAATTATCCTTTGTTAAAGGTGAGACTCTGGTTCATCTTTACAAGGCATCAAAGTAGGCTATTTTGATACAGTGTAGGCTATTTCTACATGTCTATGTTTATTAACAGTCTTCCTTTTCTTAAGTAGTTTTATATGTTTTTAAGTCATTCTAATCTGAGACAGTTTATTAACCAGTCACCACAGAAGGGAACCCATGGCTTTCGGGTTTGATATTTCTTTTATTTTCTTCTAACGATGTCTCTTTTATAATTTTGTAGTAGATAGATTTGCCTTAAGTTTATTCTTTAATTTTATTTTCTTCTTAAAAGGGAAAGCAAACATTTCATGCATCATTTTTGAGCCCTATGAATGTCACTTATATATCTTTCATAACTTTATCATAAGAAACTTTCTAGAGAATTTAAGGAAGCTGCCAAATACTTTTACACAGTATCCCAGATAAAGAAGACAAACTTTCTAAGAAAATAAGTACAAAGGCTGGGCATGGTGGCTCCTGCCTGTAATCTCAGCAATTTGGGAGGCTGAGGCGGGCAGACCACAAGGTCAAGAGATCGAGACCATCCTGGCCAACATGGTGAAACCCCGTCTCTACTAAAAATACAAGAATTAGCTGGGCATGGTGGTGTGTGCCTGTAGTCCCAGCTGCTCGGGAGGCTGAGGCAGGAGAATCACTTGAACCCGGGAGGCGGAGGTTGCAGTGAGCCCAGATGGTGCCATTGCACTCCAGCCTGGCCACAGAGCGAGACTTCATCTTAAAAAAAAAAGTACAAAGAATTGGGCCACAAGACACAAGATGCAGTTTAAAAATATCTATTTTTGGCTGAAAATAAGTACAAAGGCTGGGCATGGTGGCTCCTGCCTGTAATCCCAGCACTTTGGGAGGCCGAGGCGGGCAGATCATGAGGTCAAGAGATTGAGACCATCCTGGATAACATGGTAAAACCCTGTCTCTACTAAAAATACAAAAATTAGCTGGGCGTGGTGGCGCACACCTGTAGTCCCAGCTACCCAGGAGGCTGAGGCAGGAGAGTCACTTGAACCCAGGAGGTAGAGGTTGCAGTGAGCTGAGATCACACCACTACACTCCAGCCTGGTGACAGAGCGAGACTTCGTTTCAAAGAAAAAAAAAAAATCTATTTTGTAGACTACCCTAACTTTATAATCTTATTCTATACCTAATGCTTAATTGTTTATAGTTGTACATCCATATAAATGTTAGCAAATGAGAGAGGGGGAGAGAGAGAGAGAGAGAAAGTCTTAGAAGGATACATGGCCTCAATTTAAAAATTATTCTACATTGTTGTTTCATACTGTAAGACATCTTGGAGTATGTTACTCTAACAACTTTAGGAATTTTTTGTACAATAAACCATCATAGATAGAATTCCATCGTAGAGAGAATTTCTGAAACTTACTTAACGATTTTCAGGGAAAAGTAGCTCACCACTTCCTAGGACAGTGAGTTCACATAATCGCATACTCTTGAAAATGGCTTTAATGTCTAAGTTTAACTAAATATAGGAATCCCCTCTATGATGCAAAATACTGAATGCTGAGTAATTTAAGATATAATAAATAAGATATTTTCAATTGGTTCTAGAAACCGAACATTCATTTTAATACAATATAACCATTATTTGCATATCTATCATATTACTTTAAGTCATTACTAATGAATTCATTAAATTGTAGATGTGTAACGTAAGTCAAATGCAATCTTTTTATTTAGTTTGTTTTTAAAAATGTGTTGATGTTGAAATTTAGCAAAATAAGCAAAATACATGATTTAATGAGCAATTATAAACTGAACACCTGTGTAACTATCACCTATGTCAAGAAATGAGCATCACCCACACTCTAGAAGTCCTCTGTATTTTACTTCCTAATCCAGTAAGCCTTATTTTAGATGTAATCCTTAGTCCTTAGATGGAATTCTTAGATGAATTTTATGGTAATCATATCTATGCATTTATTTATAGTGTTACCACCTGTATATGCATCTCTAAATAATATTGTTTTGTCTGTAAACTTTATATAAAAGTAAAATTATATAGAATATATTTTATTTTTTTCACCCAGCATTATATTTGATTTTATTCATGATGTGTATAGTATAGCTGTAGGTTGGTTATTTTCATTGCTATATACTATTCCATTGTTTGTATATACCAAAATGTATAGATCTATTGTGTTGTTTATTATAATTGTATTACTTTCAATTTGGGGAAATTAACAATATTGTTATCATGAATGTTCTTGAACCTGTATTCTGTAAACATGTACAAGAATTTCACCGGGGTATACCCTAGGAGTGGAATTGTGGGGTAATAAGATATCCATATGGCCAGCTTTAATAATTATAGTGCAAGTTTTCCTAAATGACTTTACCACTTTACTCTCTCACCAATCCTGTCTGAGAGCTCCAGTTGCTTCAAATCCTTGCCCTCATATTGATATATCAATAAGGCTTTAATTTGCATTTTCCTAATAACCAGTGAGGTTGGGCAACTTTTAATATGTTTATTAGCCTTTTGGATATCATCTTTTGTGAGGTACTTGTTCATGTCTTTTGCCCATTTTTCAGGTGGATTGTATTTCTTTTTATTTGTTGAATTTCTTCGTAGATGCTAGATATGAGTCATTAGAAAATTATTTGTATTGTAAATATATTCTATTATTTTGTTTTGTCTTTTCACTTTCTTAATGATATGTCATGATAAAGGATGTTTCTTTTTTTTTTTTTTATTGAGAGGGAATCTAGCTCTGTTGCCCAGGCTGGAGTGCAGTGGTGCCATCTCGGCTCACTGCAAGCTCCGCCTCCCGAGTTCACGCCATTCTCCTGCCTCGGCCTCCCGAGTAGCTGGGATTACAGGTGCCCGCCAACAAGCCCGGCTAATTTTTCTGTATTTTTAGTAGAGACGGGGTTTCACCATGTTAGCCGGATGGTCTCAATCTCCTGACCTTGTGGTCCGCCCGCCTCAGTCTCCCAAAGTGCTGGGATTACAGGCGTGAGCCACCGCGCCCGGCCGATAAAGAGATATTTCTAAGTTTAATGTGGACCAATTTACCAATATTTTTCTTTATGGTAACTTTTGTGTCATTTATAGTAAAACTCTGCTTACCCAAAGATTATCAAGATACTCTTCTATGTTGTCTTCTGGAAACTCTATTTTATCTTTTACCTGTAAAGCTCTAAGCCACAGGTTTAGATCTTTGTATGGAGGCAGGGGTCCACATGAATATCTAATTGGTATAGAGCCATTTATTAAATGAACCTTCCCCACCACTATGCAATGCTAATGTTTGCATATATCAGTGTCTATATACAGAGAGAGAGAGGTCTGGTGGTAGGTTCTTATTTCTCTCCATTGTCTATCTGTCAATCTTAATCTACTGTAGTTTTTTAATTACTATAGCTTTATAATATGTCTTGATATCTGGTTGTATAAGTTCCTCAGCTTGGTCTTCTTATTCAAGATTGTCTTGGCTATTCTTTTTTTTTTTTGAGACGGAGTCTCCCTCTGTCGCCCGGGCTGGAGTGCAGTGGCCGGATCTCAACTCACTGCAAGCTCCGCTTCCCGGGTTCACGCCATTCTCCTGCCTCAGCCTCCCGAGTAGCTGGGACTACAGGCGCCCGCCACCTCGCCCAGCTAGTTTTTTGTATTTTTTAGTAGAGACGGGGTTTCACCGTGTTAGCCAGGATGGTCTCGATCTCCTGACCTCGTGATCCGCCCGTCTCGGCCTCCCAAAGTGCTGGGATTACAGGCTTGAGCCACCGCGCCCGGCTTGTCTTGGCTATTCTTAACCCTTTCCATTTCTGTATACATTTTGAAATACACTTATGTTCTACAGAAAACTTGCTGGGACTTTGGGATTGCATTGGATCTATCTGGGGGACTTGAGATCAATTTGGTGGACTTAGTATCTTTCTAATATTGAGTCTTCAAATTCATGAGTATTGTATTTTATTTATTATTTATTTATTTAATTTTACATTTATTTCTCATTTAGGTTTTGTTTAGTTTCAGTTTTAGGTCATATTCTCCTAGAAGCAAAGCCTGAGACAGAGATTTGGTGTGTTTGATTTATTGAGGAAATGTTCTTCAGGAAAAAAATCCCTAAGGGAATGAGGGTAGTAGCACTGGAAAGGGGGAAGAGCAGAACAAGGATGTGACCTCAAGCAAAGTCTAGCTTTGGCCTGATTCAGGCGGGGTGCTAAGCTTTGAGGTAAAGGGCCTGTTGTTTCTGCCGTCCCCTAGGGTAGGCAGTGGAGGAGGGGCGGGAGGATGGCGTAACCTTTTAGGAGTGATGGCTTCTGTTATCTAAGAATAAGAAGAAGCAGCCAACACTCACAGCAGAAGTTTATTAATTTTGTCAGTCTTTTCAAAGGGCCAACTTTGACTTTGTTCGTCTTCTGTGCTATGTGGTTTCTATATTTTTAATTTCTGGTTTTACCTGTATTATTCCCTTTCTCATATGTTCTTTGGATTTAATGTTATTATTTAAAAATTTCTTCAGATAGTACTTAATACCATCTAATAGTTTATATTTACTATTTTTTTCTAATTTATGCACTAAGGCATACTTCACCTAAACCACACTTTAGCTGCATCCAAATTTTGAAGTGTGTTCTAATTATCATTTAGTTCCAAATACTTTATAATATTATTGTGATTTCCTCCTTGACTCTATGGATTATTTAGAAGTATGATTTATAACTTCCATGCATTTGGGCATTTGATTATGTTTTTTAGTGATTTTTACCTTAATTATCTCAAGATCCAAGAATATTCTGTGTATGATTTTAGTCTTTTGCAATTTGTTGAGACTCGCTTTATGTATTAACGTATGGTCAATTTTGGCAAATTTTCCATATGCTTGAAAAGAATGTGTTCTGCTGTTTTTCATGCAGTATTCTATGTATGTCGATTAAATCGGGATTATTAATCATGTTCAAATTTGCTCTATTGTTACTGATTTTTTGGACTGCTTGTTTTTTCAGTTACTCAAAGAGGATTATTAAAATACCTCATCTTGATTGTGGAATTGTTTATTCCTATTTTAGTACTGTCAATTTTTGTTTTAGTTTTTTTGAGGTTATGTTTTTAGGTACATATGCCTAATAATATTATGATTTAGTTTAGTGTTTTTTTTTGTTTTGAAACGGAGATTCACTCTTGTCGCCCAGACTGGAGTGCAGGGACGTGATCTCAGCTCACAGCAACCTCTGCCTCCTGAGTTAAAGCTACTCTCCTGCCCCAGCCTCCCAAGTAGCTGAGATTACAGGCGTGTGCCACCACACCTGGTTAATTTTTTGTGTTTTTAGTAGAGACAGGATTTCACCATGTTGTTCAGGCTAGTCTTAAACTCTTTACTCAGGTGATACACCTGCCTCAACCTCCCAAAGTGCTGGGATTACAGGCAATAGCCACCATGCCCAACCTATGATTTAGTTTTCATATCTTCCAGGTGGATTCTCATTTTCATCATAAAATGTTCACCTTTTTTGTGATCAATATTGCTTCTTGACTTAAAGTCGACTTTGTCGAGATATATTTGTATATCTTTGTTTTGATTGGTGTTTGCATGATATATGTTTTTCTATTACTTGATCTCAACTTTTCTAAATTCTTTCATTTAATATATATCTCTTGTAAGTGCCATATAGTAGCGTTCTGATTTCTGACATAATAAACTTTATTAATTATAGTATTTAGTCTATTTATATTTTATGTAACCATTATATATTGAGGTTCAAATATACTTTCTTATTACGTTCTTTTTTGTGTCATCTGTTCTGTGTTCTTTTGCCTCTAGTTTCTTGCTTTCCTTTGACTTGGCAGCTCTGTCTCAAAGAGAAATATGGTGTTAGGCTCACCTCTCTGATCACCCCTTCTCTCTAGGATCTAAATGTCTCCAGATCTCACTGCCTTGGTAGCTCTCTGACACCTTCAAGAAGAGTTTTAAAAAAATATTTTGTCCAATTTTTCTAGTTGTCTTTGGTGAAAGGTTTAGTCTGTAACAATTCTTCTATTACTAGAAGAGGTAAATTTCTCCATTCTTTCCAGTTTGAGATTTAATTTAAAATGTCATAAACTTTAGTTTAATAGGTACTCTAAGGTCTAGAAGTATAACAGTCCTGTGTATTTCACAGTGTTAAAGAATGATGGCTCTAGTGTCAGACTTGCCAGGTTTGATTTCCAGGATTGTCGTTTAATAGCTGTGTAAACTTACTTTTAATGCTTTGACTTCCTCATCTGTAAAATGGGGTAATTATAGTCTATTCAAGATTGCTGTGATAATTAAGTGAATTAATATATGAAACACATCTACAGTTGTGCCTGGCAGAGAGTGAGCCCTCAGTGGATGTCAGCTTTTTTTTATTTTTTATTTTTTTTATGCTCAGTAGAATGCCGTAACTGATCGTTAGTGAATAAGAATGTGTAAATGGAGTGAGACAAACAGATGTAGTAAAAGGCTTGTGTTCTCAACCTCAAGAGGCTTTCTGTTTAGTTGGGGAGACAGGACACAAATAGGAGGTAGAAAGTAACAGCAGGGATTTCTATGGGTCTCTTTGGAATCAGTTTTGTTACTCAGAATCGAAAGGCAGCATGATTTTGTGGAAAACAGCATGGGCTGTGGAGCCACTCAGACTTGGGTTCAAATCTGTCCTTGGCCACATACCCTATATAACCTTGGTAAGTTGTTTCTCCCTCTCTAAGTTTTCCAATTTTTTTACTAAGGGGTTGACGACGCCTACTGCACAGGGTCGTTGTGAAGATTGAATTAAGGAAGATAATGTATGTGAAGTACCCAGCTGCTAGTAAGCACTAGACAAATACTTGTTCCTTTCCATCCCCTTTCTGTTACAAATTAGGCTAAGGTGTTATGTATGGCAGGAAAAGGCAGGGAGAATTCAAGATAGGGAGAATTACAGAAGAGAGCGGCGTTGCTCACAGGTGTGGCCAGTGAAGACTTCACAGCGTATTGGACCTAAGCTTCTTTCTTGAAGGTGAGGGAAAGCAGTTAGGAAACAGCGCAAGGACCAGGTGCATGTGAACGCAGACCCCTGGCAGGAATGGGGCAGTTCTATGTCATAAGTGGCCTGAGAGGTAATAGAGGGCTTCCACACAAGGCTTTCACACTCGTTATTCTTTTAAATCCTCACGGCAACTCTGTGAGTTTGTCATCATTGCTTCCACTTACAGATGAGAGAAATGGGGACTTAGAGGCTTGGCTAATTGTCACATCTTACAAGAAGAAGAAATGAGACTCAAACCTACATCTTCTAATTACAGGCAGATAGACTGGAAGTGAGAAGGGTTTGGAATGAAAGACTGTGGCCAGATGTGGATGGGCTTGCAGGTTAGCGGGGAGTTGTTGTTTTCAGTAGATAGTGTGACATGCCCAAAGTTGTGTAACAGAAGATTTAATATAACTGGTATTTTAAGGATGTTTATCTGGTGGTATCACAGAAGAGAGAGGAAGGTAGGAAGACCAATTAGGAGAGCCCATTGCCATGGTCTAGGCTGGAGGGGAAGGTATGACCTGTGAGTCTCAAAGGGCACTCCAGGGTGGGAGGGAATGAGGAATAATGAGAGGAGATTGACCTGGGTTTGCTTTCTTCCTACTCTTCCAGACTTTAAGATGAATTGCTGGAGGACTTCTCTTATTGAATTATCCTCAGGGGATTCTTAGTTCCAGGAGTACCAGAAGACAAAAGAGAAAACAAAACAAGAAATCTTGCCCTTATCATGGAAGAGGAGGGAGAAGAAAGAGGGAAAGGCAGTGTCAGGAAGTCCAGAGCACACCTGAATGCAGTTCAGTTGCTGTGAGACCAGGCCAAAAAGTTCAGGCCAGACAAATCCCACAGAACCAAGGAGATTCTGGCTGGGCGTGGTGGCTCACGCCTGTAATCCCAGCACTTTGGGAGGCCGAGGCGGATGGATCACCTGAGGTCAGGAGTTCAAGACCAGCCTGGCCAACATGGTGAGACTCTGTCTGTACTAAAAATACAAAAATTAGCTGGGCGTGGTGGCAGGTGCCTGTAATCCCAGCTACTTGGGAGACTGAGGCAGGAGAATCTCTTGAACCCAGGAGGCTAAGGTTGTGGTGAGCCAAGATCGCGCCATTGTACTCCGGCCTGGGCAACAAGAGCGAAACTCCGTCTCAAAAGAACGAAACAAAACAAAACAAAACACCAAGGAGATTTCTGGGGAATAGCAGGCCTAAGCCAAAACTATGAAGCAGAAATTTGTATTTAGTGGTACTGGCTAACCTATTTTATACCCATTTCCTTACCACATTCCCTAAAACGACATGAATTACTTCCTAAAATCAGAAAAATTGTATTTCAGTTTGTTCTATTTAGAAAGTCTCTATTCAATTATTACAGTTCATAGTAGGAGACTATTAACAAATGACATTATAGCCATGGGGCAAGTTTTAATTTCTTTTTCTTTTTAAAAAATTGTGAAGCAGAAGTTTGTATTTATTGGGTTCAACCTCCCTATTCTGTGCGTATTTCCTTCCCTTGGCCATGTCCCATTTACTACCCACTCTAGCCCTCCTCTCTCAGGCACAACATGAAAATGTATAATACTTTGCTTATTTTTCCTCTTTGCAAATTTATTGCAAATGTAATCCCAGCACTTTGGGAGGCCGAGGCAGGCAGATCATTTGAGGTCAAGAGTTTGAGACCAGACTAGCCAACATGGCGAAACACCGTCTCTACTACAAATAAAAAAATTACCTGGGCGTGGTGGTGCATGCCTGTAGTCCCAGCTACTTGGGTGGCTGAGGCAGGAGAATTGCTTGAACCCAGGAGGCAGAGGTTGCAGGGAGCCGAGATTGCGCCACTGTACTCCAGCCTTGCCGACAGAGTGAGACTCTGTCTAAAAAAAAAAAAAAAAAGAAGATTTAAAATCTGGGCCAGGCATGGTGGCTCATGTCTGTAATCCCAGCACTTTGGATGGTCAAGACCAGAAGATGGCTTTGAGCCCAGGAGTTCAAGATTAGTCTAGGCAACATGGCGAAACTCCTTCTCTACAAAAAATTAGTCGGGTGTGGTGGCACATCCCTGTAGTCCCAGCTACTATGGAGGCTGAGGTGGGAGGATTGCTTGAACCTAGGAGTTCGAGGGCTGCAGTGAGCCATGATCGTGCCACTGCACCCACTCCAGTCTAGGCAGCAAAGTGAGACCCTGCCTCAAAATAAACAAATAAATAAAATAAATAATACCTGAAATTCAATCATTCTAACAGGAAAATGACAGATAATAACAAAGTGTACACCAGGGATATTTGCATAATAGACTCATTTTGTCTTTAGCAAATATTTAGCAAGTATCTATTATGTACGAGGAACTTTTCTAGTTTCTGAGGATACCACAGGGAATAAGAGAGTTGTGGTCCATTTGCCTGTGATGTTCCTATTGTTGGTGGAGAAACAGATAGAAGATAAATGCATTTAAAAAAACCCAATAGTGAGAAGTGCTGTGACAGCACCAAAATAATGTGATGGAGAATGACTGGGTGGTGGGGGCAAGGTTTGATAGCTGGTTATGGAAAACAGCTCTAAAGAAATAGCATCTGAGCTGAGACCTGCCTGAGATGAAGCCAGCTGATAGGAAAATCTAGAGATCTCAGGCTGGGGTAAAAGTAAAGACAAGGGCCTTGAGGTGGGATCAGGCCTGACATGTTCTAGAAGCAGAAGCCAGGAGGTGGACAGGAAGGGCCTTGGTGATAGGAGATGAGGCCAGAGAGGGAGGTAGGGAGCTGCTGGATTCTGCAAGGCCTTGGAGGCCAAGGTGACATGTTCAGGTTTAATCCAATTGCCTTTGGAGGGTGTTAAGCAAAAGAGGACTATGATCTGATTTGCATGTTAAAATAGTCATTCTGGTTTTCCTGTGGGAACTGGATTATGGTAGGATGAGGGCAGAAGCGGGAAGCCACTTGGGATTGCAGCTTAGTATAAGCAAGAGATGAAGGGTGGCTTAGGCTAAGTGATAGTGGGGATGGGGGGAAATGAATGGGTTTGGGATACAGTTTTGGAGGCAGGATTCAAAGTTTGTGAGAAAGGTGCAATATTGCTCAGGGTTTCTATCCTTTACTCCTTATTTCCAGATGAAATGGATGTTTCCGGGGCATATAAACTAACTTACATGTTGACTATGTGAGTCAAAACATTGTAAAAGTGGTTTTAGCTAGCATTCTATTTCTTGGATTTTGCTATTAAACAACAAATTTAGTATGTCTAGAATGAACGTTATTATATCTGGAGTCCTGCAGTCATTGTTAAAACCTAGAATGTCTTTTAAGGCATTGGCAAATTAAATCATATTCAAAAGTTTATAATGTTCAAATTCTTTCAAATCAATTTTCTATGTATTGTGTATTTTCATCAGGATTTTTGACTAATCAGAATATCCTGTCCACCAACTAAACCAGTTACGTTCACAGTAGAAGCAATTTTTAGGTTTTGCATACCACTGCTTCTATATAGAAAAGTAAGAGTTAGTGGTGCCATTTGTAGGAAGTGAAAACAAAATGTTGACAGTGATGATCTATGATGGCAGGATTATGTGTTTCTTCTACATTCCTTTCTTTTTTTCCAAATTCCCGACGTGCATTACTTTTTGAATCGTAGAAGTTTTTTGTTAAGTTTATCATATTTAGAGAGTCACCACTCTGTGTTACCCTGGTTCATAGCGAAAGACTATATAACAAATGGCATAGCTATGGGGCAAATATTAATTTTTTTTCTTTTTTAAAAATAGATTTACCGGAACGTTCCAGGATTTTTACGTACATTTATGGATGCCCTGAGAAAAGACAAAATAGTCTTTCCTAATGATGAAAAGTAAGTTAATGATGAAAAGATGTGCATTATTACTGTATCCAAAGGATTCTAGGGGAAGCTATCACGTGACTTACTGGATGGTGACATGAGACATCCTGAATATCATTCTTATTCTTAGAATATTGTTCTGTGCTTCTTAGATGGGCACTAAGATTTGGGTAAAGTATCTATGAATTTTTAGTATTTGCTATTTTCCTCATGTCTAGTTCAATGATTTCACCAATTCAGCACTATCTCTGAATTCATACAGGAAGTTGTATATCTATGGCCTATCAAGACCTTTTAAAGGGCTGAGAGTGTTAGCGTATGCCTATAATTCCAGCACCCTGGGAGGCTGAGGTGAGAGGATAGCTTGAGCCCAGAAGTTTGAAACCAGCCTGGGCAACATAGGGAGACACCATCTCTACCAAAAAATTTAAAAATTAGCCAGGCGTGGGGGCACGTGCCTGTCGTCCCAACTACATGTGGGGCTGAAGCAGGAGGATCACTTGAACCTGGGAGGTTGAGGTTGCAGTCAGCTGTGATTGTGCCACTGCACTCCAGACTGTGTGACAGAGTGACATCCTGTAAACAGACCAACATGCAACTCCCCCCCAAAACAAAACAAAACGAAACAAAACAAAATAAAACCTTTTAAAGGTCCTCTAGGATCTAGCCTAACATTTCTTGAGGCATCTCTGACTTCTAGGCCCTTTTCCCCATATAACGAAAACTCATCTACCATCTACCTTACTAACGTGACAGCAAATCCAATGACTAGAATTTATCAAGTTAGCCTGTCACAGTTAGAGAATTTAAGAAAGGTTCCAAATAGACAGTTGTTGTCAATACTTTTTTCTATGTCAACACACTTGAGAAAATCCAACATTCTCAGGGGTGTCAGTGAGTCACTGTGGCAGAGATGGATGGGTATCAGGATTTTGGGGGGACAGGAAAACATTGTTTGAGAAAGTAACTGGAGCAGGAGACAAGACATTCTTCATGCCATAGCCCTTTTGACTTAGCAAACTAGGGGGTTGACCAGGAAGCTAATCAGACCTGTTAACTGCGTGTCCATCCTCTACATTTATGGAGAAAAGTAAACAAGTTGCTACAAAGAGGTCTCTGATTCTGTCATAATTTTTGTTTTATTGAGGTTTTGAGTTTCGTTTTCTTTTTTAGTCTTTTAATAAAATATTTCAGATGTTACAAAATAAGGTGGAGTAAAGAAGAATATAAGATTCTTCTAACACTGTACAAAATCAGTCTTTCAGTGTTTTTTTTGTTTTGTTTTGTTTTTAGTATTTCTAAAAATCACGCAGAAGTAAATTAATTAAACAGCCAATTAAATTGCATGAGTAAATGGTAGAGAGGGAAACTTGCATGGAGAAAAAAAGCTACTATGTGAAATTTTAAATGTATGATATTGTTATTCTTTGGAAGGAAGGAAAGAAATTTCTTGTAATTTAGACAGACCTTGTGTTTTGCTAAAGCTTTAACTTAGAAGAGGAGAAATCTCGATGTATAATTCTTTAACTGAATGCTTTCCTTCTACTTGTCCCTAGTGTTAAATTCCTTTCTTCTCCTCTTCTCATCTTACATGGAGAGGATGACAGGACAGTGCCTTTGGAATATGGGAAAAAGGTAAACTAAGAGCTCAATGCTGATTGAAATATACTATACTTATTTCGCCATTTTTTTCATTCAGCCAAACTTTGATTAGAGCTGAAAGGAGGGTCTCTGACATTATAGGAGTTTCTCTACCCCGCTAAATAGCCTCTATAGGTTTATCCAATGGGCATAACTGTCCTTGGCTCCTTAGCTCAAAGGAGTGTTTGTGGCAGAGCCTGGCTCCTCATCTGGGTTGTGTGGAGCTGCAGGTGTAGGGTATCCCAGGCTGCTATGGGAACCTCCGTGTTGTCTCTATTGCAATGGCTCTAAAATGGAAGATGCAGAGTTTTTCCTTTTAAACAAACTTCTACTAGAGTGGGTCCATAGGAATTCCTTGTCATTTTGCAGTGGGGTTCAAGCAGGGAAGGATGAGGTTTTATCAGTATTCTATATTAGCTGAGCAGCATTCAGATCTTTAGCTGTAGAGACAGCCAATTGGGGATACAGAGAGTTCTTGCATCTCTGACTTAATGGAACAAACTCCCCAAGTTGGCTGTTTCTGTACACTTTTAGGAAAATTGGACTAGAAAATCTACAGCTTTGAATGGCAAGCCTTTGAGTCTCTGTCTTTCTGTCCCTGGCAGCTCTATGAAATTGCACACAATGCATACAGGAACAAAGAGAGGGTCAAGATGGTTATCTTTCCTCCTGGCTTCCAACACAACTTGCTTTGTAAAAGCCCCACACTGTTAATAACCGTGAGGTAAGAGTTGCTTTGCTAAATGTGAGTATGTTGCCCTTCAAGGCAATTAGGGCTGCTCTGGCTTACTTAGGCCACAACACGAAAATGTATAATATTTTGCTTATTTAGGTAGGGAAAGTGTGTGAGCTGATCTGGGTCCTTTTTCTACAGAGATTTCCTGAGCAAGCAGTGGTCATGAGTCTGGGAGGAGTGGAAATCTTCAATGAAGACTTGGTCCAAACACCACCTGTGATGTATATTGTTTTAAGTAAAATTGTACTGGGCTGGTCGGATGAGCTGAAGCCATTGACTTCTCTGCAAATCACTTGCCATTTTAACAACAGAAATCACGAATGTTAGGCAGTATGGAATGTTCTTGTTTAGTTTATCATAATCTACGTTGTAAAACATGCTGAAATCTCACTGTGGAGAACCAAAATTTGGTAAAATCTAGATCCTATCTAAAAATATGTAGTTATCAAACATCCTATGGATATTTGTGAATAAGGTAGTTGCTATGGTCTGAATGTCTGGGCTTGCCCCCCAAATTATGTTAAAACCTAATCACTAATGTGATGGTAATAGGAGGTGGGGCTGAGCTCTCATGAATGAGATTAGTGCCCTTATAAATTAAGACCAAAAGAGCTCTTCACTCCTCCTACCGTTTGAAGATACAGTGAGAAGGCTTCATCTGTGAACCACAAAGTAGCCCTCATCAGACACTGAATTGACCAGTGCCTTGCTCTTGGATTTTCCAGCCCTCAGAACTGTGAGAAATACATTTCTGTTGTTTATAAGCTACCCAGTTTATGCCATTTTGTTTTAGCAGCCCACAGGGACTAAGACATTGGTCTTTGGTTTGGACTCAGATAGCAGTGTAAGAAAGTTGCTTCTATGTAGTTACATTTTTTGTATTTTAGTTTAGTTCATTTAAATGGCATTTGAAAGTTCTAAGGAGTTTTATAATTTTATGGCTAGTTTTGGGGTAAATCCTAGCAGTAGCAAAGCATCACTAGATTTGCAATAAAGTAAGTTTTGGTACTCATGTAGCCCTTGGAAATTGACACTTTATTTTTAAGCTCTATTACATGTAATTTCCCTCCCCATTCCCAGAGATACTCAACTATTATAGATTATTAACTAACAAAACAAAAACCAGTAAATGTTGTAAAAATGTTCAAGTTCAGTAAGAAGCTATGTTTTCTACAGACATTTTAGAATTCAATTTCCATTGACTTTGTTAGATTCATTGGATAGAGAAATCTTTAGATCTGAAGGTTCCACGTTCCAGATGTTCTGGGCATATTCTTTAATTGTTCGATCACTGGAGAATTTCCCAGAGGCAGCTATATTTTTGAGTACCATTGTGTTCCAGGCCTTTGGATTCTGTAAACAACATACGCATGTACAGCTCAGAGTCCCAGTGCCAAGCGAGCTTTATAACAAACATCAGCCAAGCACATCTAAACACATTTTATGAGGAAAAATGACAGGAATAAATTATAGTAAATTACACATATTCTTGTTTGTTGAGAGGTAGAATAGAATGCACTTTTCTCATATTTAGAGTATTTTTCTCTTAGGAAAGAAAAAAAAAGTATTTTTCACTTTAAGAGAAACCGTGGATGTACATTGCCTAGTTGGCAATTTCTGCTATGGTTACAGCGTTTTGGCATGTAAGCCGTATTTCCCATGCTTTCTTATGAATGAAGATACTTCCTTTTAAACTATAGGGAAGGAATTCATTGTTTGCTAAATGCCATGTCAAGAGACTTACCCTGTGGCTCACAGAGTTTGAAAAACACTACTCTAAAATGTTAGCTACAATGCAGGTGAACAATTCAATGAGAGGCTTTATTGATCTACTTAGCTTTTCTTGTTCTTTCGGAAGGTATGCACCCTAGTAGGCTTACAATGAGTCCCAAACACTCCACTGGGGCTTCAAAACAGGGTCAATTGAGGTTTTATCCTTATAAAAATATATCAACATCTCATGAATTTATATAAGAGAATAAGAAGGAATTTATTTTATAGCCTCTTAATTTTGTACAGAACTCTAAAAGTGTATTGGAAGTGAACAGAACATTATTCAAAATTGTTATCAATGCATTATAGATACTTATGAGAAATACTAAAACTACCATCATTCCTTAAGGTACAGCAAAACAGCATCTGAGATTTGTTTATTCAGAGTTTGGAAACTTTCTATAATAAGAGGAGGATAAAAGCTTTCTCTCTTCATTTTCTTTAACTATTTAAATGGATAATGAATAGACTTCCCAGCCATATGGGTCATGTTTACTAAGTCTCAACAATACAATAATTGTTAAGAGTAAAAAGCTGCAATTTGCACTAATGAACAAGAAAGACTGAATCAAATGCTGGGCTTCTAGATGAGCATCCTTTGGATTTGGGCCATAATTTTAACAGAGGAGACATTCACATTTGTCCTTGCCCTTGTTCACATTTTTCTTTCCTCCGCTGTTTTATTGCTATATTTTGAGGTGGCCATTCTCTTCCCTGTGTCTTTGCATTGTTGGGGCCTGTATGTGGCTTTTCTCTCCAATGTACAGGAGGCAGGTAGTGAACCCCTGAGTTTAGCTCTAGCACTACCCTGCTTTTTTGTAGCCATTAACTTGAACTTATTCTGGTCTATATGACATTGGGGGACTGGCCATTATTCTATTAGAAGATAAGGGCCGTAAAGCAACACAGGACTTGAATAATCCTTTAAAAAATCCCAATGGGACATTTAGGATGACTGTAGGAACTACCCTGTTATCTGCCTTGGGAAAGGAGTAGAAAGAAATGTTAGTGAAACCCACCCTGGAGTCTTGGCACAGAGCTAGTGCCCTCCTGTATCCATTCCTCTGGGGTATCTGAAATTCACTAAAAGTCTCTCCTATCAGAGATGATCAGCCTTTTTACATATTTACAAAACACAGCTAGAGAGGTGTTTGACAAAGCATATAACTTTGCATGTGGAGGCTTATTCACATGGCTGTACCCATCCCTTTTTACTTTCCTCAGTATAGTATTGTCTTCCTTATTCTTCTTTCTTTTTCTAAAAATTCAAATATGAACCCTTTTCTCTTTCTACTCATTTATACTTTATTGATGCAGCCCTCCTCCACGAGAAATCTAGAAGAGGTACTTATTTTACAACTTTCAAAGAATAGGGGTCAGTCCTAATCTTAATAAACCATGGTTTAGCCTTAGAATCATCATGGCAGGTTTTTCAAATACGAATGGTGACCCCACCCACTACTGGGAAAGTATCTCTCAGTGCGGGGGCTGGCCTCTGTACTATGATGAAGCTACCTTGGTGATTCTGATGTGTACCTCTGGTTAAGAACCTCGATGTTCAAACAGGCTCCTTGAGTGAGGGGAGGGAGGGAGAGACCTCGACTTTGCTCATGCTATGTTCTCAGTGCCAACACAGTGCCTGGCATAAAAAAGACGCCTAATGCCCCTCTGAGGACTTATTTCCTTAGCTTCCAGGACACGCCTGCTACAGAGTGGGTGCTCAATAAATATTGAATTATTTGTGACTTTTAAAAAACTTGGATATTAAAAAATTTACAACTGGCTGGGCATGGTGGCTCACGCCTGTAATCCCAGCACTTTGGGAGGCAGAGACGGGTGAATCACCTGAGGTCAGGAGTTCTAGACCAACCCGGCCAACATGGTGAAACCCCATCTCCACTAAAAATACAAAAATTAGCTGAGTGTGGTGGCATGTGCCTGTAATCCCAGCTACTTGGGAGGCTGAGAGGTGAAGGTTGCAGTGAGTCAAGATCACGACACTGCACTCCCGTCTGAGTGACAGAGCGAGATCTGTCTCAAAAAATATATATATATATTACAACTGCTGCTGAAATGTCAAATCTTAACCTTGGCCTGAACTTGGGAAAAGTCAAGGTTTGTTGTTGTTGTTGTTTTATTTTATTTTCTTGTTGTTGTTGTTGTTTGCTTAATGGGGACCTACTATTTAGATTTAATTTAAAAACACACATTTTAATGAATCATAGTAAATTGGTTTTCTTTATAAATCTTGGCAATTTACTCACCATGTACAGCTGACTCACTTTATCTTGACACTTGACATAGGCTTCATAGTCTGCAAAGACTTTAAACCTTTTATATTGTGATTGGAAGGGAAAAAAAAACATTCAAAAGCTTCATTAACAGGTATTTGCTAAGATTCCATGTAAAATCATCTTTTGCTTGATATCAGCCATGGCTTGTTTACCAAATTCATATTTCTGTTTGTAAGAATTTTAACCAGCCCTCAACCTTCTTACGGTTCTTCTCACATGTGAGAATGTCATCACTTGGATGCATTTGCAAGTTGGGAATATCAGTGGAAGGAGAAAAACAGAACCAGATTTGTGTGTGTTATTCTTAAACCTTACTGGCATCGTTGGTGGGGAATACTAACTTTTTTCCCAAGCCTAGATTACCTGAGCAGATCATGCTAATCTATGCTAATCTACATGAGTGGGTTTAAGTTGGTTTAAGATTGGTTTAAGATTTTCTTGTTGGTTTTAGAGTTGGTTGGTTTAAGATTTCTTGTCCCCCTTTCATGATCCAAACAGCACCATCTTCTTATAGGAACTCACCTGTCATGATAAAATAGCATGTTGATGATATCTTTGAAGAGGTCAGGCTGCTTGGGAGAAAAAAAGCCATTGTCAATTTGATCAATGACCAGCTTCAGCTCTGGAAGTGCCTCATAATATTCTTTTGCCTCATACCTGTGGGGTAGGGGTGGGTGGGTGATAAGAAAAAGGCTCTGTTACTGTGTATGATTAACAACACACTAGACACTGCGTTCACTGTGAAAAAATGCATTCAGAAATACTAGCATTCAAATAAGTCATTATAGATTTTACCATAAGTATATATAACTTTTAACTAGATCTGTAAGTTTTTCTCTTTGTAAATTTGATTCCTTATAATCAAAGACACTAAGAACAATAGATAACGAAAACTCTAGTCAAAGAGCAAGAGTCTAATGTGGTAGAATACAGCAAGGTTCATTTCAAAGCAGACTTTATGGCTCTAAATGAACATTGTATTAAGTGGATCAGTTGCTTTTCTGATCCACAGATTCTCAAAAGTTGTTGCTACTGAGTGAAACTGACTTCCAAGGGTCAGGAATTATATTCAACATCCTCCAAATGTTGATTCTTTGGGCAGTACTCTTTATTTTGTGCTTGAACTCAGGTTAATAAACCCATGCAGATATTAAATGAAAATAAATGTTTCCAAGTACTTCTGTACACCCATATCCATTCTCTATCACATTTTAGTCCATTTCTTTGATATCTTTTTTTTTTTTTTGAGACGGAGTCTCGCTCTGTCACCCAGGCTGGAGTGCTGTGGCCGGATCTCAGCTCACTGCAAGCTCTGCCTCCCGGGTTCACGCCATTCTCCTGCCTCAGTCTCCTGAGTAGCTGGGACTACAGGCGCCCACCACCTCGCCCGGCTAGATTTCTGTATTTTTTAGTAGAGACGAGGTTTCACCGTGTTAGCCAGGATGGTCTCGATCTCCTGACCTTGTGATCCACCCATCTCGGCCTCCCAGAGTGCTGGGATTACAGGCTTGAGCCACCGCGCCCGGCCCATTTCTTTGATATCTTAAAGGAGCACTAGATCGTGATTTAAATTATAGGTCACTCTTCCAACTAGAAACTAGTTCATCTTTTGATCAAAGTAAAAATCATACATATGGAGGAAAGAATAGCTCTTTGAGGCCACCTCTGCAATGGCCGATAACAAATAGCAACTCCTCCGTGTGTCTGTACTTTTATTTGCTGGGTTTAATAATATGAATCTGTGGCCAGGAGGCTCTCCTGCCTCATCGTGGGAGATGTTCTGCTGCCACCTCGTATGTGATCCAACCTCAATGGGATACCTGTGTGGGCAGGAAGCCCTCTGAGATCACATACCTTCTTGGGGGAGGTGACCAGCAAAAGGAAGCTATTCTCTCACCCTTTCTTGTCCAAAGCAGCCACATCATCTACCCTCATGCCAAAGATGAACAGGTTCTCTTCCCCGGCTTCCTCTGCCATTTCCACGTTGGCCCCATCCATGGTCCCGATGGTTAGGGCCCCATTTAGCATGAACTTCATATTGCCTGTCCCCGAGGCTTCGGTGCCTGCAGTGGAAATCTGCTCTGACAGATCTGTGGCTGGAATGACTGCAAGAAAGGCAAGTTAATATTAGTAATTTTGTCTCTCTAGATCCGCGTGTATTGTATTGAAGCATTTATTAAGTTGGGCTGTTTTGATAATTAAAGTAATACATGCACATCAAGACAAACATTCAAATGGTCTAGAAGACAGATCACACGCTTTCCCTTTGACTCAGGCAACCACTTTTGTCCATTTTATATGTTGATATTTCTTTCTCAAACTATAAACTTTGAAGAGTATCTGCTGACTGCTACAAACATTGATACTACATTTCTCTTCTTCCTTTTATTCCTTCCAATTTTTGTTATGGTTTTATTTCTTCTACTTTATAAAATATATTGAAATTTTTCTTTTTTCTTTCTTTCTTTCTTTTTTTTTTTTTTTTTGGTACAGGGTCTCACTCTGTCACCCAGGCTGGAGTACAGTGGTGTGATTATAGCTCACTGCAGCCTTGACCTCCTAGGCTCAAGCAATCTTCCTGCCCTAGCCTCCTGAGTAGTTGCAACTACAGGTGAGCGCCACCATGTCCAGCTAATTTTTAAAATTTTTTGTAGGTATGGGGTCTCCCTATGTTGCCCAGACTGAACTTCTCTTTCTTGATTCGGAGCGTCTCTCCAGGACTCCTCTTTGGCAACCTGAGGAGATTGGTTTGTCTGCATTCCTTCTACTTCTCACTTCCTTCCTTCCACTTTCACTGCAGGGAAATAAGCCACACATAATTGAGGTATGCCTGGTGCTAGACATCAAGCCTCTGACCTTTCAGGCTGATTTGAGCTGCCTGAAGCACTTCCTTTGACTACAAAGGTCAGGACCACTTTTCTGCTTTACTCTGAGAGCTTATTTGTGGATTAGATGTATCTTCTTTTGCATTCCTAGGAATCTGGCTCTTTTCTCTTCATGCAGACAGTTCTTAAACAGTAATATCAGAGGACCTAAAAACACCACAAAAAGAAAAAGCTCGCTTTCTACCTTTTCAGTTTGGGAAGTGGGTGAATACACAGTTGGGCATTTGCATGTGGATGGTGCTCTGTGAGCTTGTGACCCAAATAACCAAAGGTCCCAGTGGAAGAGAAAGAGACACTGGCTTCTTGCCCATCTGGCTGTCCCCATGTGGGAGCATCATGCTTGATGCTGGAGCGCCCATGTGAGGCACATCTAAGCCTTGTGCTTTAGCAGCCTGACGTCTGCCCTCATTTATTATTGCTACAAGAGCAAGTGACAGCCCTTCTTCTCACAGGGTCACCAAAGGAATATCTGAGGACTGGGGAATTGGTGTTCTCTTGCAAAACTGGGGCTGGGAACTGAAGACCTTTCCCCTATTTTATAGAGTGGGTTCTGAACGACGCGGAAACCTCAGGGCTGTCTCCCCCAGCACCTAGCTCTCACTGGCTTGGAAGAAAATGTACTTGCAAGTATAATCCTGTGATACTGACTCCAGGACATCAATTTCATTGTGACTTGGGTCACTTTAAAACCTCTTACCTTTGGCTCTTATTCTGCACAAGAGTGACACCTTCTATCCTAAGTTACTAGTTCCTGGAGGTTGGCTGCCCCATTTTTGATACGATGTAATCTCTAGAGTTTGCCCTGGCCTCTGCATGTTTTGCAATGAGGGTAGTACCTTTTTCAGCAAGAGATACTCTGTAGTTCTCCAAGAAGATGACTTTCAACTTGCTTCCAACCATGGGGTCATTGTTCACCACATCTGCCACTGAAGTGATCAGCTTTATGATCATTTTGGCCATGTGATATCCTGGGGCAGCCTTGGGGAAGAAGGTCAAATGAGTTGACAGAAGGCAGCCATGATGAAGTAGAAGAATGGTAAGAGATTAGAGCCCTCGAGTCCCCATTGAATAGAATCAACTTACTTTACCACCAATGATAACTGTCCTTGGCACGAATAACTTCTTAGGGTCTTTTTTAATGCCTGAAAAAGATGGAGAAGTGGATGGAATGGAAGACAGCTGATGGTCAGGGCAGTGAGACCTACGCTGAGGCTGCCGCTTCCATCTGCAAGAGGGCTTGTTGGCTACAGGGCTGACTCACGGTTGTACATCGTGATCACGTGCAGACAGTTCAAGAGCTGTCGCTTGTATTCATGTATCCTCTTCACCTGGACGTCAAACATGGAGGATGGGTTGATCTTCACTTTGTACTCCTTCTCCAGGAACTGAGAAAACTTCAGCTTATTCTCCTGTTGAGACAGTGCATAGTGCCAGAGAGCTCTTTTGGTTTAGAAGCATTGGGTCGTCCAGTGTTTCTTTTTTTTTTGAGATGGAGTCTCACTCTTATGCCCAGGCTGGAGTACAGTGGCATGACCTCAGATCACCGCAGCCTCTACCTCCCACATTCAAGCGACTATCCTGTCAGGGATTACAGGTATACACCACTACTGTCTGGCTAATTTTTGTATTTTTAGTAGAGATGGGGTTTCACCATGTTGGCCAGAGTGGTCTTGAACACCTGACCTCAGGTGATTCACCCTCCTTGGCCTCCCAAGTGCTAGGATTACAGGGATGAGCCACCACATCTGGCTGGGTAGTCTGTTTTTAAAAACTACAGGATAGGCCAGGCATGGTGGCTCATGGCTGTAATCTCAGCACTGTAAGAGGCCGAGATGGGCGGATCACTTGAGGTCAGGAGTTCGAGACCAGCCTAGCCAACATAGTGAAACCCTGTCTCTACTAAAAATACAAAAATTAGCCAGGCGTGGTGGTGGGCGTCTGTCATTCCAGCTGCTCGGGAGGCTGAGGCAGGAGAATCGCTTGAACCTGGGAGGCGGAGGTTGCAGTGAGCCGAGATCATACCACTGCACTCCAGCCTGGGTGACCGAGTGAGACTCTGTCTCAAAAAATAAACAAACAAAACTACACGATAAACTCTCAAAGTGAGCACCTGGGAGGGGACCCACACCTGGGAGGCTCACCTGTTTCACTTTGGCGAGTTCCCGGAGGAAGAGATCATCACCCAGGAAGCTGTGGAGCTTCGTCAGCTGGCTCAGGTCTTTTACATAGTCTTCTCCAATTTTCTTTCAATTCAAAGGAAAAGGTGACTTCAATTTGGGGATGGTAATCAAGTCCAAATGGGCAGTTTCTGTCAGTATTTCTCTCCATCACCTACCACAGTATGGTTCACGTATCACACAGAACATGGGATAGTTTGACTCAAAGAAGAGGCTATAAAGTCTATGCGGGAAGAACACTTTTGATAGTATCTTAAATGTAGTTTCAGTGGTTTTTTAAAAATTATTTTTATTTTTATTTAATTTTTTTGGAGACAGGATCTCATCCTGTCACCCAGACCGGAGTGCAATGTCGTGATAAGAGCTCACTGCAGCCTTGACCTCCTGGGCTCAAGCAATCCTCTTGATTCAGCCTCCGAGTAGCTAGGATTACAGGTGCATGCCACCACAACTGGCTAATTTTTTTATTTTTGTAGAGATCGATGGTGGTGGATGGGGGGGTCTCATGTTGCCCAGGCTAGGTTCTAACACCTGGCCTCAAGTGAGTCTCCTGCCTAGGCCTCCCAAAGCACTGGGATTACATGCATGAGCCATCACATCCAGCCAGCTTCACTGGTATTAAAGTGTTAAAAACAGGAAATCTACTTGAAAGAGTGACCAGAAACCCAGGTTCTGTTAGTTATTTATATGAGCTGTATTATCCTCTTCTACTAGAGAAAACCATCTTCTTTGTGGGTGTCCTATGAATACTGTTAGCTGCAACTAGCTACATAATTTGCAGTACCTTTTGTTCAAAAATTAAGAATTTCAAGATGACGGCTGGGTGTGATGGCTCATGCCTGTATTCCCAGCACTTTGGGAGGCCAAGGAGGAGTGGATCACCTGAGGTCGGGAGTTCGAGACCAGTCTGGCCAACATGGTAAAACCCCATCTCTACTAAAAATACAAAAATTAGCTGGGCATGGTGATGTGTGCCTGTAATCCCAGCTATTCGGGAGGCTGAGGCAGGAGAATCGCTTGAACCTGGGAGGTGGAGGTTGCCGTGAGCAGAGATTGCACCACTGTACTCCATCCTAGGCGACAGAGTGAAACTCTGTCTCAATAATAATAATAATAATAATAATAATAATAATAATAATAAATAAATAAATAAATAAACAAACAATGACTTTGGCTGGGTGCAGTGGCTCACGCCTGTAATCCCAGCACTTTGGGAGGCCAAGGCGGGCGGACCACGAGGTCAAGAGATCGAGACCATCCTGGCTAACACGGTGAAACCTCGTCTCTACTAAAAATACAAAAAATTAGCCAGGTGTGGTGGTGGGCGCCTGTAGTCCCAGCTACTTGGGAGGCTGAGGCAGGAGAATGGTGTGAACCCAGGAGGCGGAACTTGCAGTGAGCCGAGATCACCCCACTGCACTCCAGCCTGGGTAATAATAATAATAATTTCGAGATGACTACAGCAGATAATTAAACCCAGCATGGAGCCCTGTATGACTGCACAAGCCACATGCTGAAGAAGCCAGCCCTGCTGCAGACTGGATTTACAAGTTACAAGTATAGTCATATGCCTCTTGCATTCGAGTCAGGCCTCCTTTCCTCTCAGCACTTCCCAGTTACCTCTGCTATGAGCTCTGCAAGTCCTGGGTTGCAGAGTAGGAGCCAGCGCCTCGGAGTGATCCCATTGGTTTTATTCTGAAACTTGTCAGGTTCTAGTTCACTGAAGTCCTTGAATCTGGAGACAGAGTAGACACATCACTGAATTTGGCTGAAACGGTAAAGGGTCCTGCACACTGGATAAAGTTTGAAATTATATTCAAGAAGCCAAGTGCAGGCTTAGGAAGGTTAAATAAAAGTGGAGGGACAGGCTGACAGTAGCTATGGCTGTCATTTAAAGAGAAATTCATTTGCAACTCAAAAGAATTACCAGAAAAATTCCAAATCTAGTCACCTCCATCTGACTTCTTCACACTCACATATATACCACACTTTCAGTACAATAGTTTTTTGGTATTTTTTTGTTTTTGTTTGTTTGTTTGTTTTGGCTCCTATGTCTAGAATTAAGATGACTCTGAGAGGAAAACATTTTTTTCTTTCCTTTTCTTTTTTTTTAAAGAAGAGTTTTTTTGTATAGAAGAAAACACTTTTAAACATTTGAACAAGGCCTTTCCTCATCCCTAAGTGCAACCTTGCATTTAGTAGCATCATTCCATTAATAGATCAGGGTCAGACCCACTGTCGGAGTACTGGAGGCTCACACTTTCGTCTTCACGATGTCCGAATGGATTTTAGCCACGCCATTCACAGTGTGGGAACCCACGATGCAGAGATGGGCCATGTTGATCCTTTTGCTTCCTTCCTCTTCTATCAGAGACATCCTTCTCAGACGGTCCACATCTTTAGGAAACAAGGCCACAATTCTCTAGCCAAAGGAAGAGAAAGCCCTGGCTGGTCACTCAGGTTTAAAGCAGCATTGGGATAACGTTGTTCATGTCTTAAGCAACATCTTTGGTGTACTCAATATAAATTTCACTTCCACGGGGAGGGGTTGAGTTAGTTCTACGGAGGTGCCATCCCTCCATTTCAGCACTTTCACGAAGCTGCCTTTGCTGGAGCCCCACTCGGACTCAAGTACTTTTGCTGTATCAATGATCGAAAGATGTTTGGTAAGAGGGAACACTGTAGCCTTCTGTAACACCTTAAGACCTTACGCTCATGAAAAGAAAAAAAATCTCTCAAAATAACTTACATCTAAATGCTTCTGATTTATCTCATAAATGATTTCCAAATGTCGAGGGAGCAGCTTCTCCACCAGGTCCACGGGCCAGCGCTCCAGGGCTTCTGGGAGCACTGTGTGGTTGGTGTAGGCGAAGGTCTTCTGGGTGAGCTCCCAGGCCTGGGGGAAAGGAAGGAGTCAGCTGCTTGCCCTGAAGGTGGGCACCCCACTGCACAGGCCAAACCCTTCTTCAACCCTGCCCTGCCTGCAACAGGACATTCCAAGTGTGCATAGTCAGACACACTCAATTCCACTAAGTTCCCGAATAGTCCAGATAATGGAAACATGTTCTGGGTGTGAGGGGGAAGTCATTTGTAAAGCTACCTGATGAAACTTAAGACAGCATTCCGATCAATCTATCTACTATCCTTACGTGTCTTTCATTTATTAAATACACAAAGATTGAGGGATAAAACCGTAAGCAGTGCTCTCAGCAAGTACAAAGTATGTAAAATGCTGACTTCTAAAACATTGGGGACACTCAATTAGCTGTCTTCTGAGGTTAGAGAACTTAATTTTTAATCTTTTTCCACACAAAAATGGTAAACACAATATAAGCCTTAATACAGCTACTGATTTGTGTCCTATTAGGAATGTACTCGTTTATTTTATAGTCTTACTCCCTATAAAACTCTAAGGATGGAGAAATGTCAGCAGCAGGGAAAATATACCTTTAACTGTTGAAAGTTAGCAACAATAACTTACTTTGAAAAACTAAAAAGGGAGTTTTTGGCAGTCTTTCATCTGCAGCCATTCTGGTTAATTAAAGGAAAAAGAAGTCAAACTATCCAGACCTTGGACCAGGGCAGTTTTTCAATATCCACAAAAATCCTCATCAGCTCAGGGATGGCGAGTGCAGGGTGAGTGTCATTCAGCTGGATGGCCACCTGGGTGGGGAAAGACATCAACATGAAGGCAACGGATGGCTCAGGGTCTGGCTTCCTTGTCCTAACACATCTAGAGAAAGCACCGGATGATATGCCCACCTTGTATGAAATGCTTGATGCACTCTATTCCTGCTCAACGTTTTTAGCACTGAGAGAGAGGAATTAATCTGATAGGAAATCCCAGTCAGTCCCTCAGTGGACCCCACCTGCATCCACAGACTAAATACTTGCCTGATCCGGGAAGGCATCAAACACAGTTCCTGCACCACGGGTGGAGCCAAACTTGGAGGCTTTGAAACGGCGGATGATATCTTGCAAGGTTGCAGCCACCACAAAGTATTCCTGCTTCAATCTTAGCTCCTTCCCTTCAAAAAACTTCAAGCCAGAGAGATAGAACGAAAGTGGTTCATGTTATAGGTGTGGCCAAAATGTGACTGGTGTCTCCTGCCCTGGGAACTTTAGGACTAAGGCCCATTGGACATCTGCTGAGGGGTGGTGGTTTGAATGCCAAACTGTGAGCCTTTGCTCTTTCCTGAGACCCCATGAAAATGGCAGTAAAAGGACTCTCTAAAGGCATACAGATATAAGATAAAGAAGTTGGAATAAAGACAATAGCAACAACCTTTTGGAGGCTGAAAACCAGATGCATGAATGGTAAGTGATTCAGAAGACCCAAGACAGCCAAATCCTGATCTGGTAGTGGGGAAAAGCCAAAAAGCAACTCAGTGTGTACATTGGAGTCCCTCAAGGCTCAGGAATTGGTAGTACCAAGTACTTTCAGAAGTAGGGAAGAAGATGAAAGAAAAGGTTAATGACAGCCTAAAGACACTTGGCCTCCGACCTTATCCCCAGTTCCTGCAGCTGAACACAACCAGCACCATGTCCATGACCGCCCTCCTCGCTGCAGTCACATTCCTGGCAGGCAGTGTATCAGGAAGCACTGGCAGCCGTGGACCGTGTGGAGAACCACGACTGGCTGAGAATGCTCTACATGACTGCGAGACAGGATTGCAGCCAGGCCATGGTGTGCAGGGTGGAGGCCTTAGAGGCCACGATGGCGGCCAGCTTCCAAGCTCCTCCCACATAAATTTGCTGTCGGTCAGCAAAACCGTGTAAATGTCACCAATAAACAGTCCTAACCCTGAGCCATCACCCTTCAATTTTTATAGATCATGGAGCTGCCCTGTCTTTACCTGGTCGCAGAATTAAAAAACTGTAGCATCTATTAAAAATGTAAGCCTTCACTAATATCCAAAATCTACAAGGAATGCAAACAAATCAGCAAGAAAAAAAATCCTATGAGAAAGTGGCAAAGGACATGAATAGACAATTCTCAAAAGAAGATATACAAACAGCCAAGAAGCATATGAAAAAATGCTCAGTATCACTAATTATCAGGGAGATGCAAATTAAAATCACAATGAGATACCGCCTTACTCCTGCAAGAATGGCCATAATTAAAAAGTCAAAAAACAGTAGGTGTTGGTGTGGATGTGGTGAAAAGGGAACACTTTCTACACTGCTGGTGGGAATACAAATTAGTACAGCTACTATGTTAAACAGTATGGAGATTCCTCAAAGAGCTAAAAGTAGAACTACCATTTGATCCAGCAATCCCACTACTGGATATCTAGCCAAAGGAAAAGTAGCCATTGTATGAAAAAGACACACGCATGCACACACGTTTATGGCAGCACAGTTCGCAATTACAAAGATGGAATCAGTCTAGGTGCCCATCAACCAATGAGTGGATAAAGAATATGTGATATATGTATACACACACACACACATATATATACACACACACACACACACACATATATATATACACACACACACATACCATGGAATACTACTCAGCTGCAAAAAGGAACAAAATAATGTCTTTTGCAGCAACTTGGATGAAGCTGGAAGCTATTATTCTAAGTGAAGTAACTTAGGAATGGAAACCCGAATATTGCATGTTCTCACTTGTAAGTGGGAGCTTAAGCTATGAGGATGCAAAGGTAAGAGAATGATGTAATGGACTCTGGGGACTTGAGGGATAAAAGGCAATTTATTTGGTGTATACTGCTCAAGTAACAGGTGTGTAAAATCTCAGAAATTACCACTAAAGAACTTATCCATGTAACAAAAACCACGTGTACCCCTAAAACTATTAAAATTAAAATTTTTAAAATGATGAGCACCCCACCCCCCAAATGTAAGCCTTGGACCAAAGTCTTATTAAATCTAATGAATATGAGCATAGAGGTCTGCATATAGAATATCTGGGGCTCTAAACTCCCTAATACTTAAAAGTATAATCACTGACCTATGCCAGTGATTCTATGTCACTGACCTATGTCAGGGTTTCCTGTTTTTTAGCCTGATAGGAATGTATCAGTGATTTCCTTGATCACAGATAATATAAAACAAATATATATGTGTATATATAATAAAATATTATATTAAAATATATTAAACATATATATTTATATTATATATATTTATATTTATATTTTTGAGACAGGGTCTGGCTCTATTACCCAAGCTAGAGTGCAGTGATGTCATGTTGGCTCACTGCAACCTCTGCCTCCCACTCTCCAGCAACCCTCTTACTTCAGCTTCCTGAGTAGCTAGGACTACAGGCATGCACCACCATGGCTGGCTATTTTTTTTATTTTTTATTTTTTATTTTTGAGACGGAGTCTCACTCTGTCGCCCAGGCTGGAGTGCAGTGGCATGATCTGATTCCAGCTCACGGCAGCCTCTGCCTCTCGGGTTCAAGCGATTCTCCTGCCTCAGCCTCCCAAGTAGCTGGGATTACAGGCTTGTGTTACCATGCCTGGCTAATTTTTGTACTTTGTGTAGAGACGGGGTTTCACCATATTGCCCAGACTGGCCTGGAACTCCTGAGCTCAAGCAATCTGCCCATGTCAGCCTCCTAAAGTGTTGGGATTACAGGCATGAGCCACTGCACCCGGCCATAAAGCATATTTTGAATGAAGGCTGCAATATGCTACAAACTATGATTTGAGGTCTTTGCTTAAGTATGAGATACTTGATGGAGGCTTTATTGCAACATTAGTTAATGTACCTCCTGTCAAGAATAATTGCCTAAACTTAAATGGAAATATGAGTCTTTTTCAGTTAAACACATTCCTAGAATTAGCATTTTCCTCTGGGATTTAGCTATTAAAAGGGGATATTTAAATGAACTAAAAAGTATTTATCAGAAAAAAAAGACTAAGTTAATAGAATAACTAAAAGTGAACATATTGAGAGGAAATGTACATAACTGGGCATAGTATGGGCTAAATTAGGGAAAATTCATCAGAAAACCAAGCAAGCAAAGAAATTAAAATGATTAATTCCAGGATAAGTTAAACATTTTAAGAAAAGGAAAAGTAATCATTATATGAGGATACACATATGCACAGATCAGCTGTCTGTAGCATTACAAAGTCATAATAATGTAAATGCTGATTAAGGAGTTAGTGAAAATTATGATGTAAGCATGTTGAGAGAATTGGGGATGGGAAGTATGTGTTCATGTGGTGAGGGTGGGAGTACATGTGAGGATGTGAGCTAGATTCCCATCTTCAATGGTGGGGAGTCAACAAACAATTGTAAAAATGAAAAAAAATCAACAAGTAGCAATAACTGCATGTTATTCAGAAATATGGAGGTAAGTACCCAGAAAATCAATTATGTGTATGTACAACTTTGATAAAAATTAAAAGTCTGGATTAAAAATTAAAAGTCATTAATAGAAAACTGTCTGGATTGATAGTACAGGTTGAGCATCTCTAATCTGGAAATCCAAAATCTGAAACTTTTTGAGTACTCATGTGACACAGCCAAGTGGAAAATTCTACCCCTGACCTCATGTGACAGGTCATAATCAACACAGAGTCAAAACTTTGTTTCATGCACAAAATTACTAAAAATATTGTACAAAATTGCTTCAGGCTGTGTGTATAATGTGTATATGAAACATAAATGAACTCTGTGTTTATCTTTGGGTCCCATCCTCAAGATATCTCATTATATATGCAAATATTCCAAAATCTGAAAACATCTGAATTCTGAAATACTACTGGTCCCAAGCATTTTGGATAAGGCATACTCAACCTGTACCAAAGGAAATTTATAGGTGGTAGAATTAGGAACCAGCTTTTATTTTATTCTTGGTACTTTTTATGTTACTTGTATATTTTTTCTAATGACATGTATCTTTGTAAAAGTTATGAAGTCATTATTCTAAAACATAATAAATAGCACTATGGAATCCATCTCTAATAAACTGTAACATTTACTGAGCCAGGAATGTTTTAAGGTCCTAGAAATAAAATGATTAATTACACACAGTCCTTGACTTGAAGAAGTTCAAATTAGTAGGCGGTGGGGGGAGAGGGGGTATAAACAAGGCTATAAATACAATGTGATGATTTTTTTTTTAAAAAATTAAGTTAAGCTAAATATACAGTATTTTGAGAATCTGGGTGATCAGGTAATTCTTAACCTAAGCCCTAAAAGATGAGTGGGAATGTGTCAGAATTGACACACAGGGTCAGAATATTCCCTGCAAGCAACGGATGCCGTGCAAGGCATGGAGGTGGGAAGGAACAGGGTCAATAGTCCTGCACAGCTGGGGCCTATTGTTGGGGCAAAATCATGGAAGATGCATCAGGGGACTGGTAACCACATCAGTGAAGAACTTAGGTAACATGACTAAGATTCTGTCCTTCTCTTACAGGTGATCCAAAGTCTTTCAAGAGTTTTAAGCAGGGAACAGACATCTCAAAGCTGCAGAGTGAAGAAAGGTGCAGGCTTCCTGGAAGAGAAACTAATGTTTGGACTAGGGCTATGGCCAAGTTGAGAAGAATGAATTTGTTATTGTAATTACAGTACAAAAGGATTTATCAGCTCACTCTTAAAAACAAACAAACAAACAAACAAAAACATGATCCTGAGTGCTCCCGTTTACCCAACAAATCTAGTCAACTTTTTGCCCCATGCTAACTTCGTATATATTGTCAGTTACTGCAGACGATTATTTCCCAGTAAAATTAGCTTTGGTCCTTACTGAAGACAGGAAGATGAATTTCAAACCCCTGCAGCCTGGCTTTAGGTTGGCAGTATGGTCCCAGACTTGGAAGAATTCTTACTTTGACCCTGACATAGAATAACTTTTTGCTTTTGGGTTAGAGATTTCTCTGAAATGTACTGAAGCCACAATGTTTTCCACAAAGGAATAACATATACCATTAGGTTCCTAAAAATGCTCCAGCAAAATCCATGTAATCATCTTCCCTTCTGAGGGATTATGATTTAACAGCAGGTGGACATCTGGTGTTAAGGACTATTCATGTCCTAGTCCCCCCAAGATCCTTGTTTTCTGCCATCTTTGTAAGCAGAGTGCTAATTTTACTGCTTCTGACAAAACTTTAAAAAAATCATTACAGCTTCATGAAAAGGATTTTACCCATAGAGAAGTTTAGAGTTACATATATTTAAAACAACTAAGAATCAATAGCAGTTACCTGAGATCCAGTTCCAAGTGGTGTGTGTGTGTGTGTGTGTGTGTTGAGACAGAATCTCACTCTGTCACCCAGGCTGGAGTGCATTGGTGCAGTTGTGGCTCACTACAACCTCTGTCTCCTAGGCTCAAGCGATTTTCCTGCATGTTAGCCAGGCTGGTCTTGAACTTCTGACTTCAAATGATCTGCCCGCCTCAGCCTCCCAAAGTGCTGGGATTACAGACATGAGCCATTGCACCCGGCCCCAAGTGTTTTTTCTTAACTAAGCTATATTTATAATAAAATTAGAATAACTGAATTGATAAGAAAAAGATACAAAAGAAAAAGATACAAGTCAGTGGCATGAGAAACAGGCATTTGTTCATGGGTCTACCCCAGGGTATCTGACTCCATCTCGCATCAGGGCAGAGGACCAGAAAGGGCCTAGTCAGTGAGAGAAGAGGCGAGGCAGGAAATCTTCAGTGTCTTCTGACTTTGCAGATAAACTTTCTATCTGGAAAGGAAGTAGTGCTTCACCAATGACTTACTTCATCTTATTATATGCAGGTTTTTTTTTTTTTTTTTTTTTTTTATGTAATTTTTTTTTTTTTTTTTCCCCATTTTTGTATAAAACAAAATGGCCGGAGCCGAGCGGCAAGAAGAAGATGTAAAACATGAGTATGTACATCAATGGTGGAACGATGGTAGAAGGCACAGCGGGTCCTAGAAGAACGCAGTCGTGAACTTCAGAAGGAGGTTGACCAGAGGGAAGCCCTAAAGAAAATGAAGGATGTCTACGAGAAGACACCCCAGATGGGAGACCCCGCCAGCCTGGAGCCCCAGATCGCTGAAACCCTGAGCAACATCGAACGGCTGAAATTGGAAGTGCAGAAGTATGAGGCGTGGCTGGCAGAAGCTGAAAGTCGAGTCCTTAGCAACCGGGGAGACAGCCTGAGCCGGCACGCCCGGCCTCCCGACCCCCCTGCTAGCGCCCCACCAGACAGCAGCAGGAACAGCGGATCACAGGACACCAAGGAGAGCTCTGAAGAGCCTCCCTCGGAAGAGAGCCAGGACACCCCCATTTACACGGAGTTTGATGAGGATTTCGAGGAGGAACCCACATCACCCATAGGTCACTGTGTGGCCATCTACCACTTTGAAGGGTCCAGCGAGGGCACCATCTCTATGGCCGAGGGTGAAGACCTCAGTCTTATGGAAGAAGACAAAGGGGACGGCTGGACCCGGGTCAGGCGGAAAGAGGGAGGTGAGGGCTACGTGCCCACCTCCTACCTGCGAGTCACACTCAATTGAACCCTGCCAGAGGCGGGAAGATGGGGGCTGTCGGCTGCTGCTTCTGGGCCACGGGGGGCCCCAGGACCTATGCACTTTATTTCTGACCCCGTGGCTTCAGCTGAGACCTGTGTAACCTGCTGCCCCCTCCATCCCCTATATGCAGGTTTTTAAAATACATCTCTAGAACTTCCCTGTTAGTGATGGGGATCACTAATCAAGGGCAAAATATAAATTCTGATTTCATGAACTATACAGATTTGTTTTCCTTACTTGGTTGGGAGGGGAAATCTAGACAATCCAGGAAGAAATACGGAGCTTCTTCTGCACATGGAAAAACATTGATATTAAATGTGTTTTATAAGTTACTGAACAGGCTCTTGTGAAATAAGCTGCTCCTGTTGCCACTAAGAAAGCAACCTTGATCACTCACATTGTCATTGGGATAGAGGACCCGGGAGATGTTCTCGGCCAGGTTTCGGTCCAGCACAGCCTGAATGTAGTCTCCAACATTAACTAGGGGAAAGTTAGAGAAACAATAAATAGAGAAACCAGTCATTGTTGTTGGAAACCTCTTGATCTCACTGTCTCTGTGCTGTGTGTCATGTGGGATTCCTAAAATTCCTAAAAATCCCAAAGGATTTCAACACACCATCATGCTGGACTTCACATGAGAATTGCTTGAAAAATGCCCTCCCTACTTCCTCCATACAATGCCTGCTTAGTCACTGAAGTTCATATCAGAAACGCAAGGCTTTTTTGTTTGTTTGTTTCAAGCTCAATTTGGTTCTAACTAGCCATCAAAAAGATTAAGCACATGCATAAAGAAACCAAGACCTGTGCTGTACTCACAGTCTCTGAGGTTAAAGTCATTCGGTGCCCGAGCAGACCAGAGGCGCATGGTGTTGACAGTGTTGTTCATGTAGCCAGGCACCGGGGTGTCATATGGCAGAGCCAGGACCACCTGTAGGATTAAACAGAAGCAGCTGCTCATTGTTTCCCAAGTGTGATGACATAGGTTGAATACGGGGCTGGGAGACTGTAATGGAATTCTATTCCTGGCTCCATCACCAACTCAAATTGTGTGAGGCCTAAATGGAGAAGAGGGTCCCAGGGCTGCAAAGGGTATTAGAGGAACATGAGGTTCCTCCCCCACCTGGTACAATCTAGTGACTGGAACCATCCACATTGACGGTCCTTTGTAATGTTTCTATGTTGACTCTCCATGTGTCCTTGCCCTGATATAAATGCAGTGGAATGGAATGATATGGTATTGGTATTCAAAAAAGTTTATCTTTCATGTTTCATATCAAGCCATTGCTCTAATAATAATAAAATATGATGTGCAAACAAAGTGACAATGTGAATCTGTACCCACCAAAAAATAGCACTTAGAATACGTTTTGCATAGGTTTTTCAGTGATCTGATTTCAAATATGATGAAAATCAATGGAATAGGAAATTTATGAAGCTATAACATCTCATACAATATTTAAAATGCTGTGCTAGATTTTTAAAGTTGCATAAGGAGTTATTTTAGTGATTCCTATAGTGATCTGCCAAATCAACTGATAATTAGCTGAGTTGAGTCTAAGAGGTAAGTTTTGGAAAATCTAGCTTGATCTTTGTGACAGTCACTGAAATAGAGAAGAGGAAGATGAAGTATGTTTCACAGTGCATTGAAAATTCATGTGAGAAATGATTCATTTTTATTCCCTGCCTCATCAGAGTCAAGCTCGAAGGAAGGAGAATGACAGAATAATTGAACTGGAGGATGCTGGATCTTATTTAGTGCAACCCGCTTATTTTGGACATGAGGGAGCTGAAGCTGAGAGAGAAGTGACTTGCCCAAGGTCACAGTCATGGCAGCATGGAAACCTAAATACGCATCTCTTTAATTTGGTCTGTTAAATTGTGAATGAATGAAGCATTATAGTCCATATCAATCACATATATTCAGTCATGCTTTCATGATCACCGTGACCTCAAAGTAATAAATTACCCCCATTTAAATATCTTTCATTAAGAGATAAAAGTCTCTGGACTTTTAAAGCAAGTTGTGATCTATCAGGGAAAGTCATTTGCAGGCTGGGATTGAGTCTCAGTTCAAACAAGAGTTTGACCCTTCTGACCCTTGAAGCATAATTAAGGCAGTCCAGGAAGTGCACAGCTTAGATCTTCTTTCAGAGAACCTCAAAGAGAACTTGCTCCCTCAGAGCGCACACCAAGGCTGTGCTCTCTGGGATGCTCCACGTGGCTGAGACACTAGGGCCGGGACTTCTTTAATGGGCAATCTTTAGTCTCAGGCTCCATCAGCCTGGCCACTTGCTCAGAGTGGCACTGCGGTCTGAGGCTCTCCATGAGAATCCTCCTTCTTTGCGCTTCACTTTTCACAGGTGGCACACCTGTGTCACAGTCTGAAGACTTCCTCGTCCTGCTGCCTCTCCTCTTTATCTTTCATAGGCATCCCCCCAGTATGTCACCTGCACTTCTTCTCTCTGGTGTCTGTTTCCTAGAGGACCTAAACTGACACATGACTGTGTCATTTGACTTTATTGGAAGCCATTCCATGCATGCACAGAGCACATGTGGCCGCATGCTCTGAGCTCACTGGGTACCAGTTTGGGGTTAATTCATGTGATTACTTCAATCTGTGAAGCTAAGTTGCATGACTTGGGCCAGCTCACTTATATTACCTCTGCCCCCTAACTTTGCCTCTGTGGGCCCAGAAACACACACTCTCTCTAATTGAATTTCTCGATACATTATGAAAATATCTAGAGGTGGTTTGTAAATACAAGTTAGCTCAGCAGTGGGACCCACAGTGTAAATAAAATGCTTCCAGGATTGATTGTGTAAACTGCATACTTTTATTTTTATTTTATGTTATTTTATTTTTTTGAGATGGAGTCTCGTTTTGTCACCCAGGCTGGAGTGCAGTGACATGATCTTGGCTCACTGCAACCTACGCCTCCCGGGTTCAAGCGATTCTCCTGCCTCAGCCTCCCAAGTAGCTGGGACTACAGGCATAGGCCACCACGCCTGGCTAATTTTTGTATTTTTAGTAGAGATGGGGTTTCACCATGTTGGCCAGGCTGGTCTTGAACTCCTGACCTCAGGTGACCTGCCCGCCTCGGCCTCCCAAAGTGCTGGGATTACAGGTGTGATCCACTGCGCCCAGCCAGGAATGACATTTAAAATTATTCAATTTTGCCATCAACACCTTAATATAAAACCAAAGAGGTAAGCATGCTGGTTACTATAGAACTGACAATTTTCTGGTGAAAAAAAAAAAAAAAAAAAAAAACCACCAAAAAACAAAAAACAAACAAACAAACTGATAATTTTCTGACAAAGTTGATTGCAAAATGACCCTTGTAAAAGTCACTCCTCTCTTGGCCTCAGCTCCCTTGTCTCCAAAATGAGTGTGTTGCACTAAGAGAAGTAACAGATTTATTTACAAAAATATATTCTATTACTCAATACACGACATGCCCTATACTCAGTATCAAACTGTATGCTACATAGTCAATGTATTATCTGCTGATCTAAATACTATACAAAATGTTGGCTATACGAGCACTCTGAATACCTGAGTGTCAATCCACTTAGTCCCAGTATTGGTGTGTTCTACTTTTCCATAGAAGTGCACAGGCAGCATGAATTCTGGGCGGGACTTCTCCCAAGGATTTCCATATCTGAGCCAATCATCTGCTTCTTCCACCTGGAAAAGGATACAGTATTGCTTAGAATTTATTTGTGAGGAAATGTGAACCTAGCCCTTCAATTATATTAAATTTAAAACATCTTTAACTGAAACAACTTATGAATACTGAGTACTCTTTTGTAATTGTTTCATAGCCTACAATCAACAATAATAATACTTGCTAATACAGCCCTAAATATTTTATATGTATGACTGCATTTAATCCTCACATTATATCAACCATACAGGAGGGAACTATGATTCTTCTTTTAAAGATGAGGAATTGTAACTGCTCAAGGTCAAACAGTAAACGGTACAGATAAGATCTCAAGGTCAAACAGTAAACGACAGAGATAAGATCTGCCCTTAGGTCTCTGTGTTCCACAGCCTGTGTCTTAACATCTGTGAATCCAATTGTCCAGCTTCAGCTAAAGACAGAGGCCTTCCAGGGATGTTTATCATTGGATAGCTGGGCCTGTCGAGTCCTACACAATGGGTTCAGTCAAGATTCTTGTGGCTCGAAAATACAGAATCAGTTAGAAAATGCTACTTACAGAACACTCTTTTAATCAAGCTTATTGATACAGGTACAGAACATTATTGCATTATGTAGTCTGCTTATCTTGATCCTTACGTAATTTTGATTTGATAATGAACTATAGATTATAGTTTATTTTGAAAATAACATATTCTAAGAGGTAATGAACTTATTTTATTGACAATTTCAATATTTTCCTAGGTATTTATGTCAATTTATAACAAAATATTTCTTATATACAATTTTAAACTACGGTTTCTATTTAGGATATCCTGGACATCAAATACATTTTCATTTGCAACAAACAAACAAACACATCAAAATAAGAACACCACCACCACCAAACACATTGGAGGGGGATGTATTTTTAAAGTAAATTATTGAAATCTTTAAAATATTACACATACAGTTGTAGATTGCTTAACGACAGGGATACATTCTGAAAAATGTGTTGTTAGGCAATGTTGTCATTGTGCAAACATCACAGAGTGCACTTACACAAACGCAGATGGCGTTGCCTACTACACACCTGAGCTATATGGTATGGCCTCCTACTCCTAGACTACAAACCTGTACAGCACGTTACTGTACTGAATACTGTAGGCAATGGTAACACGATGGTAAGTGTTTGTGTATCTAAACATATCCAAACACAGAAATGGTACAGTAAAAATTCAGTATAAAACATAAGAAATGGTACACCCGTAGGGCGCAGCTCCATTACCATCTTACGGGACCACCACTGCATATGTGCTCTATTGTTGACTGAAATGCCGTTATGTGGTGCATGACTATACGTTAAAAAATGGAATTGTGTTCTGGCCAGAAGGGGGCAAAAAAAAAGCAACTTTGTCAATGAGATCATCTCCAAGATGGTTATTTTAGCTATTTGATTCCTCATATCCACCTCTTAGAAAACGCAGCTGTAGTTTTAAAAGATATTGCTTAAGAATTAAACACAATGTTGGACATCTCATGATCACCTAAACATGAGTGTAATGCCTGTTTCAGGAACAGTGTGAAGAGACAAAAATAAACACTAAAGATTATTGTCAACAGCTAGACAAATGAATACACGTTCACTTATTCAAACTTTGATAATGACTTTTTATCAAGAAAGCTGATAAGCTTCCCACTAATATTAACTACCAGCGTCATGAAGAATGGAAATGGGACTCATAGCAACAACATCTTTAGTTAGGAGAGCTAGGAGTTAGAGAGCCACTGGAGGAAGGAGGAGGTATCAGATGCAAGATGAAGCCTAGGGAAGGCTGGAGAGAGACCTGAGCTCATCAGAAAGTCACATCTTCTTAAAATTTTAATAAAGAAACAATTGAGGTTTGCCAATTGACAAGAAGCTTGTTAAAGAGTCCATTAACTTGGCCAGGTGTGGTGGCAACGCCTGTAATCCCAGCACTTTGGGAGGCCAAGGTGGGCGCATGATGAGGTCAGGAGTTTGAGACCAGCCTGGCCAACATGGTGAAACCCCATCTCTACTAAAAATACAAAAATTAGCTGGACGTGGTGGCGGGCACCTGTAATCCTAGCTACTCAGGAGGCTGAGGCAGGAGAATCACTTGAACCCGGGAGGCAGAGGTTGCAGTGAGCAGAGATTATGCCACTGCACTCCAGCCTGGGCTACAGAGCGAGATTCCATCTCCAAAAAAAAAAAAAAAAAGGTCCATTAGCACAAGCTTCATAACTAGAAACGCTATAATAAGTAAAATAATAACATCAACAAAGGATCAAAACATCCTGACTTACAAAATACTTTATGCTGCACTTAGGCAAGGGCCAATTTTGGGTTTTAAAATACTGAGCAATGTGAACACTGCTTCCTGTAACAGGAAAGAAGTATAAGCCTGTGTGCCTTGTTTCAGCATGCAGGGCTGTTGTAAAACCCATCTGAAGGCACTGTATGAAATAGGAGGACGATGAGGCAGAAACAGTTTTCCTTTGAAAACTCATGACCATGGGAGAACAGATGACTTTTTTTTGCTGAGAAATGCAGTAGGATCATATACTGTCCTGCCCTCAAGAAGCCTGAAGTGCTCAAACAAGAGAGGATGGGCTCTGAACTTCCTCCTGTGGGTTCACTCCTTGACTGCTGTGGAAGTCAGAGGTTGCATTTACTCTTTTTATTTTTATTTTTTTGAGACACAGTTTCGCTCTGTCACCCAGGCTGGAGTCCAGTGGCACAATCTTGGCTCGCTGCCACCTCTGCCTCCCAGATTCAAGTGATTCTCCTGCCTCATCCATCCTCCCGAGTAGCTGGGATTACAGGTGCCTGCCACCACACACAGCTAATTTTTGTATTTTTAGTGGAGATGGGGTTTTACCATGTTGGCCAGGCTGATCTTGAACTCCTGACCTCAAGTGATCTGCCTGCCTCAGCCTCCCAAAGTGCTGGGATTACAGGCGTGAGACACCGCACCCGGCCACAGGACATTCTTAATGCCATCAAATGTTGGTTGAATTTTTTTCCTGCCAAATAATGATTGGTTTTAGCTTCATGGGGCTAACAACTTGGAGACTTTATTTGCTTGCTGTTCTTTATTGTGAATCTCTCACTGATTCAGTAAAGAATCGGTGAATAATTATATCAATTTTATAAGATCTGTATTTAAGGTAGATTGAGAAACAAATGTTTCATAACAATAAGTTGATCTGAGGAGATCTGAGGAGAAGGAGAGAACTATCCCTTGCTGCCTCCACTAAATCCACAGAAGCTGCCATATGGTGATAAACCTTCTCTCTACCTTGCTTTCTTCCAATGAATTGATAAATTGATCTGTAAATTTAGGTTTCCATGTAGCCAGTGATCCCCAAAATGCACTAACATGCTAATCATATGAAGGGGTAGGGGTGGGGGGCCAAGATGGGAGAACTTTCATCTACATCCAAGTGAGCTGTCAGAGCTGTTTCATCCCAGAGGTTGCACAGGGCTGAAGAAAGCAAGTGCGGATCTGTGGAGTAAAAGAGCCAACCTGGGTGCAGTTGGCAGCTGGACTAGGCATTTTTTTAGAGGAATGACTCAATGGAACCTGTCCCAGCCAGCAGGGATGGAGAGGTTAGCCCAGGGGACTCTGTTGACTGAATTCTGAGAAATGCTCTTCACCTGTGGGATATAGAGTCCACAAAGAACCAGTGAACAGACATCAGGAAAGCCCATGAACTTGGCTTTCTGATGTTATAAATAACTGATAAATGTTTCTGTGGCACACCAAGAATTCCACAATGATAATTAGAAGCTTTGCTGGGTAACGTGAATCGTGCATGACTGGCTATCACGAACTAGGTGTGGGTTCTAAAAGGCAAGAGAAGGGCTGCAGAAGCCACCTGGATCCAGCTTCGAGATACATACTGTGAGCGCCTTTCCACCTAGGGCTTTGGTGTGATTGTGAAACTTCTGTGAGGTTGTTGCAATCATCTTTCTCCCCATTTCCTCCTCGGGGCCAGCGATTTTCATAGAGGACTATTACTGCACTCCCCATTAGAGTAGACGGTAAATATAGAATTTTAGCAATACAATTATTTTCCTCAGGGGGTTCATGATGAACACTCCACAACTGCAAATCTTCCTTGAAGAGACTCAAAAATTAAAAGCCCATCAACCTTTAAAAATCTTTCCAGCATATGGAATTTTCATTAGTCTTCTTCAAATCTGCCGTTGTAAGAACAGTGTTACGGGTGAGTGGGGGCATGACTATACTCTGAAGAGGCCTGCTGCTTTCTTGACAGATGCTTTTTGTTTTTTATGGAAATAATTTCTTTTTTATGGTATGATATATTTTATGTTTGACAGTTAAAATCCCATTCCAGTAAACAATGGAGGTGCTAAGTAAAATTATATACCCTCCTCATTCAATTTCAAGTCATAATGAAAGAAGAAGTGATGGTTGATAAGGTTAGCTTTGGATTTTATTTTATTTTATGTTATTTTATTTATTTATTTTTTTGAGACAGGGTCTCACTCACTTGCCCAGACAGGAGTGCAGTGGCACTATCTCAGCTCACTGCAACCTCCACCTCCCAGGCTTAAGCGATTCTCCTGCCTCAGCCCCCAAGTAGCTGGGATTACAGGTGCGCGCCACTATCTCCTGGCTAATTTTTGTATTTTTAGTAGAGACAGGGGTTTCACCATGTTGGCCAGGCTGGTCTCGAACTCCTGACCTCAAATGATCCAACCACCTCGGCCTCCCAAAATGTTGGGATTACAGGCGTGAGCCACTGCACCTGGCCAGCTTTGCAATATTTTGAATGAGCAAAACCTATTTAGTCTTTCTTTATTTTTCTTTTTAAAGAACACTGGAATACACGCTTTCTTGGTCTGATAGGAGAGAAAGAGATAGTTTCCTGGAATAAAGATCACTTAAACAGAGCAAAGGTAGGTGTGATAATAGTGGTCCTTCATAAAATGTAAGGGGAATATATACCTGAGACAAAAAAAAGATTGAGATTTCTTTCCTGAGTTTCTTTTAAATCTTCCATCTGACAGTAGTTAAGAGATAAGAAATGAGATCCTTGGAGATTCTGCAGTATAGTGAGTAGCACACAGTATCCTTTTCAAAGGCTAAAATTACATACCATGTGTTGTTTGGTTAGGTTGTGTCAAAGTTTTGGTTGTCCTGGAAATGCCTGCTAAACTAGGCTCTCAGCATGGAACTCTAGGTTACTCCACTGGGGAGAGGAACAACTTATTTCATTTTTATAACTTTTAGTGATTACAAAATACACATTACTTATGGAATATAAAACATGTAGAAGAGTAAATAGAAGATAATACATATATTTCTTACAGAAAATGAGATATGTAGAAGAGTACATGGAAGACAGTAGAAGTTGCCCGTCTTCCAGAGATAACTTCTGTTGAAGCTTTGATGTATTTTTTTATAGCACTTTTCCTTTATCTTTCTGGCCTCCTCTGGATAGCTGAGGTTATATCACCCTTATAACTCTATATCCTCTACTTATAGCTAACACAAATGATTTCCTATTTTGTTAAAATTAATCAAAAATATAATATGAATGGCTTCTCTAATATTTTATTATAGAATACCACAATTTATTAAAGTGTCCTCCTTTTCTTACGCAAATCAGCATTTTATTGTGTGCTTACTAATATTAGCATTTTATTGTGTGCCAGATATTTTACATGTTTTTATAATAATTCTGTAGAGTTTGTATCTCCATTTTGTCATTGAGAAAACTGAGTTCAGGGAAGTTTGGTAACCTAATTGAGGCAGCATACCTTATAAAAGTAATCAGGTCTCCTAAGTTGACATTAGGTCTCAAATGAGAAATTGGGACCTAGGCTTCTCTTCTATAAGATGCTGCCTCTCAGTTTTTATTTATTTGCGGGTAGCTAAAGATAAACAGCAATGGTTCTTAGCAAAATGTGGAAGTTTGTCTTCTACTCTGTCCCCAATATTCTCCTGAGCCTTTTTCCTTGGCACATTCTCTCATCAAACCAAATTTCTATGTTCTTCCCTTCCTTGGCTCATAAAGAACCCAAATACTGAGGGAGGGAAAGAGGGCAGTGGTGACACTAAACTCATTCTCATCGGGCCATCTTCCTTTCTCCTGGCATCAGCCTAGGTCTCTGCATCCAGTCCCTGAGCGTTCTCTTGTTGGACTCATCTCATAAGTGTGGGAAAGGCTCAGAGAGCTCAGGGTTTTTGGAAACTGAAGATATCTATTTCTGTCAATGGTGTATATATGAGACAAAAATAGGGAGAGAGAAAGCCTAAATCACACTTAGTATCAGCAAAAACTGTCCACACTAGGGCGATTGTAGACTCAAACAATTACTAGAGATAAAAAAAAAAAAGTACCTAACAATCTGGTTTCATTATATAAAGTAAAAGTAGTGTCATTTGGATAGATTTGTACAAATTTCTATGGAGCAATGTAGTTATACATCTTAAATGCGTGCCAGATTTATTTGCTGTAACAGTTAACAACACTGTCTGATTTCATCTTATAAAAAAATCAGGACACTTGGCTTGTATCTTGTAACCTTGGCATGTTAAGGAAGGCAAGAATCTGAGTGTAGAAGAGAATACTGAATGTGGTCCTGGGAGTCTGGGGATATGGACATGTATTTGCCAGCAGTGTGATCTGAGGTAACTTTACTTCCTCAGAGACTCAGTGTTCTCACCTACAAAATGGCATCGTGCTTCCTACCATCAAGGGTTCTTGGCTGAGATCATGAGTCAAAGATGTGCCCTCCATAAGTTCACACATTTTAGTGGTCCACATTCAGGCAGTCAGTGATAAATATTTTCAGAGCACCCTGGAGTCAGCCACTGCACTCGGTGCCATGGATCTGGTGATGAGTGATACTGGAAGGCTCTCTGTTCATGGGAAACTTACATTCTGAAGCGGGAAGATGGATAGATAGAACTTACTGATACCAACCAAATGCCAGAGAAATTAGTACAGCTCTATGTTAAAGGTCCATATATTATAAATCATCCAGAACACCATGAAAGAGAAGTACCTTAATAACAAAATTTAAAAAGATAGCTCACACACCTGCCATCCATCTCGGATCTTCTGATTGAAAATCCCGTATTCATACCGAATGCCATATCCATAGGCTGCAAGTCCCAGGGTTGCCATGGAATCCAAGAAGCAGGCTACATTCAACAGAGCACAGGCAAAAGATAGAGTCACTAAGCTGAGTCAAAATTTCCAGTCTTTCCCTAAAACACATGGTAGCCACAAACCATTGCTATATGAAGAACCACATTTGTATTCTAAAGCACAGATACTACTGCACAATGGGTATTGGTTTTTAAGAAATAACTCACTTCTAATTATAAAATTAATACTATACAAAAGTTAGAAAATGTAAAAAATGTATAAAGAAGAAAATGTCATCTATAACCTCACCATCTAGAAATAACCACTGTGTACATTTTGTTTGAGAACAGATAAGGAAGGCAGCCTGCACGACATAATGTCGATGATTGCCCCCACACTGCCTTTTCTAAGGGAAGCTGTCTCTATCCTCCCCTAAGACTCGCCCCATTGGAAAAGACAGTCCCAGGAGAGTATAACTTATATATGTTCTATTCCCTTCCAGCACCTGACTGACAAGATATTCTGTGGCCAGCTCTGTTTCTTCCTGGCTCATGGAATTCTACTGTTGTTCAGATATTAGGTGATCATATGCTTCAGGGAGGCTGAACCAGGAAGTGAATCTTGCTCGATTGTTCTAATCTGCTAAGTCAATCATAGCAATTGTATTTCATTCTCCATGAGCATACAATGACATTCAATCAGATGAGAGGTGCTAGAAAGTCTGTTGGGTATAGAATTCTGGGAAAGATTTTCCTTGCTGCCATTATCTTTTTTCCATGAGGGGAAAGACAAAAGGACCAGAGACCTGGAGTCCTGCTGTACTCCTGCTGCTGAATAAACCAGACTTGGCATGGCCTATCCTCTGGAGTTCTTGTTATGTGATAACACATGTCCTTGTTGACTGAACCATTTTTGCTGGATTTTCTGTTATTTGATGACAGGGCATCTGATCCAGAACAGTTAACCAACAGGCTGGGTAAGGATCTGTCTTGTGGCTGGGTGAGAACTAAGGCGTTACACTAATCAGATTGTCCCTCCCAGGAATTTAAGCTGAGAAATATACAGAGAATGAGGAAGTGTACAGTAGGAATTAAAACTGAAAGCTGTAGATCAAACAGAAAGGGACTGAATGAGGTTGGTGGTACAGCCCTTAAAACAGAGATCCACAAACACAAATGGCCTAGGCTTTTAAGGTTTTCTAACATTGCCAGTCCCTACGCTCACATATGGCCTGGCTCTGCTCCCATTCCTGTTCTCTTTGAGCTGTGGCTCTCCAGCTTTTCCTGAGTCGTGATCAGACTATCCTTAGAGGGGGTCCCAGCTTAGATGAGATCATCTAATGAGAATTCTCAGCTTCATCAGCCTCTTCACTCTGACTTCATCAGTCAACTTAAGGAGCAATGTCATGAATGTTGGGCACAGAGTTAACCTAGCCAACGAAGACTGAGGGCTCGGGCTTCACATAAAAGATAGGCAGGCTGGTTCTTATTCTTAGATGTGCATTTCATCAGCGCTGCTGGCCTTCCTACAGCCCCATAGAAAGCCTACTAAATTGTCAGATAATTACCTTCACAGGAAGGTGGCAAGTATCCCACAGGCATTGTTTTATTTTGTTTTGTTCATTATTAATGGCAATGTTAAAGCACAGTGTGACTAATGTACTAAGGTTGAAAAAAAATGAAACAGATGCAAATGGATTTCTAGTAATTTGAGTGTATGCAAAATCAGAAGATTTGAACAATTTCTAAAAGAGAGGAGATAATTATTTTTCATAGAATACAATCTGATACATGTGTGGTAGTATATTTTTATTATTAAATTTAAATTTCACAGATAATACATTAGTGCATCTTCCTTAAAAATATTAAGTTACAGACAAAAAAATTTATTATGCCAGCATCCCCTTTGATCCCTATCCCAGTTCTGCACTCCTCCCTACAGGAGGTCACAGGGAACAGTTTAGTATTTAGAATTCCAGACCTTTTATTCTACATATTCACATTATATACCTATGTACACACACACATATACACACCCATGCACACACATATATATCTGGAATATATATCTTCCAAATCTTTTTCCTACATATTCACACACACACACACACACACACGCACACATATATTCACAGAAAATATTTAATTTTTAAAAAACATAAATGGTATCACACTGTATGGCTTTAATGCAATTTGATTTCTCTTTTAATTTGGATATCTATCTAGGAAAGTACATCTAGATCAATTTTGTTCTTTGACAATCAGTGTGGTACTTTTATAAACTATACTGTAACAATTATTTTCCCCGCATGTCTTCTTATGTGTGTGCTTCTTTAGGGTAGATATCAAGTGGAATTACTAGGTTATAGAGACGGGTATTTTCTAAATTAATGGAGCTGGTATTATATTTTTAGTGCTTTCCTATATATTTGCTGAAAAATTATTCCCTGAAAAAAGCAAAGAACTCAAATTGTATCTATACACAAAAAGGGCATTAATTAAAAAAACATACCAATAATATTAGTGTATCATTGCCCACTAGTGAATCAAGCAGTCAAGTGCACAAGGCAAGACAATGGTTGACCAACTGGGGTCATGCCTCTGACATGGAGTCTACCACTGAAAAAATAAAATAAAATAAAACAGCAGCGACTTAACTCAGGTCATGCCACACAAGGATGTGAGTTGAGAATCTTTGAACAAATAACAGTGAAGTAAAGGCGCTACTTTTGACCTAGATGTACTTTCCTGGATAGATCTCCAAATGAAAAAAGAAATCACATTGTATTAAAGCCATACAGTGTGATTATGTTTCTTAAAAATTAAATGTTTTCTGTGAATATATACATATTCACAGAATGAATATGTGTGTGTGTGTGTGTGTGTGTGTGTGTGTGTAAATATGTAGAAAAAAGGTCTGGAAGATATATATTCCAGAAAAAAGGTCTGGAATTCTAAATACTAAACTGTTCCCTATGACCCCCTATAGGGAGGAGTGCAGAACCGGGGTAGTGATCAAAGTGGACACTAGTATAATAAATTTTTTAGTCTGTCAACATTTAACATACCCTTAAGTGCATAGGAAGGATCTGGTTAACTGAGTTTTAAGCAGTGTCTCTTTTGTTCAAGTTCCCGTCTCTACTATTTGTGTAGAATTGATCAAACCAAAGTGCAAACTCAAGAACAAATACATCAAATACATCTACAACCAGGTCATACCTTGCACTTCTTCTAGGAAACCTGTCTGGGTCTTCCAAGCATGGTCATGCATGGCATCTTAGATGTCTTCAATCGGCCAGACAATATAATACACTCACAATGTCACTTACCAGCAAGTCTCCCAAGACCACCATTGCCAAGTCCAGCATCTTCTTCAATTTCTTCTAACTCTTCTATATCCAATCCAAGCTGGTAATGAAGGGAAAAAAGTATTGGAAGCAGATACAAATTCAGGCCATTCAGAGGGACAGCCATTTCCTACAGCTCTGGGTAAAGGTTTTCAGGTTTAGCTGTGTACCTAAACTAGCGTCAGCTCCCTTGAAGGCTGTTCTGGCATCAGATACTGACTGCAGAGGCAAACTGCATGAGATGGTGCAGCTGCAGCATGGAGGAGAGTGTAGGCTCTAAAAGTCCATTATTGACTCTGTTACTTCCTATATGACCCTGGGCAAGCTACTAACTCTATGCCTCAATTTTCCTATTTAAAAAAAGTGGAGGCTAACAGTACCTACCTCATTAATGATTACTGTGAATTAAATAACATTATACAAACAAAGCATTTGGAACTATTCTTGGGCAGATATTCCTCAATAAATGTTAGCTATTATCATTGAAAACATTTGTGTGTGTGTGTGTGTGTACAGTAGGGTTAAAACCTCAGAAACAGTCTAGTACCAAGCTGATATTAGTTGGACTGAGGGGTTTTGAAAATGACCAAAAGGCCTGAGGTCAGATGTTGCTGAATGGACTAAAGTTCATCTTTTCATGACCACAGCATATTTACTCAGTAGGGTCAAAAGTTGTTAACTCAAAACCAGTTAGTGAGTCACTCACTGCCCCGGAGACCTGGGGCCTGACAGCAGGCAGGGAAACCGCAGTCCTGCAATCCCGCTGGATGGGGTAAAATCCTTTCCCTTTCCCTGGGGTGGATAAGAGGCTGTGGGAAGCCAAGCAGCATCTGTGAATTTGGACATGGATGGGACTGATTGCCAGGCAGCTCCCTGCCCCGCAGTGCTGGGGATCACACAGCAGAGTCCACAGCGCCACTGTGCACTCGGGACAGAGCTCTGCAGCCCTGGAGATTACACTGCACTGCTCATTTTACAATGAAAGAATTCTTGGTCAGGCAAATGACTTGTTCTATGCTTACTAGATGCAAATCTAGCCCAGGCATGGCTAAAGGTGGTCTGTTGTGAAACAACTGGGTTCTTATCTGAAAGTTAGGCAACCCATGAAACCGGCTATTTTTTTAAATGGAAAAATAATTTGCACATTTAAAAACATATGTGGAATATGTACCAATGCTTGAAGTTGTGCCCCAGTTTCCATGGAGCCACCTATTTGGATCCCTACCTTTATACCAAAAGTTACTTTCTCACACAGGTATTGACAACTGTATCTTACGAGCTCAACCATGGTTATGCTTCTGTTCAGCGTTAAAGGGGCTTTCAAATTTGCTCTCTGCAGATTAGAGCTTACTAGGTTCCTCATGTAAGCCAACTGCTGGTGCTAACACTCAGCATTTTTAAATTCTAAAAATGTAAGTCTACAGTGTGATACAGGCCGGCATGGTGGCTCACGCTTGTAATTCCAGCATTTTGGGAGGCCAAGGCAGGAGGATCACCTGAGGTCAGGAGTTCGAGACCAGCTTGGCCAAAATGGCGAAACCCCATCTTTGCTAAAAATACAAAAATGAGCTGGGCATGGTGGTGCATGCCTGCAGCTACTCAGGAGGCTGAGGCTGGGAGGTGGAGGTTGCAGGGAGCCGAGATCGTGCCACTGCACTCTAGCCTGCATAACAGAATGAGACTCCGTCTCAAAAAAAAAAAAAATGACATAAATTTTGAGCAAGTAGACATGGATCACGTCACCCCGCCTGGCTATAGGCTACTCCAAGGGAGGGATGTTATTTTCAGCTGATATTAGGGGAAGGAGAAGGAAGGGACATGGAGAGGACCTGCAGGGGTTCTTTCCCAGGAAATACTCCACCTAACCACATACGTGTGGGTTAGGCATGACCTGGCTGTAGATGTGTTTGTTCTTGAGCGAAGGACACATGAGGGGACAATCCTATGGCAAAGGAAAGGAACAGTTTGAACAGTCTCTCATTTAGAATTTGTCTTTGCAAATACACATTTCTCCTTTCAACCACATTAAAAAGGTTAAGGACTACCTGTTTTGGGTGTGAAGGTACCTGAAGCTCAGGAAAGAAAAAGTTAAATATATTCATGAAAACAACTTAGTACATTAGGGTTAATACTTCAAGCTCCTCCTTTAAGGAGGAAGTGTATTTTACCTTTCATTAAGCAACAGAGAAAGTATGACAACAGAATTTTTAAAGCTGATCATTTTCACAAATTGCCTTGATACATGAATAACAAAGTTTGATCATTTCTTAAAAATGAGATAGAAGCCCAAAGTAAAGCTTGTAATTCTGATAGCAGAAGACTCAAGTACTTTTAAAAGGCTTGTTCAGACATTAATTTCTGAAATGTAATTTGTGGGGATTGCTGTCAAAGACTTTGATTGCAAAAGAAAATTCTCATGAGTCATAATGAGTTCTCTAACTTCTTTTTCTGGTTGTTCCTCTTAAATGAGAGATGATCAGTGATGTATATTTTCAAAAGTTTATAATAGCCACATCTATAGAGGTGATTTTTCACTCTTATTTCACTTTATTTTTTTGTTTAATGTCCCCAAGTTTCCTGAAGTGCACATGAAATTTAAAGAGACAGGATGAGAGAAATCTAGAAACAATATACCTGGTAAATGGCTTCATCACAGGCATTTTGCAGACCGAGGTTGATCATGGTGTTCTGTAATGTTCGGCCCATGTAAAATTCCAGAGAGAGGTAATAAACCCTCTGAAATAAAGAAAAGAAAGATAATGTTTCCTCTAAGAGATCAACCTTACTTAACATAAAAACACAAGGTCATGTGTTAGGTCACCAATAATAAACAAATAGGCAGGACTATGTCACCGCAGGTTCAAATGAGACCCCTGTTAGAGGTGTTTGAACCAAAGCGACTCCATTTTGAATAGGAGCTGGGTAAAATAAGGCTGAGACCTACTGGGCTGCATTCTCAGAAGGTTTGACATTCTAAGTCACAGGATGAAATAGGAGGTCTGCACAAGATACAGGTCACAAAAGCCTTGCTGATAAAAGGTTTTCTTTGCCTCCTTTTTAATGATTCCAAATTAGCATGGACTTAAGATATTTAAAAATATTTCAAAATCTTTTCTTTTCTTTTTTAAAGACAAAGTCTCGCTCTGTCACCAGGCTGAAGTGCAATGGTCCAATATCCGCTCACTGCAACGTCCACCTCCTGGGTTCAAGCGATTCTCCTGCCTCAGCCTCCGGAGGAGCTGGGACTACAGGCATGCGCCACCATGCCCGGCTAATTTTTGTATTTTTAGTAGAGATGGAATTTCTACTAAGGCCAAGATGGTCTCCATCTTTGACCTCGTGATCTGCCCGCCTTGGCCTCCCAAAGTGCTGGGATTACAGGTGTGAGCCACAGCACTCGGCCTCCAAGTCTTTCTTAAAGACTTCTTTCTTGGTAAAGAAGACAGCCAAAACCCACCAAAACCAAGATGGCAACGAAAGTGACCTCTGATTATCCTCACTACTCATTATACACTAATTATAATGCATTAGCATGCTTAAAAAAACACTCCTACCAGCGCCATGACAGTTTACAAATGCCAAGGCAACGTCAGGAAGTTACTCCATGCGATCTAAAAGGGGGAGAAACCCTCAGTTCCGGGAATTGCCCACCCTTTTCCCAGAGAGTTTATGACTAATCCACCCCTTGTTTAGCATATAAACAATAAATAACCATAAAAATAGCCAATCAGCAGCCCTCAGGGCTACCCTGACTACAGAAGAGGCATTCTTTATTCCTTTACTTAATTTTTTTTTCTATTTGGGAGGCTGAGACAGGGTTTCACTCTTGTCACCCAGGCTGGAGTGCAATGGCGCTATCTCAGCTCACCGCAACCTCTGCCTCCCGGGTTCAAGTGATTCTCCTGCCTCAGCCTCCCAAATAGCCAGGATTACAGGCATGCGCCACCACCGCCGGTTAAGTTTTTATGTTTTTAGTAGAGATGGGGGTTTCTCCCTGTTGGTCAGGCTGGTTTCGAACTCGTTACCTCAGGTGATCCGCCCACCTCGGCCTCCCAAAGTGCTGGGATTACAGGCGTGAGCCACTGTGCCTGGCCCCTTTACTTTCTTAATAAATTTGCTTTCACTTTACTCTATGGATTTGCCTCAAATTCTTGTGTGAGATCAAAACCCTCTCTTGGGGTCTGGGATGGTGACTCCTTTCCGGTAACACTCCTATAAAGATGTATGAAGGACTAAATAAGTGTTACTGACACCAGGTTTTGACAAAGCACTATTTTTGGCAAAGTAATTCAGTATCTTTTACCCCCAGGGAGAAAAAAAGCAAACTCATCTAACTAACTAGATTCAACGTTTTGTGTTTTCCCCCTCCTGTTCATGAGCCTCATGAATAAAGCATAAGTTTTGGACAAACAGAAATCAGACTGCCATAGCTCACCATTCATTAATAAAATATTTATTGGGCACCTCAGTGGGCTCCGGTAAGGTGGGTTGGCCATGACTACCTCAAGTCATCCAAGAAACACAGAGATTAACTCCCACACACCCCATGGCTAGAAGATATTCCTCCTTGACTGATTACTGCAAGAAATTTTACAATTTTATTTATTTATTTATTTACTGAGACAGAGTCTCCCTCTGTCGCCCAGGCTGGAGTGCAGTGGCATGACCTTGGCTCACCGCAACCTCTCTCTCCCAGGTTCAAGCAATTCTCCCTGCCTCAGCCTCCTGAGTAGCTGGGACTACAGCCAGCCGCCACCATGCCCAGCTAATTTTTGTACTTTTAGTAGAAATGGGATTTTGTCATGTTGGCCAGGCTGGTCTTGAACTCCCGACCTCAGGTGATCTGCCTGCCTCGGCCTCCCAAAGTGCTGGGATTACAGGCGTGAGTCAAGCACCCAGCCTACAATTAATTTTAGAATCAAATTTTTCTAGAAGATCTATTTACTGGCAAGTTCCTTATGTACAAGAAGATACCTAAGGTTTACTGGTGTTTGTTCTTATTGAAATTGGAAATTTCTCTATTGACTTAGACATTATTTGCCTTTGACATGGTGAAAGTCAGGCAAATAGCATCAGATTTGAAGGTGAGAGGTACAACGGTCAGATCTGCTAAAAAACCTTCTTTATATACAAGCACAGTTTACTAATTAAAAAAAAAAAAAAGAACCAGTGAGTAACTTCATCGTCCCTTTTTACAATATCTTACTCTCCATATCATTTATCCTCTGCTTCTCTACTAGACACAAAACAAAATGGCAAAAATCTGTAAATGCACCAATATTGTTACCTCAAATTTTAGGGATTGTCCCATTTCTGTAAGATAAGAAGTAAGAAAAGAAAAAAAAAGAATTTGGCCCATTAAAAAAAATTGTGAACAGAATTCAGCATAATAAAGGCCTATTATCATATTTAACACACTAGTTACACATAAATATTTAAAACAAAATATTATTTGAAAATGTCAACTTGGAAATTTCATTCTTTCCCATTTTCCTTTTATGAACAATTGAATTCTAAATTTCACAACAAATAGTCAACATCCCTGTCCTAATGGGCCACCTAACACTGCTCTCCAGAATACATCATCTTCGTTTTCATCCAAGTTGTTTGAATGTCTATAATGCTGTTACTAGAACCCTCACCAGCTATTAGATGCCTTCAAATGATTGGATGAAAGTACATTTCTGGGGCAGACATAGGCAATGGCTGGTGCTCTAGTACGTGATGACTGCTGTCACAGGAAATAGTATTTTAAGCCACAAATACCCATTTGCATAATATTACCCAGTTTAAAAAAATCCTTCCCTGTGTGTATTTTCATTATCTCTATAACCATGATGTTTTGCCTTTTTCTTTTAAATAATCCATAAAAAGCTTGTTTATATAGTATATGTTCCACACTTGCAATTGTGAGGTCATACCCCCAGGAATAATGACTACATCTGTATTAAGTTTCTTTGCCTCCCTTTTAATGATCCCACATTAGTACGAAGTTAAGTCTTCTTAAAAATACTTCAAAGTCTTTCTTGAGAAATATGTGGTTGCTCAAAATAAAGTAAATGAGAAAATACTTCCTTGCATGACAGGCTTTGTAAGGACAGGAATGTACAGTGATTCCCTGTTTTCTCACAAATAACTTTTTGGAGGTAATTTCTCCTTATATTTGGGAATACATAAGACCTTAAAAAATAGATCTTTGCCATCCTCTTAATTAATGGTCTCTAAACATTTGTTACATATGCCTAATAGTGAAATATAGGAGCATCTCCAATATACCTTATAAATTACAAGCCTGTACTATGATTACTAGTATTTTATGTAAAAGTGGATATTTTCAAAAGCCTTGTAAATAAAATAAAGAAGATATAACAAATATTTTTAAAATATGTGTTTTATTTTTATGTCCAGCATTAGTCAGAGGGCCTGGGTACTTCTGGGAAGACCTCTGGAACACATGTCAATAAACCTGAGACTTGCAGGTCAGGCAAGAGTTGAGCATAGAAATGTGGTAGGAAAGACACTGCAAGTGAGTTGGGGGCCCCACAGTGGGGACTGGTTTGTTGCGACAGCAAGGTGAGTACAGAGGGTAATGGAAGATAACAAGGGAAGAACAGGCCCACCTGGACGGAGAAGGGCTTTTGAATACTTGCTTAAGGACTATGGCAGGCAAGAGGAGTCAATGATAACTGAGCAGGGGACAAGATGTGTTGCTTTAGGAAGCTTAAGCAAACTACAATGCACAGAATGAGATGGGATCGTATACTCCAATGCCTTCAGGAACTAGGCAGAGAAAATAAATGTGTAACTGAGGTCACATAAAGCAAAGAAGAGTATCGGGCTAAGAAAAGGAGTGTGCAAGTCCTGCCCACAGGTGCTAAAAATTAAACTCCTGAAAAACGTCTTGGCCAACAAAATATGTCTGCTATCCTTATTCAGCCTCAGGCTGCCAGTTTTACCACTTCTGGAAAGGAAAATAACCACGTAGAAGCCTGCTACAACAAATGGGTAGCTAGAGCCTCACCAAGGCAGGAAGACAGAATGGAAGAGAGCAGGTCATTCAAGGGAACCTACAGAAATCAACAGAAATTGGCAAACAGTTGAATGCCAAAAAGTGAGACTAAAGTTTGTGTCTGTATTGTCAAGATGGCAATGGCATTAAAATAAAAAACACAGAGGCCAGGCGCGGTGGTTCACGCCTGTAATCCCAGCACTTTGGGAGGTTGAGGTGGCCAGATCACAAGGTAAGGAGTTCGAGACCAGCCTGGCCAACATGCTGGACTTCTGTCTCTACTAAAAATACAAAAATTAGCTGGGCATGGTGGCATGCACCTGTAATCCCAGCTTCTCGGGAGGCTGAGGCAGGAGAATCGCTTGAACCCAAGAGGCGGAGGTTGCAGTGAGCTGAGATTGTACCATTGCACTCCAGCCTGGGTGACAGAGCGAGACTCCATCTGAAAACAAAACAAAACAAAACAAAACAAAACAAAACAAAACAAAACAAAACATGAAGATGGGGCAGGATTGGGAGAAATAATGGTTTGAGTTTTTAACATGCTGAGTTTGAGGAAATAGGAAGATATCTAAGTATGTTCACTAAACACTTAGAAATGTACGCATAGAGTTTGAAAAGGAATTCAAACTTGGAATCCATATTTGGGATTCATCTGCATAGTTATTAGACAGCAAGGGGGGGCGGGAAAGGAGCACACACCTACTGGCTCTAATTTATGAGGGCAGGAACCATCCTGTTTAGACAGACGACTGTGATGGAGTAGGTATTTGATGAACACGTGTGGAATGAAACATGTTCATTGTTGTATCCCCAGTGTATCACTATCAGAATACCTGGTTTATACACGTCAGAATTCCTGGCTTATACCAGCACTCACGTAGAAAAGGAGAGCCCAGTGAAGAAACTAGCCAGAGAACCAGGAAAACCATAAAGCACAGCATAAGCCAGTGAAGGAAAAACATACAAGACTCTCTGGTGCTCTATGATGCTAAATGCTACAGAGGCGTGAGTGTGTGTTTCTAATATATGCTCAGTGTCCCACCCTTCCGCTTAAAATTGTTAAAAATAATTTTTAATGAGAGGCGCAGTATGGTGTACTTAGTAGCATTCCCTTTGTATAAATAAATTTTTAAAAGATAGTGGCCGGGTGCGGTGGCTCACACCTGTAATCCCAGCACTTTCGGAGGCCAAGGCTGGAGGATCACTTGAGGCCAGGAGTTTGAGAGCAGCTTGGCCAACATGGTGGAACCTCGTCTCTACTAAAAATACAAACTTAGCCAGGTGTAGTGGCAGGGGCCTGTAATCCCATCTACTCAAGAGGCTGAGGCAGGAGAATCGAGTCAACCCTGGAGGCTAAGGATGCAGTGAGCCAAGATGGCGTCACTGCACTCCAGCCTGGGCGACAAAGTGAGACTCTGTCTCAAACAAGACAAAACAAAACAAAACAACAAAACAGTAAACACATGTATACATAAAGTGTTTTCTAAGGTGCATTTAAAATTTTAAGGATACATTTTAGCAGTTGCTACCTTGGTGGAGGCCTAGGTCTTCGGGGTGAAGAAGAGTTACTTTCCATTTGAAAGCTGTTACAGCTGCGATTTCTTACTATGAGAATTTACATTCATTTCCTTTCTTAAAATTTCTTACGGAGTTTCTTGGGCATTGGGATTATAGTCCATTTTTTTTTCACACCTTTACATATTTAAAAAGTTCTAATAAACGTTTATATATATTTCTTACGGCCCCTGGGATATATCCCAATATTTTATTCTTTCCAATATGTCTCCACCTGGCTTCTCCAGTTTCCTCTCCCAATACAGACTCGCACCCGCCCTCACTCCAGCCTGCACACAATCCCTCTCCCCGCCATGTCCTCCCCAGTCCTTCCCAACTGCCTCTCGCCCTCTTCGCCAACTGTCAGGCAGAGATATTGTCCCTCTGTAGGTCCAAAATCACCCTAGGGAGGTCTCTGCTCCCGTCCCCACGCCATGGATGGAAGTGGTCCCTGACCAGCCTTCCTCAGCAGCTCTGGAGGCAGGCCTCGGGAGTGGAGGGGCTAAGGGTGGGGGGAGTGTGTGTCTCCGGGGAGTACGAGTCCAGGGCACTGCCTGGCCCTGGGCTTTCTTTGCGCAGGACTCACGGAAGTGCGGGAGCTCGGAACCCGACTCTCGAGAATAGGTGGGCGGAGCTCTACGTTTGGAGCGGGACCCTGCCCCTCCTCTGCCCTACACTTAGGCAGCCACTCGGAGAGGCCTGAGACTTACGACCTTTTCCCAGTTCGGTATTTGTCTCCCCTCCCTAAACACCAAGCTCCAGCAAGGCAGGATCTTTGTCCCTTTTGTTTAGGGCTGAGTGTGCAGGGCAGAGAACAGTGTCCCGCACACAGGACAAGAGGCGCCCATCACCTCTTCATTAAATGCTGAGAGTCAAAGTTCCAAAAGTTTGTGAAGGGACAGGCGAGAGGGGCTTGGGCTTCTGCCCACCTGGCGGTTTCTAGGGGCGGACCGCACAGTGTTTGGGCGGGGCGCTGGCAGTGGCACCTCGGGGACATGAGTGCGGCGTCGGTGGGGAGGCCGAATCTGTCCCCCAGGCTGCCCACCCACAGCCTAGACACGTCTCCTCTGGACTTCCGGGCAAGGACCGGGTGCAAGGGACCGCTCTGAGGGGTCCTCCACCTCGTCCCTCCCGGCCGCGACCGCAGACTCCGACTCCGGGCTGGATCCCGGCCCGCCCGCCCGCCCGCGTGTACCTTGGGACACTTGTCGTAGTAGTGCTGCTGCGTGCGGATCCAGCGCCCCACCAGGTGGTCGCGCACCGTGTGCGCCAGCGCGAAGTAGTAGTCGCGGGGGGTGGCCACGTTGCGGTCCTTGACCAGCGTGAAGTGCAGGTGCCGGTTGAAGCCCTTCTTCAGCTCTGCCACGTTCTCCACGCCCACGATGCCGCGGATGCTGATCTGCCGCCGCTTCTCCTGGTCAGTCAGGGGCTTCGCCATGGCTGGGGCGGCGGGCAGCGCAGAAAGCTGGATGTGCGGCCGGAGGCGCGGGGCTGCCGGGCAGGGGTGGAGTCGGCTCTGCTGCGCCAGCCGCTTTCAAGGCGCACGAAAGTTTGGGGCCCGCCCCCTCGGGCGGTACTGCACTCCCATCGCGTCCTGGCTCCTGACCCAGGCCGGAGGGCAGAGGAAGTGCCTGGCCCCTCCTGGGGCTTTGGGGCCGCGGGTGGGCTCGGGGGTGGGAGCCGAGGTCCAAGCGCCGGCGAGACCCCTGCCAGCCCCGGACCTGGGTTCGGGAGCTCCCTTCCGGATCTCCAAAATCTGCGGAGGCAGCGTTTGTCCCGCCTCTCCCTTCTAGAGTGTGGAGACACAGGAAGACGTCTGTGTAGGGAAGCACGTCGTTGGCAGACTGTCGTTTTGCAGATGTTTATTTGTTATGCCATTATGACTGTTAGGATTTCTCACTTGGAGTGGCTTCCGCCATAAGCGCCGGGATCTGGAAGGACGGCACGTTTGACTTCTGTTGTCCCAACCTCCCTTGCCAGCCCTTGGCACCGCCCCAGCTTGGATCCTCAGGGCGCCTCTGTTGTTTTCATTCAGTTTTTTGAGGACTCCAGGGTTCAAGTTTCTTGACTCCTGGACCCAAGTTCACCCTGCGGGTAAGCACCCTGTCGCTCATCCTTAGAGGTAGGTTAGTAAGAATCAGAGTAGGTGAGGTGAAGCTCTAGGCTCATTATGCGGCAGGGGCTTTTACTTTAGGCTTCTTCTAATTATCTTTTAACCGCAGTGGAGGGTGTAGGGGGGAAGAGGGGGAGAAAACAGAAGGGTATGTGTGTGGAAAATGAAGGGACTACTCACTGGACTAGTTGCCTTGTTTACAAAAAACAACCCCGTCTGTGTTACTGTGCTGTACAGGCTGATCTTTGCACCTCCAGTTTGGGTGGTATTTATTTGAATATGCATATTTATGTATGTCTAAACCTTGGCAAAGGCAAACACTTGGCATTTTAGGATGTCAGAGGTTTGTTCTTCCTCATTAAGTAGTATTAATATATTATTTTAGAAAGAGTCCATTGCCAGAATTAAGTTTTCTTTTTTCTTTTCCTTTTCTTTTTTTCTTTTCTTTCTTTCTTTCTTTTTTTTTTTTTTTTTTTTTTTTTTGAGATGGAGTCTCGCTCTCTCTCCCAGTCTGGAGTGCTGTGGCGAGATCTCGGCTCACTGCAAGCTCCGCCTCCCGGGTTCACGCCATTCTCCTGCCTCAGCCTCTCCCCAGGCGCCCGCCCCCTCGCCCAACTAATTTTTTGTATTTTTAGTACAAACGGGGTTTCACCGTGTTAGCCACGATGGTCTCGATCTCCTGACCTCGTGATCCGCCCGTCTCAGTCTCCCAAAGTGCTGAGATTACAGGCGTGAGCCACCGCGCCCCGCCAAGTTTTCTAGAAAAATCTTAGTATACCGATATTAATATGTTTTGCTTTTTATATTGAACCAAAGTTGATTATTTTGAATTCATACACGGTGGTGGGGAGGGGGTGATGGATTAATTGATTCAGACCAAATGTGACCCTCACCATACAAGTGAAAGTTCAAATCTCATAGGTCTGACAAAATTTCCTGAATCCTTGTCTTCCCAGATTCTGAAGTTTGGACTTGAGCCTTTGGGGCAGAGACTGAATCGGGCCTTATGCAACTCTTGCAATACCGATGACCTGCAAAGGAAAGTATTTATAGAAGAGATGGGCATGAGTGTTTGGATCTGGATGGGGCCAGAAATACCCTGAATTAAGAGTGGGAAGGGGGGCCCATCAAAATCATTGATCTTAAAAATAAGTAAGGCCTGTGGGGTAAAATTTGAAATAAAGCAGAAAGATAAGTTTCTTTGATAATTATATAACTTTAAAAAGTGTTTATCAGCTTTGAATACCCCCAAGATGGTCACAGCATTAAGCCAGTTATGGGTCATTCGCACATAGGTGTGAAATTAGTCACTCAGCTTCAACAGCTGGATGAAAAAATAGGGTAGCGCCTGGGATGAGGGAATCCAGGTCTGAGTAGGTCTTCCTCCCAAAAAGGTCTCTGAGCAGGGGAAGGCATCATAATGTCTGGGCACTGGGGAGTGAATAATTAGGGGGCACACAAGAAGGGATGAAAGACACCAAAAGCAAGCTCACTCGGTTTCTTAGTTTTGCTTAAGACAGTTTCAAATAGATGGCTCCCAGCTCCACTGCCTACTTTTCTGTGCTAAATTCTTGTTGGAAATTCAGGGTAATGATGAACTAATGAACACATTATTTTCTTGATTCACTATCCAGTCGATGAGCCTGCACCCCCAACTTCAACATTCCTCTAGGCAGAAAAATCATGAACTGTAGAATGCTCAATATATAGAATATGGGGAAGAACCATACATCTCCATGTTAAAAAGAACATGATGGAACCAGGTGATTTAGGGTGCTCCATAGACCCAGTATTAACTGACAATAAATTACATTGCAAGACAGTTATTCCCCTTTCACTTTTCTTTAAGTCTTTCTGGAAAGTCTTTTGTGTCAACATGTTAGCATTTTTTAATCTATATATTTTTTAGTTTTTTTTTATTTTTTATTTTTTTTGAGACGGAGTCTCGCTCTGTCTCCTAGGCTGGACTGCAGTGGCCTGATCTCAGCTCACTGCAAGCTCTGCCTCCTGGGTTTACGCCATTCTCCTGCCTCAGCCTCCCGAGTAGCTGGGACTACAGGCGCCCGCCACCTCGCCTGGCTAGTTTTTTTTTGTAATTTTTAGTAGAGACGGGGTTTCACCGTGTTAGCCAGGATGGTCTCAATCTCCTGACCTCGTGATCCGCCCGTCTTGGCCTCCCAAAGTGCTGGGATTACAGGCTTGAGCCACCACGCCCGCCCAAACAGAATGCAGGTCCAGACTCTAAACTTTCTTAAAGTTTTAGCGTCTAACTAGAATTTAATACAATTATCTTCCATTTTTGGTAAATGATACTTTTTCAGTTGACATTCTGATATAAATTTTGTTTCATCTGCTTGTTCTGTGCTAGTCTAGGACACTGAGGCCTTGAGAGGGTAAGTTACTTGACTAAGAAAATTACTATCTTTAAAAACCTTTCCTTTAGCCTCTCTTGACCAGAAAGAACCAGAAACTATGGATCCCTGAAAAAGTATCAGATTTCAGTGGCTCACGTGTTTATAGCAGCCTTACTCACAATGGCCTATATTATTCCTGTTTCTCATCCACTGCTTCCCCATGGCTGCTGTAACGAAGTTGCATTTGTAGATAGCTGAACAAACTGTCCAGAACTCGCAGACAAGTGTAAATTTCCCACTGTTGGAAATACAAAAGAACATGAGAAAGTAGTGTGTTAGTTTGGGTCTTCAGAGAAGCAGAGGCTAAAGCAGGATTAAACATGTAAGAGTTTTTATTGGGGTAAATACTTGTGGGAGGGAAAAAATAGAGAGTGCTAGCCAGAGACAGCATTAGACTGTGATGCAAGTGTGACCCAGAGTGAAGGGGAGAGAGATGGAAGGGTAGAAGGGCATATCTCAGACAGCCCTGTAGTCCCAGGAAGATCCAGCAGCGCCACTGGGCAGTTCTGGAGCACATCCGCTGTTAGGAGACCACCATACTCTGCTCAGTCACTGTTGAGAGCATTCCCCAGGAGGCATGGCCTTTGCAGGGCTATCTGGAGCCCCGGGTCGGTTATGCTTCCTGAAGCTTGGGGCGTCTGTGAGGTCCTTTCTAGTGACCACCACAGAAAGAGATGAGATAAACAAATATAGGTTAATATCCACTGTGTGTCAAAGCAGGGCCTATTGTGGTGGCATACCACTTTCAGATTCATCAAAATGAATTTTTTTTTCCAAGGGCTCAGGCAAGGCTCGTAATGTGCATTTACCTCATTTAATTTTCTCGTCAGCTCTGTGGGACAAGTTCTGCTTTTCTTTCCATTTCACAGATGAGGAAATCAAGGTTAGAGAAGGTGAGTAGCTTGCTCAAGATCACCTCAGTAAGTGATGGAAGAGGTTTTCAAGTCCCTTAATGTTGTTTCTCCTCCCCTGAAACAGGATTTGTGATCTGTTAAGTAAACCTCTGCCTCCCAGGTTTAAGTGATTCTCCTGTTCCAGCCTCTCGATTAGCTGGGATTACAGGCGTGTGCCACCATGCCTGGCTAATTTTTTGTATTTTTAGTAGAGATGGGGTTTCACCATGTTGGTCAGGCTGGTCTGAAACTCCTGACTGTTTGGACGAACGGAGGCAGGATGGTGCACTTCCGGGGTCTTCTTCACCACCAACTCTTTCCGTGTGTGCGAGAATGCAGCTGACGCCCGGGAAGGTGCAGGTTAATCAGGCATGCACCAGGTGATGTCAATCCGAGGAGACCAAGATTTACCTGGTGGCACCTGCGGAGCGCCCCTCCTCCCCCGACATGCCCGTGCCCCGCCTATTGCCCTTCCACTCCTAGAAAAGTGGCTCCCAGCAGATGCGCTGGGGGCGGGCTTTCTCAGCCCCCACTCTTGTCGGGACTGTATTAGAAACTCCACCCCCCCCAGCTCCGGTCCCTGAAGCTAGATGACCAAAGAATAAATTTGCAGTTTTGCTTTTAGCCTTGCCTACTCGCTGGTTCTTTTGTGCCCACTCTGGTGGTCTTAGAAAAACAAATCACTGACCTCAGGTAATTCACCCACCTCGGCCTCCCAAAGTACTGGGATTATAGGCGTGAGCCACCGTGCCTGGCCTGTTTTGTACTGTTTATTGGTTTTTGACCTTCTTCTAATCGGTTCTGCAATCCAGGGAAATGCCTGAGGTCCATAGTGGCCGCACGGAGAGGTCACTTACACTCTGGAGAGGGGTGGTGTAAAAAATGGGCTGAGCTTTACGCTCAATGAGGGAATTTGAGTACACTGCACTCAGCATATTTAATGTATGAATCTGTTAACCAAGGTTGTCATCTAGGCTCCGCTGTTTCAAATATTTAGAAAGATGACTGAGAACCCAGATTTATTTTACTTTTGAATTCCCTTAGTGTCTGCAGAAAATGCAGCTGACTGCATTGCCATCTCTATAATTGGCTGTGACAGTGACCATTTACTCGTTACCTGAGTATATTTGGCTTGTCTTGAAACAAGTGGATGTTCCTGACACTTTCAGGTCCTGTCATATTTGATTTGCTCATTGATACAGTAGTTTGAATTCTTAGGCATAGTCCAGTGGGAGTTCCTGAACAGATGGAAATACTTCCAGCCTATCTTCTTCCTCTCCCTCAAATCACTGACAGCTTTCATATGCCTATTGTAGAACATGCTGAGATTGGAGAATCACTTGCCGCCTTGATTTCAACTTCTGCAAAGTAAGGACAAAGCTCTCTGTCCTTCTCACTCTGTAAAATGGCAAAGCTCGGCTGGGTGCAGAGGTACATGCCTGTAATCCCAGCACTTTGGGAGCCCAAAGCAGGCAAATCATGAGGTCAGGAGTTCGAGACCAGCCTAGCCAACATGGTGAAACACCATCTCTACTAAAAATACAAAAAATTCGCTGGGCATAGTGGTGGGTGCCTGTAATCCCAGCTATTCGGGAGGCTGGAGAATCACTTGAACCCTGGAGGCAGAGGTTGCAGTGAGCCGAGATCGCACCACTGTACTCCAGCCCAGGCGATAGAGTAAGACTCCGTCTAAAAAAAAAAAAAAAAAAAAAAAGATGGTTAAGCTAAAAAAGATATGAGTGGAGAAGGTGGAAAAGTGCCAGGAAATGGAAAAAGCATGATTAAGATGGAAACTTCTGGGTTGGGATTATGTTTTGACATATTAATTAGTGTTTTGATTTTCTCCTGATGGTTTACTTTTTCAGTATCTCCTTCCCACTTGAGGTGCTTATAATCTCTGAGGAAGATGTGAGCCTTCCTGGTTTTGAACTCCAAGTTAACATTCAGGAGACATATTAAGCAGTAATGGGAAGATGACACGGAGGCGTGGGGAGTAGAGACGTCACTGGTCTTGGAGTCAGGATCCTGGAGCTGGCTTCCTCGATCAGGTAGCAGAAATCCCAGGCCGGCTGAGTATCCGAGAAGTGCGCAGGACTTTGCTGTGCTTCCTGAGAAGAGCCCAACGAGGAAGTGACTGCCTGGAGGGTCTCAGTAGTCAGGTCTTAGACAAGGTGCACAAAGGCTCCTCATCCCCAGGGAGGCACAGGGCAGCTATTGGCCGAATCCCCAGCGCTGAAGGCTGATTCAGAGAACACCCAAGGGAGAGGTATCAAGGCTAGAGGCTTCCCTCCACCGGCTCCTGCCACCAGGGCCTTAGCACAGGGAACCCCTGCTGAGGGGTCCTCAGTTGAATAGACTGGTTAACTGAATTTGAGATCAAATTTCTTCCCTGGAGGAATGAGACCTTATGTTAGAAGTTAAACTGAAACTGATACAGGCCAGGGCGAGGTGGCTCACAGCTGTAGTCCCAACACTTTGGGAGGCTGAGGCCGGAGGATTGCTTGAGGCCAGGAGTTTGAGACCACCCTTGGCAACATGGCAAAACCCCATCTCTACTAAAAATACAAAAATTAGCCAGGTGTTTTGGTGCACGCCTGTAGTCCTAGCTATTTGGGAAGCTGAGGCATGAGAATCGCTTGAATCTGGGAGGCAGAGATTGTAGTGAGCCGAGATGGTGCCACTGCACTCACTCTAGCCTGGCGACAGAACAAGCCTCTGCCTCAAACACAAAACAAAACAAAACAAAACAGAAGTTAAACTAATACAAAAAGTATAAAGCTGCATTCCTTGCACATCTGAGTTTATACACTGTTTGTATTTGCTTTGCCCACTGGAGTTATTACTAATGCAATGAGACATGTTTCAGAAAAAGATTTCACCTTTTTTTTTTTTTTTTTTTTTTGAGACGGAGTTTTGCTCTTGTTGCCCAGGCTGTAGTGCGATGGCACGATCTCGGCTCACTACAACCTCTGCCTCCCCGGTTCAAGTGATTCTCCTGCTTCAGCCTCCTGAGTAGCTGGGATTACAGGCACATGCCATCACACCCAGCTAATTTTTGTATTTTTAGTAGAGATGGGGATTCATCATGTTGGCCAGGCTAGTCTTGAACTCCTGACCTCAGATTATCCACCCACCTCAGCCTCCCAAAGTGCTGGGATTACAGGTGTGAGCCACCGTGCCTGGCCAAGCTTTTGCCTCTGTATGGGAACAAATGAGGAGAGTAATTCTGCACAATTTTGCAAAGCGATATGAACAAATCCTGACCAAGGACAGGAAGTGCAAAGTGTGCTAAGCACAGGGTTTCAGCACATAACCATGATGCAATGTGCACAAGGGACAGCCTCTTTGTTGCCTTGTCTCAGGGCCTTTATCATGCAAACCCTCCACTGAGCCCACATTTTGACTTGTCCTTTGTACGTGATTGATTAATTGCAGGCGTTAAGTATATAAAACACATAGACTTCTATAAAAATATTATTGATTTTTAGAGTTTTGTTCCCTTATGGGGGTAAACCTAAGGAATCACAGACCCCAAGTTCTCAGATGCCAAATACTTTAACTTCTCTAAGCTGTTTATCCATCGTTAAAGTTCTAACTAGTAAGATGCTTAGATAGTGAAGGATAACATATGTTAGCTTAAAACATACAGAAATACAGGAAGGAAATAACTTCCCTTTCACTTAATATTTCCTAGGATGGACCCTGGCAGTGTGATGATCAGTCTGAAGGCCAATCTCATATACAAATGAGGGCTTTTCTTTTTGCAGTTCTTGTTGCATTAAATAGATTATCGTTCATTGAGCATAGCTTTGCATAGCATGACTTACCTCTGTTTTTCAAATCCAATGTTTCTAATTTATTGATTTATTAGGAAAATATTTAAGTACCTACTATGAGTCCAGCATTGTGTTGGGCACTTACAGTGAACTAAATTGACTGTAGAATAACAAAACACCTTGTCTTCCCAGATCCTATCTTTTGAGAACCACCCTCTTCCCTTTATCTTCCTGCTTCTGGTCTTACCTTTAAGTACAAGCCCATATACTTACTGTGGGAATGGCTGTTTTACACCCTGACCCAGTTTTTACAACCATGACTATAGGACTCCTGTGGCGTCATGAAAGAAGAACTGGGTATTAGCCAACTTGGAATATCAACAATGCGATCATTGAATGGGTACTCACTGTATACAAGGTACTGTGCTCGCTGCTAATGGTACAAAAAATTCAGTTCATGGCATCTGCCTTACTCAGAACCTTTAAACTAGCTCAAGGCACCATATTCGCATGAAGTTACAAGGCAGACTATGCTAAAGAAAAAACAAGTAGCCCAGATCTTAGATGGTAGCTGAGGTCTCTTCACAGGAAGAGAACGTCTTGCATTTGTCTAGAAGCCAAATGATAACAGCCATTTCTCTATCTTCCTAGAAGTTCCATTTCCTTCTCCACCTTATTGAATGATAGTTTCTCATTCATGGAGTCATCATACGTTTCCAGCTTAAGATGAAAATGTAAAGTTTCTCCCCACTCAGAATTTTCATTTTGTGTTTTTTAGGGAGTCGATGTGTGAACTGCAGAGACAGACTGATACCAGCAGGTGGAGGAATTCACCATTTGAACACATCACAGGCTAGTGAATGGTTCAGCAGGATGTGACTGCAATTTTAATCACTGCTTCATTTCCCTTTCTTTGTTCCAGATATTTATGCAGCAAAAACCTGTGAGAAGATGAGCCGTAATCTGAAGAAGACAAATAAAAATGGATTATTTTTATCACTCTAGACAGAGCATAAAGAGATGGCATTTTCTCCATTTTAAAATCTCAGATGTAAATACATTGAAATCTAAAGAAAAAAATTATTCTGATAAATTGGAGAAATTTAAAAATTATAAAAAAAGTATGGAGTTTCAACATTCTTATGATAGATTTAAAGAACACTCAAAGTTTGATGTGCTAGAGAGTTGGGCCTCCCAGTGAACCACAAGCTTACAGGATTAGGGTCGTGAAGTAGAGGGAGCTGCGCTGGGGTCCAGCACAGGGCTTCAGGCCTGTCTGGGCACATCTGTGAACTGGTGAGACAGGCCTGGGTGAACTCTCTGTGCATAGGGGAGGTGGAGCCATCTGGGAAAGACGTCAGGTCACACCCAATGCTGGGATTTAGATGTATGTGGGCATGTTTAGCAAGCTGTGAGCGCTGAGGAGCTTCCTGGGTGAGAACTCACCCTAAGGGCAGGAGTCTGCTGATTCACTTCACCCAGGAAGAAGCCTTAGTTGTCTTCCTGGGAGGAGTAAGTCTGACTATGGCATGGTAGCAGTTTCTGGATTCTGTTTCCTGGTCCAGCTACCTAGAAGCCTGTATACCCTGTGGATGTAGAGGGCTGTCAGCAAACCCTGAATTTTCTCACCAAGCTTTATAGAAAATACTCAGACTCAGAAACAGTGTCATACCTTCTAACTGGAAGAAGTGAGTCATTCTTTTGTATCTTAGAGGAGGATCTGGATGAACTGTGATGACCAGTTGGGGCAGGGCGTAGCCAGCAGGACTGGGAGCAGCACATGGAGACACCTCCTGGAGACTCCCAGAAATACAGGACATTGTATGCCAGGGTTGGAGGTTTGGTGAGACAAATGGGAGTGAGAACTGCTGGCATTTGCGTTGGAGTTAATGGAATGCCCTCTGATTCAAAGGCTCAGGGGAACTGGAGAAGTATGCATCTGTCTTTCACACATATGCACCACACACACACATCTCACATCTCATACATGTGTGCATATGTGTGTGTGTGTGTGTGTGTGTGCATATATATATGTCAGGTTATCAGAGTTGTCAAATATTTACTAAAAGAACTTTAATAAATGATGTCTTTTTATGTGTAAGCTCTTTGTAAACCCTCTTTTTTGGAGAAGGTAATTTTTTCTATCAGTAAAACATACTTTTTTTTTTTGAGACGGAGTCTTGCTCTGTCACCCAGGCTGGAGTGCTGTGGCCGGATCTCAGCTCACTGCAAGCTCCGCCTCCCGGGTTTACACCATTCTCCTGCCTCAGCCTCCAGAGTAGCTGGGACCACAGGCGCCAGCCACCTCGCCCGGCTAGTTTTTTGTATTTTTTTAGTAGAGACGGGGTTTCACCGTGTGAGCCAGGATGGTCTCGATCTCCTGACCTCGTGATCCGCCCATCTCAGCCTCCCAAAGTGCTGGGATTACAGGCTTGAGCCACCGCGCCCGGCCTAGCAGACTTATTAAAATGTGTGGAAATCTTAAGTTTGCGTCGCAGTGAATTTCTCCAAATGGATGACTCATGTTCCGCAGCTAGACTGAGCTACAGAACATTATGAGCAGCTCAGAAGCCCCTCCTGTGCCCGCTTCCTGTCACTCTCTCTCCTAAGGGTAATTGCTACCCTGATTTCCAATATGGCAGATTACTTTTTCCAATTTTAAACTTTGTATAAATGAAATTTATACAGTATGCCTCTATTGGTCTGACTTCATTTACTCAACATTGTGTCTGTAAGTTTCATTTATGTTCTTGCCAAATTTCTTATGTTTCCATCATCGTGTAGTATTCCATTATATGAATGTAGCACAATTTTTTTGTTTTGTTTTGTTTTTGTTTTTGAGACGGAGTCTCGCCCTGTTGCCAAGGCTGGAGTGCCCTGGCACGATCTCGGCTCATTTCATTCTCTGCCTCCTGGGTTCAAGTGATTCTCTTACCTCAGCCTCCTGAGTAGCTGGGACTACAGGCGTCCGCCACCATGCCCGGCTAATTTTTTGTATTTTTGGTAGAGACGGGGTTTCACCGTGTTAGCCAAGATGGTCTCAATCTCCTGACCTCGTGATCTGCCTGTCTCGACCTCCCAAAGCACAATTTTATATATCCATTTTGCTGCTGATGGACATTTGGGTTGCACTCAGTTTGTGGTTATTATGAACAAAGCTGCCATAAACATATTTGTATGTGTTTTGTTTTGTTTCAAGACAGTCTCATTCTTTTGCCCAGGCTAGAGTACAGTGGTGTGATCTCAGCTCACTGCAACCTCCACCTCCCGGGTTCAAGCAATTCTCATGCCTCAGATTCCTCAGTAACTGAGATTATAGGCATGCACCACCACACCCAGCTAATTTTTTGTATTTTTAGTGGCAATGGGGTTTTACTGAATTGCCCAGGCTGGTCTTGAACTCCTGGGAGCAAGCAATCCAATCACCTTGGCCTCCCAAAGTGTCATGAGCTACCGTGCCCGGCCTGTATATGTTCTTTATTGCATGCATATCCTCATTTCTGTTGGAAATATAACTGCTAGATGTGACATATATGTTTTAATGCATTTTCTTCTGTATGTGAAAAATGTTGTTCGGGTACAGATGTACTGTTCTTTGGAAGTAAAGTATTTGAAGCAATGAAGAAAGCAAATTTGACTAGAAATCCAGAAAGAAAGAGTTGACATTATTTAGAGTAGCTGGGTACTGATAATTTTATTTATGTATTTGTGTTATTTATTAATGTTGAATCTTGATTAGTTATCATAAGTTATAATAAGTGGTAACAAGGTAAAGCATTTCATTGCTCATGCCAGATTTAAAACCTTGCAGCGTAGTTTTGTACTGCTATCTAGAATCTTTTTAGAATGCCTCATCCTGCAAACTAATTATTAATATTAACCCCAGGACAATAGGCTTGGAAAGTAATTTTTAATTAAAAAAATTTCTTCCTATCTGCGCAGATGGTTAAAAGCTGATTGTGGCACTCATAGTTTGTAGCATTTACCACGAGAAACCAGGAAAAATCAGTGAATCTTCTAATTTTTTATTTTTAGCTAATAAGTTGGCAAATGTATTGTAAGCATTGACTACTGTGTTTCATGAGCTTAAGCTATGAAGACTGTATGAAAAGGAGCAACACTAAGTCCGAGTCGTAAGAAACAAATGCTTTGTGATGTGGGCCTCACTCAGAATGTCTGTGGCTAAAAATATCCCTGTGGGGGTCAAAGTTATCCAGTGGATCTTGGCTCAACCCTGCAGATTGGGCATCTAATCTACAGGAGCATCGTTTAGCAGATTTCTTGGAAACTACTATTTGTTTTATTTATTTTCCAATAATAAAAATAGAATGTGTTTATTCTAGAAAATTTGGAAAGCGTATACAAATAGAAATAAAAATTGCACATAGTAACGTCATCCTTTGTTAATATTCTGGAGTTTTTCAGTTTTAAAAGTGCCTTTCTTTTTTTTTCTTAACATAGCTCATTTGTTCAACCCATATATTTCTGAGAATTTCTTGTGTATAGATGGCAACACTGAACAGAACCAGAAATTCTGCAATCCTTTATAGGGTCTCCAAGACCATAACTTATACAACAGAATCCAGAACAACTCTAAGGTCAGTGGTGGTGATGGAGAAGCTGCAGATGGGGGATCTCTGGGTGACTGTAACAAAAAAGTGCTAACATAGCAGCCCCGAGACAGCAGACCTTAGAAAGGCCTACTTGCAAGGTTGACCCATGGCCAGCATCTGGGAACTTGGCTTTCAGGAGTCTTCCTACCATTCTGAGGTTGATAAGGATGGTTTACTGTGCCTAGACTATTTGTACAAACCATATGGTTTATGCACAATACCATTGTCTTGCTGGAAGTCTGAAATTTTATATGTGCTAGGCAGAGGGTTTCTATGACCAGTCCCCAGTAAAAACCGTAGGCTCTAAATCTAATGAGCTTCTCTAGTAGAGAGCACTTTGCATATGTTGCCACATGTTGTTGCTGGAGGAATTAAGTGCATCCTGTGCCATTTTACTGGGAGGACCCTGGAAGCTTATGTCTGATTTCCTTTGAGCTTTGCCCCATGTGCTGATTTTGCTTTGTATTGAATTTTGCTTTTGCTGGTTTTGTTTTGTATCCTCTCACTGCAAGAAACTGTAACTGTGAATACATTTACTTCTGAGTCCTTTGAGTCCTTCTGGCAAATCATCAAACATGAGGGTGGTCTTGGGGGCCCTTGAAACCATGACCCACTAGGAAATTAAGTTGTCAGATGAGTCATTACCTCTACTTTCACAAAGGCTGATAAAGTAAACTTTTTTAGGATAAAGTTGGGCATACAACTATTTGAGTAGAAGAAACATTAAAGGAAATGTGTTGTTTGGGCATTGGTTTATTCACAATCAACTCTGCCCATATTGGCTTACTCTCCAATCCCCAGATCACTTACTCTCAATCATGCAAGCACTTCTCACTTAAGACTGACATTAGTTTAGGCTGGGCGCAGTGGCTCACGCCTATAATCCCAGCACTTTGGGAGGCCAAGGCTGGCAGATCATGAGGTCAGGAGTTCAAGACCAGCCTGGCCAACATGGGGAAACCCCGTCTCTACTAAAAATACAAAAATTAGCGGGACGTGGTGGCGGGCACCTGTAATCCTAGCTACTCAGGAGGCTGAGGCAGGAGAATCGATTGAACCCAGGAGGCGGAGATTGCAGTGAGCCGAGATCGCGCCACTGTATTCCAATCTGGGTGACAGAGCGAGATTCCATCTAAAAATAAATAAATAAAATTTAAAAAGACTGACATTGGTCTATATAAATTAAGGAAGCCTTTTCAAAAACTTGGCAGGGAGGGAGGTAATAGAACAGAATAATCTCACAGAGCAGGAAATGCCTTCAAATTGGATATCAGACATCATTGCAGCAAAAGTGCATTAGACAAACACTGTCCAAGGGAATTCGTTATTGGCTGTTTCTTTCCTTGGGTCTTATTCTGCTTCCATGTTTCTGGTGACCATTGTTTTGGAGCAGAATGGCTTTTACCATGTCCTATTGTCTTGAGAACTCCAACTGCAATCTCTGAGCTTATCAGGAGCAAAAAGTAGTCTCTTAAAATGAAATCAACCAGGCCCAGCGCAGTGGCTCACGCCTGTAATCCCAGCACTTTGGGAGGCATAAGTGAGTGGCTCGCTTGAGCCCAGGAGTTCGAGACTAGCCTGGCCAACATGGTGAAACCCTGTCTCTACTAAATATACAAAAAAATTAGCTTGGTGTGGTAGCGGGTGCCTATAATCCCAGTTACTCGGGAGGCTGAGGTATCAGAATCACTTGTACCCGGGGGGCAGAGGTTGCAATGAGCCGAGATTGCGCCACTGCACTCCAGCCTGGGTGACAGAGCAAGACTCTGTCTCAAAAAAAAAAAGAATTATAAACACAGAAAAGAAAAGAAAAGAAAAAAGAAAGAGAAAAGAGTAAAGAAAACAACCGGCCCCCATTCCCAGATGCTACCTGCACAAAGTTGAAATACTGCACAGAACAATTTAGTTCCACCTTCTCTCAGTCATCTCTGCTGGGCTGGGCTAGGGTTTTCCTTTTGCATAATCAGAGGTTCCATGAAAGCATTTTAACAACAAAATCGGGTGGGGAGAAGAAAATAAGCAGTTTTTCTCTGAAAACACCCTTCTAGTGTCCTCAATGCAGCAATGGCTGGAGCTTAAAAATTCCCATCCTTCTAGCCATCTTACTCTCAGCTCCCTCTCTTTTGTTCTGCTACACTGAGAAGCATAATTTTTGTTCTCAAGAATGTGAACAAAATGCCCTGAACATGGCTGGCCTTTGAAGATCTTGCATGTCAGCCCTCAGATGCAGCATCACCTCCGCAGCATGGTGTATCCACTGCCTCCAGCTGTGGTGTCACTGAGAGGGACGGTCTTCACAGGATATGAAAAGAGAAGGCAGGGTGCCCTCTTAGCTGCAGCAGATATTCTCTGCATAATAATACCCATAATAATGCCTGGGTATTATTTTGTGCAGACTTACATTTCTGAGCTGGCTTCTGATACTGGAGTGACCCAAGCTCCCTTTTCTCTCCTTCCCAGGTGACCATGCTTCTCTGTCCCAGAGGGTGCAGCCTGTTTATTTCAACAAATTTCCTTTGCATCTTGGCCACAGTTGTGTTTCGCAGTCCAGCCTCCTTTATGCTGCCATTGACCTAAATGCTTTTAGGCACTAGTAGGGACATAAGTGACTTTATTTTAAATGCTAATCTGCTGACTAACCCCAAGTCTGGGAATACCTCCAAAATGAATAGGTGATGTACTACTGTTTATGTAGGAACACTTATTCATTGTAAGTTTCCCCCAAAACAACCCTTGATAATGTTGCAGAAATCATAGGCTGTGATGCTCATAGCCACCTACACATTCCTTCTAGAGTACAGATACTTTTCCCTCAAGAAACACATCCTGGGTCTGGGCGGTTGCAGTGCAGAGATTTACCTGTCTTGTAGCCAGCTGCCTAAGAGCAAGCTTCTGTTTGTAAGTTCCCTCCAATAAATCAATTTATTTTGTTTTTATTTTTTGAGACAGAGTCTCACTTCATCACCCAGGCTGGAGAGCAGTGGTGCGATCTCAGCTCACTGCCACCTCTGCCTCCTGGGTCCAAGCGATTCTCCTGCTTCAGCCTTCTGAGTAGCTGGGACTACAGGCGTGTGCCATCATGCCGGCTAATTTTTTTATCTTTATAGAGTTGGGTTTCCTCATGTTGGCCAGGCGGGTCTCAAACTCCTGACCTCAAGTGATCCGCCCACCTTGGCCTCCCAAAGTGCTGGAATCACAGGCTTGAGCCACCATAACCAGTCCCCAATAAATCACTTTATATCAACAGACTGAATTTGTCTGCCTCATTCTTTGGTGTCTTGGCTCCTTTGCATTTATGACCCTTTCATATATGCACTGTCAAATGGTTGACAGGATTTCTAATGCTATTGAAACTTTTAAATTTTCAGAAGCTCTTATGGGTTTCTTAGTGAGAAGTTGTAAGAAATTGTATTAGAGATTATTACCTTGATCAGCAATGACTTGAACATTGAAGACTGGGAAATTTAATTGAGGAAACAGAAGAGATTGAGCTGAGGATGGCTCTGGAGGCGTGGAGTGAGTTGTAGTATCGGAAGCTTTCCACGCTTCTGATACTGTATTCCTGGTGAGAATTTTTGGGCACAGAAAGTAAAGTGAGGGGGTGCCAGAGAGGCACCCGGCTTACTTGGGAGCTTTGCCTGAGGTTGGCCTTGTTCACTGTCCTCCAGGACACTTGGTGGGGACTAAGACCCTACCGAGAAGAGTCTCTTTTATACCATCTTGGTGATCCTCTGGGAGGGCCAGGGCCAGGGCCAGCTTGCAGGGAGACCAGTTCTGTATCAAAATTTCTCCAGGTCCTGGATATAAACCATTTCAAAGTATTCCAGAAAATGGGGGAGAAAGGCTGATTTCCCTCTCCTCCAAAGCCACTCTTTGGTCCCAGTTGATAACATCTTCTTTAAGCCATACGTGCCAGCGTAGTGAGCAGATGGAGCTGAGAAACATTGCTCAGTATTAAGTATTAGAAGTGTGTGCATGGGCAGTTGTGGTTGGTTTGTTCATGTGCACATGGAACAGCTTACAAGGAACAATAGGTGCATGGAGTCATATGGAAGAGGACGTGGTCTCTGCCTCCAGGTAACGCATAGTCACAAAAAGTACTGCTAAACAAAATTTAAAACCTGAAAATCATTCAAATCTATGTTTGAGGATCCACAAAACACACATAAGACTGGAAGTTTAATTTGTTACTCCAAATCCCAAGTGGAACAACTTTGCATATGAGGACGGAAGGGAGTTGAGCAGCTCGCTGGGGAATGTGTGGATTTGTGCTTCTCTGCTATGTGGAAAGTACGGTTAAGTGTGAAGGCCCCAGGGCTGGGCATGGTGGCTCACTCCCGCAATCTCAGCACTCTGGGAGGCCGAGGTGGGCGGATCACCTGAGGTCAGGAGTTCGAGACCAGCCTGGCCAGCATGGCGAAACCCTGTCTCTACTAAAAATACAAAAATTAGTAGGGCATGGTGGCAGGTGTCTGTGGTCCCAGCTACTTGGTAGGCTGAGGCAGGTGAACTACTTGACCCTGGGAGGGCAGAGGTTGCAGTGAGCTGAGATCCTGCCACTGTACTCCAGCCTGGGCGATAGAGTAAGACTCTGTCTCAAAAAAAAAAAAAAAAAAAAAAGTGAAGGCCCTAGAACCAACATGTAAGGGTTTAAATCCCAGCTCTGTCAGTTACCAGCTGTGTGGCCTTGGGCAAATACAGAAACGTTAATTGCTATAGTTTCCTAATTTTTACAATGGGGGATAACGGTAATCCAACTACATGAGGCTGTTGTATAAATTAAATGAGTTAATAAACATGAAATGCTTCAAATAGTGCCTGACACACTGAGCACTTCTGTTACAGTGGCAGTTACTATTATTATCTGCCCTAAGAAGTATCGGTGGGAAGTGTATTCAAGGACTATAAATCTTTTTAAGTTACTCAAAATCAAAACCCGTTGTAAATAATTTTACCTTTCCACATCCTCACTGTGAACGTAATAGCAACGTATGTTTAATTATATACTGACCATTCTCCATTGCAAGGATAAACTTAACAGCTTTAACAAAAGAAATCTCCGTGAGCTCCTCCTGCACCAGACACAGCATATTTTCTAACTTACTCCTCACAACCACCTTAGGATGTAGATATTATTATCTCCAATTTATGATAAACTAAAACTACTGTTTAAGGTTCATTAACTTGTCTAAGCTCACATCTAGTAAGTGATTGGTCTGGGCTGGGAACTGGGTTTTTGTGACCCCAGAGTCCACGAGACAGATTTTCAGGTGAGTAAGATTCAAAGAATTAAAAGAATTTTAAAACCAGTTGTGTGGATCTTTATGTCAGAAAAAAATTCCCAGCTCAGTTTCTGGTAGCTTAGAGGCAATAATTTATTGTGTTCGTTGCTTGGGAAAGATGTGTCAAGTAAAATTGGCTGTGGTCCCAGTTTCTACTGAGTTGTGGAAGCTATGTTGTTTTTTGAGCTAGATCAGTTGTGAGCGTTTGACATTCTGAGACATAAAGTCAACATAGAAGAGAACCTCCCCTCTCACTGTTTATTCTTTGCTACCATTGTAAATGTCTCCCAGCTTTCTGACATTTCCAAAACATTTACTTTTGTTTAAAAAAAAAATCCCAGAAATTAAAGGCCCAGACTAAACAGCATTCATTCATTTAAAACATTACATAGATATAACCTGTCACTTTACTTTGCTTAAACCCGATGGCTTCCTTCTACACTTGGAACAAGCCCAAATACTTCATCATGGTGCAGGGGACCTTGCTCATGTTGCTGCCAGCCATCCATCCCTACTTTTCTAGATATAGCACTCAAATTGGGTTCCGTGGCTGGAATTCTAAGCAGTGATGTCCTGCCCTCCCTCAGCTAGGAGGCAGACCTAGGACCCATGCAAAATCAGACACCATCTTTCTGGAATTAAATCTTGAGCAGTGAGACAATAAAATGAGGATGAGCTGGAGCTTTTGCGCTCCCTTGGCAGTCTCTGATGAGACCCCATGTTCATCAGTTCCCACTCCCTTGATCCCCAGAGCTGCTCTGGTTCCCATCTTTCTGAGCTACCCCATGTCTTCCTCACATATTCCTTCTATGCCTTTAGGTCAGCCACAGTCAGGTTGGGTGTTTTTGTAGCTAAAGATTCCTACCTGGCACCTCTGCCTGGCAGGGTCTCCCTGCAGTGGTCCCTCGGTGTCTGTGGGGGCATTGGTTCCAGGACCTCCTGAGATACTGAAACTCACAGATACTCAAGTCCCTGATATAAAATGGTGTAGCATTTGCATATAACCTTAGCAGGCTGGGCTCTCCACCCTCCTTCCTCTCACTGCACCTCACCCTCACTAACTCTTTGACTTACTGGGCTTCTTCCCGCCTCAAGGCCTTTACCCTTTTCCTTGGTCCTGGCTTCTTCAACCCAAATATCACCCCTTTAGAGAGGTGATGGTTGACTTTTCCATATCTCTCTATCTCATAGCCTGTTGGATTTCCTGTGTTGTATTTATTAATACTTAAAAAGATCTTGATCTTTGTTTACTTATTACTTGCATTTCCCTATTAGAATATCAGCTGTAAGAACATAGGGACCTTGTCTATTTTATTCACTGGTATTCCTAGTAATAGCATTGTTATAACAGTATTTAGCACTTAATAGGTGCTCATTAAATATTAATTGAATGAATGAGTGTATTGTCTGTGGTACATCCTATGTGTAGCAATCATATGTCATACAACCTACAGGTTAAGAGCCTGTGTCCGGGAGTCAGACTGTTTGGGTTCAAATCCTGGCTGTCATACTTGTGTACTGTGTGACTTTGGGCAAGTTGCTTAACCTCTTGTGCTTCAGTTTCTTCATTTCTAAAATAGTAATAATAAAAATGCATAAGTAAGATGAAGGGTAAGAAAGATGAATCACTAAAAGCCCTTGGTACATTGCCTGGAAAACAATAAGATTCAATATTTGACAACTTATTAGAGCACAGTCATCTCTCTGTATCCATGAAGCCTTGGTTTCAGGACCCCCCTGGGATACCAAAATTCACAGATAGTTAAGTCTCTGATATAAAATGGTGTAGCATTTGCATATAACATATGCAAATCCTCCTATATACTTTAAATCTCTAGATTACTTATAATACCTAATGCAATGTAAATGCTTTGTAAATAGTAGTTATGCTGTATTGCTTTTATTTGTATTATTTTTCTTGTTTTTTTATTTCCTTCTCAATATGTTCAACCCAAGCGTGTTTGAATGCACCCAGGTGGAACCTGCGGATAAGACGAGTGATTGGATTTCTCAATTGTAAGAAGTTCTAGTTAGAGACTGTATGATGCTCCACTGGTTTAATAGTAACTCTTTTGACAGGGCACCGTGGCTCACACCTGTAGTCCCAGCACTTTGGGAGGTCGAGGGGGGCAGATCACCTGAGGTCAAGAGTTCAAGACCAGTCTGGCCAACATGGTGAAACCCCGTCTCCTAAAAATAAAAAACTTAGCCTGGCATGGTGGCACGCACCTGTAGTCCCAGCTACTCAGGAGGCTGAGGCAGGAGAATTACTTGAACCTGGGAGGTGGAGGTTGCAGTGAGCCAAGATCACACCACTACACTTCAGCCTGAGCAACAAGAGCAAAACTCCGTCTCGGGAAAAAAAAAAAAAAAAAAAGTAGCTCTTTTGGAGAAAACCAAAGCCAAGTTCAACATTTAATGTATACCACTTTGAAAAACTCTACTTACAATAGCATGCATTATCTGCCAAAATACATGCCGCCTTGCTCTTCAGACTAACAAACACAACTGGGGACCCAAATACCTCTCTGTCAAGCAGGGCCACTGTCAGTTATATGTAATGTAATGATTACCCTTGCACGAGATCTGGACCTTGTTATCATATTTGTGAGGCTGCAGAATAATTTAAAGAACGCAGTGGGATTATGTGTGTTGTTTTTTCTTTTCTTCTTCTTCTTTTTTTTTTTTTTTGCATTTCTCTTTTGGCTATTTTGTTTGTATTGCTACTGTTAACTGAATTTTAAATAATAGGAGGTAAAGAGCTTCTGGGAAGTAGCTGAAAGCTTTTGACAGATTTAGACATCTGAATGATAGTTCTTGACATACCAGTTGGTCCCAAAAATTTTTCCTGGATTTCAAAAATTTGTGATTTGTTGTCAGCATCTTGACAATTTTATCAATTATATTATCCAGTGTATAACTATTATTTCAATTGTATATTATCCAGTGAATGATTATTAATTTTATGTATGTACAATGTATTTTTTCATTTCTATACTGCATTATAATGGAATATTTTAAAAGACCTTTTAAGTGATAATTAAGATGTGAATTTAAGTTTATCAGCTATCAAAGGAAATAACTCAACAGAAGTTAACAGAATGACGAAATTGTTAGCTGGTGTAACGCCTCTGTGACATAGCTGAATTTCTACTCTGCCCTAACACGGCTTTAAGAAACAGGATGCCTGCAATAAAAAGTTCCCTTTGTAACCAGAACAGGTGAGACTGGTTAGAACCAAAATAGCTGAGCAAATGACTTCAAAAAGAACTCAGGCTTCATTATAATCTCATTTCCATGCTAAATGACACTCTGACCAGCACCATAACAGTGGACAATTGCTAGGACAATGACCAGAAGAAGTTATAAAAGGACAGAAAAAGAAGGAAGGAACTCCAGTTCTGGGAAGTTCACTGGCCATTTCCAGAACACACCTGAATCTTCCTCTTTTCATTTTTCTTTTTCTTTCTTTCCTTTTTTTTTTTTTTTTTTGAGACAGAGTATTGCTTTGTTGCCCAGACTGGAGTGCAGTGGCTCCATCTCGGCTCACTGCAACCTCCTCCTCCCAGCTTCAAGTGATTCTTCTGCCCCAGCCCCCAGTGTAGCTGGGATTACAGGTGCGCGCCACCATGCCTGGCTAATTTTTGTATTTTTAGTAGAGATGCGGTTTCACCATATTGGCCAGGCTGCTCTGGAACTCCTGACCTTGTGATCCATCCGCCTCAGCCTCCCGAAGTGCTGGGATTACAGGTGTGAGCCATCATGCCCGGTCCCTCGTTTTATTTTTAATGTCCATCCCCTTTGTTAGAGAAACTTTATTTTCACCCCTCACCCCTCACTAGTCAAGAAGTTGATTTGTGAGCCATGCTTCCACTTCTTAATTCCAGGGCCATCGAATAAAGTCTGCTCTACTTGACAATTTTATTTTTGTGTATTGGCTTCATGACACTGAACATGGAAAGACTTCACATTTTGGGGCATCAACTTTGTTGGTTATAAGATGATGTCCCCCATCTTATTGTTTTTCCGAATGTGTAAGCAATAACAACTTTGCTGAGCATACACTACTCACTCATTCCTTACCTCTGGGCTTTCAGCCCTAGGCACACATTCAAATCACCTTACAAAATTCCAGATTCTCAGGTTGCATCTTAGACCAAGTAAATTAGTAACCTGGCATCAGTATTCTTAAAGTTCCCTAGATGATTTCAGTGTGCAGTGGAAGCTGAGAACCACCACTCTATCAATGGCTGATGAGTTTCTTTTGACATATGTTTTAAGATGTTTCTTGATTTGTGAGATGTTAAGGTGTAAAAAACAAAACAAAGCAAAACAAAAAAGCCTGCTGGACCTCATGGTTCACGCCTTTAATCCCAGCATTTTGGAAGCCCGAGGCAGGAAGATCCCTTGAGATGAGGAGTTCAAGACCAGACTGGGCAACACAGCAAGATTCCATCCCTAAAAAAATTTTTTTAAATTAGCCAGTAGTGGTGTGTGCCTGTATTTGCCAGGTATGTGCCTGTAGTCCCAGCTACTCAAGAGGCTGAGTCAGGAGGATGCCTTGAGCCCAGAAGTTTGAGGCTGCAGTGAACTATGATCATGCCACGGTGCCCCAGCCTGAGTGACAACGCGAGACCCTGTCTCTCAAAAGAAAAACACAAAACACAACGCTTGCATCTGAGAAATAAGAAAACTGTAATTGCTATTATTATTCTAGCTCTAGAAGGAGTCAGACTATGAAAAACATCAGATTGGGTCAGGTCAATTTTGTGGGACAACTGATGTTCCTTAGTTGTTCTCCTTTTACAGTGTCTTTGACATTGTTTACTAGGAATGTACCCCAGTTATTATAAAGCTTCCTTTGGTTACTGCCAGACACCCGGCAAGAGCTTAGAAATGAAGCTTGATGCCTAAAGGAAAAAAAAAAAAAGGTAAAAAAGGGAAACAAAACAAAACAAAAAGCATGGTGTGTGTTGCATGTGAATCGCCTGGTCACTGAGTGCACCTGTGTATCCTGTACTCTTTTGGGCCCCTGATTTCACATCAACTCCCAACTCCCCTTGGAGTTTGAGACCAGCCTGACTAACATGGAGATAATCTGTCTTTATTAAAAATACGAAATTAGCTGGGCTTGGTGGCACATGACTGTAGTCCCAGCTACTCGGGAGGCTGAGGCAGGAGAATTGCTTGAACCCAGGAGGCAGAGGTTGCAGTGAACCCAGATTGTGCCATTGCACTCCAGCCTGGGCAACAAGAACGAAACTGCGTTTCAAAAAAAAAAAAAAAAAAAAAAAAAGAAAGAAAAGAAAAAAGGAAAAAAGAAAGACTCAGTGTTTCATCTGATTCCTCGGGATTCTTTCTTTCCCCATCCCTAAGCAAGGAGGGCAGGTGCTCAGATTCTCTTAATATCAAAGCAAAGTGTCCCCTTAACTAGAATGATAGCTAGCTTAGCCTCAGCATATGTGTTAATTCTTGGCATGCCTTGAAATCTTGAAGACGTAGAATTTGATAGTGGCATGGAGGTTTGGCTGGACCTCAGAAATTTTAAAGACTGAGTGATTTCTTTCCTATAAAGAAATTTGTGGTTTTATGCTGGTATATCATGTCTTAGTACAACACTACACCTAGATAAAGTTTGCATATTCTGCAAAGCCTCTTATTTCTGCCAAAATGCCAACGATAAAATCAACCTCTTGAGAAGCTACAATTAACTTTCATCTAGTCATCATTTCAAGCCTGCCCAACCAATTAGCCTGCAGACTTATTTCTTCACATCTGACAGAAACTGTGCCCACCAGGCAATTAGGAAAATATATTGAGATCACATATGAAAATCAGCATTACAAAAGGAACAATTAGGATCCTCATTTACTGAAGGTGATTTGCTCATTATAAACTAATTAAACTACTAGGTGGAAAATGCAGTTCAGAAACAGAGAGTAGAGTAGTTCATATTTAATATCTCCATCTTTCCTTAAAAATTGTTTGTTAGGCCGGGCGCGGTGGCTCAAGCCTGTAATCCCAGCACTTTGGGAGGCCGAGATGGGCGGATCACGAGGTCAGGAGATCAAGACCATCCTGGCTAACACGGTGAAACCCCGTCTCTACTAAAAAATACAAAAAACTAGCCGGGCGAGGTGGCGGGCGCCTGTAGTCCCAGCTACTGGGGAGGCTGAGGCAGGAGAATGGCGTAAACCCGGGAGGCAGAGCTTGCAGTGAGCTGAGATCCGGCCACTGCACTCCAGCCCTGGCGACAGAGCAAGACTTCGTCTCAACAAAAAAAAAAAAAAAAAAAAAAAAAAATTGTTTGTTAAATGGCAGCCTAACAGTAAATCAATAAAGTCCATAAATCTTTGGTACTAGAAGTGGGTTTAGATAAGATAAAGATGGGTCCATTTAATTAGGGAAGAAAACAGAAGGCTATGAGGTATGAACAAGGATAATACAGGAGGGTTTAGAATATAAAATATAAGTTGGAGAGGAGCTTTAGAAAATTGAGAAGCTTATTGCATCTGGACAGGTTTACAGATATAGGAGCAGACTATTAGGGGTAATTTGAGGGAGGCTGGAAGTAGAGAACTCATTAGACTCCCAGTCTCACATGGCCCCACAGTGACTGTATTTACAACACAGCCCTGGCAAAGGGTGGCATCCTGCCTGATGGGGCCTGAGACAGCGCTCCTGCACTGTCCAGGCACTTTGCTTCCCACTGAGTGATACTTGAGTGTTGTCATGGAATTTTTCTTTTTGTATTAAGATATAATTTACATGTCATGTAATTCACCTTCTTAAAGTATATATTTCAGTGGTTTTTAGTAGAGTCACAAGATTATGCAACCACCACCACTATCTGATTCTGTACTGGAAATATGATAAAATGTTGATCCTTCTTCTTTTTTCCCAGTGGCCCACACATCTGTTTCTGTAGTTCCTCTTCACACAGCTATGGTAGGGTGAAGAAGTAACAAACTGAAAGGCCTAGACTGAGGTTTCTGTATATCTATTTAGGTGCTTTCTTTGTTCACTCATATTCAGTACTCCAAATTCTGTGTTTATCCAAAAAGTTGGTTCTTCAGATAAACACAACATTTAGGTAGCCTCAGTTGTATGTGATGTATTATGCCAGATCCAAGCTTCCCTAAACACCAGACTTAGTGGAAATGGCTAGCACATATTTTGAGAAATACATACAGGTGTCTTTAGAGTGTTCATATAAATCACAAGGTAGTGTGACCAGAGAATTTGTTTATTATAGTTCCCTTGATTCATAGTCAGAAATCTGGATTCAATAGCAAGCTCTCCTTTCTTCTCAGTGAGTTGAGTAGATAGGCAAAAGATTGATGCCCACAGTAGAGGGAGGAATAAAGGGACTTCATTTCTAGAAAATAAAATGATTTCTTGCAAATCACATAATCACTCCTATCAGGAAATATGGGGAATCAGAAGTTCCATTAACTTTAGTGCCACGAGAAGAGTAAAACATAACTAATGTGTTCCATTATGTAGTAAACAGAAGAGCAGAAAACCAGAAGAGAGATAGAGAGATGAGACCAACAGAGGAAGAGGAAAAAAGTATCATGGTAGAGTGGAAATGATGGTGCCAGTGGCCCACCTGGAGCCACTGCTGCAAAGGCTCTGGCTGCAGAGGCAAGGTGAGCCTGGGGCTGTGTGCTTGATGGAGCCAATAGGGGCTGGGCACAGGCGAGAGCCCTGCTCCCTACTGAGTTGGCAGGGCGAAAGCCCCATGCTACCAGGCGCAGCTACAGCAGCCCAGCCATAACTCTGGACCTGGGCATCCCTGTGCTCTTGGGAGCCTGGGAAACTCCCCTCTCTCCATAGGCTTAGAAGTACCTGCTCCTGCTCCCTGGCCTCTCCTTGCTCCTGGTGCCCACTCCGGGCTGGAGCAAAGTTGTGGTCAAGCCCGGGTGCTGTTGGAACCACCCCCAGGTGTGCGTGTGCTCAGGACAGCACTGTCACACCAGCCTTCTGATGCCTCAGCCCCCTCTGGACTTTGGGTGCTGATGAGCGTGGGAGGGAGGCTGAGGTGGAGCTGAAGACAGCTCAGTGCAGGCCTGCAGGCACCCTTCAGCACGAACTTCCTGGGTACTGTGGAAGGCATGTTGAGGGCGGCAGGAGACAGTCATGCTCCTGGACAGAAAAGGGCAGGTCCCCGGTCAAAACTGCTACCTTTAAGCAAGGGATGGCCTCAAGCCTAGGGGCCAGGCTGCCAGCTCTGGGGCGAGTCCGTGGCCCAGAGTAAGAACTGATGATGCTTTTTCCAGGCCCATCTATTGCTGCCTATGGATCAGTCAGTACACACTTCCTTCCTTCTGAGCCCATAAAAACCCTGGGCTCAGCCAGACGTTGACACTACCAGCAGAAAGGAGTTACCCACTCTGGGTCTCCTCTCTGCTGGGATCTGCACAGACATCAAGGTCACCTGTCTGTGGAGGGAGCTACCCACTTCAGGTCTCCTGAGAGCTGTTCTGTCACTCAGTGGGGCTCCTCTCTGCCTTGCTCACCTCCAGTTGTCCATGTACCTCATTCTTCCTGGATACAGGCCAAGAACTTGGAACCTGCTGAATGGTGGGGCTGAAAGAGCTGTAACACAAACAGGGCTGAAACCCTCAGCCACCACCCTCAGCTTGCCATGTTGCAGGTGATGAGAAGGAGAGAAGAGGTGTGGCTCTTCTGGGAGCCCATACTTAGGGGCTCCTGGAGCCAGGGCTGTGACACCCTCTTTGGGGGCTCTGTGGTTCCTGGTGTCTCCAAGCTTCTGGATGCCACCACATACCCTTCAGCCAGATGCATGTTCCTGTAGTGGAAGTTGTGTGCAGTACATCTGGCCCAGCCATAGCCTCTTACAGAGCCAACACCTGTGCCACAGCTTGGAGCTGCCTGCCCTCCCGCAGCAACCAGCATGCCTGGCTGTGTGCAGTGGCCAGACCCAGAGTTCATTTGCCCACACATCCCTTGCCATTCTGTGGCTGACTCACCCTTGGCAGGTGTGGGATCCAGGCCGGTAGTGTGAGCCGAGCGCAACCTGCCAGGCTGAGTGGGCAGAACGAGCCCAGCAGGTGCAGGCAGTACTCAGACAGAAGGCGCTGCCAGCCACAGAAGTTTTTGGCTGGTGAAGTGACACCCCCAAGGATTCCATGACAGAAAGAGGAATGTGCAGAAACTGGAATGAACAGAGAGCAGTAGCAGCTACCAACTGTGTACTATTCCACTCTGTGAGGTTATAACTCAGACCATATATTTGTAGGTAATGTTTTACCTTTAATCAAGAAACAAAGCATTCTTTTTAGTGGCTATCAATGTTAGGTAGATGAATAATGTTGTAATTATTTAAAAACAATGGTATTGTTTCACCATTCGAAGAAATGTTAAAGGAGCTAGGTTTGAAAGTTAGTGAAACTCTGTTTTGCAGTACTATAAAACTGCAAGCCAAATTTGTGGCTTTTTAAAAATAAAGTAAGCCAGGCACGTTGGCTTACACCTGTAATCCCAGCACTTTGGGAGGCTGAGACGGGCAGATCACAAGGTCAAGAGATCAAGACCATCCTGGCCAACATGGTGAAACCCTATCTCTACTAAAAATACAAAAAAATTAGCTCGGCATGGTGGCGTGTGCCTGTAGTCCCAGCTACTTGGGAGGCTGAGGCAGGAGAATTGCTTGAACCCGGGAGGGGAGATTGCAGTGAGCCAAGATTGTGCCACTTCACTCCAGCCTGGTGACAGAGCGAGATTCCGTCTAAAAAAAAAAAAAAAAGAAGTAAATCCCCAATGTTTGGAGGCAGACCCCAAACATCTCCACTGGACATTTCACATGAGGTTAAATTTCAGATGAGTAAAACCAAAAAGCAGTGCCACATGCCCAAGGAAACAGGGGAAAGAACACAAGCCCTCCAGACCTCTGGGGCCTTTCCAATGAGACTGTGCTGAAGAAACATCGCTCTGACAAGGTGAACTGTCATCCCCAGTAGAAAAAAACTAAGACATTCTAGAGACATTTTGTTCTCTCATAAAAATCATTTATTGGCACACCAGAAATGACAATTTTTTCTAGTATAGTAGTTGTATGCATCTGTAATTGCAATTCAGTGTAAACTACATGTTACAAGTCACTAGAAATCTAATTAGCAGGATGAATTTAATAAAGAACAAGAGGAACTATGAGTCTACCACGGCCCAGCCATCGAGTCTCATTGGAGAGTAAATCAAATATCAAACTAGTGTTGTCCTGCAACAGTTTTTCTGTAGCCACGAGAAAAACCAAGACGCACATAAACAGGATAGCACCCATTCCATAAATTAGGTACACTTAACTAGAAAAAGATTGTAACTGATAGAAACAATCTAAATAAAGTAAGCACAAAAGTAAATAATTAGCTATTTACATATATTCCTTTTTGCCAAAATTTTGTTAGCTTTCCCATCCTATCTCTTCCCTTCTATTTGTTATTCTTGTTTTTTCATGGTGAATTTCTTGGCTCACTGAAAAATATTTAGACAACTAATTAGAACTTCTTTCTGGGTCCTACCTTTCCTAAAACTTCATGTCAAACTAACGAATTTCAAGGGTAACCTATGTAAGTCTATCTCTATATAGAAGTAAGATGCATTATTATTCTGCTATCAGTCATAGTAATGACATACAACCCCACGTTTTTCCAAACATTATTTGGACTACTCCAGAAAATCAGGCTGTGAATGGCAGCAGAGTGGATGGATTTTTCATTCATAACAGGCACAGATAGTCTAATGGAGACAAGCATGTTTATCCTGAGAATGTGAATGCTGTGGACTGCAACTCAAGATCCCCCATTACTGAGAATGGGTCCTTTGCCCTCTGGTCACTCTTTATTTTTTCAACTATCAATTTTTAAGGCGTGGTATCATAGCAGCATCAGCAAATAAGAATGCTGACATCATTTCTACCAAGAAGGGCTCTGTGATGAGTGGCAGCAGGTACCATAATTAAATAGCGCAGCTGAAAAGGCATTGAGTTGGTACATTTCTGGTGCTATGCCCAGAATGTGTGGATTTTTAGCATCATTCTAGGAAGCCTGAAAGATCTTGCCCATGAGCCTCTTTGACCCTTGCCCATTTCCCTTCTAGTACATACGACAATTTGTAATTATTTTATTTTTGCTTTTTCGCCTACTGGAATATAAGCTCTGAAGGGCAGAGACTATGCCTGTCTGTTCACCACTGTGTCCCCACAGTGTCTAGAACATAATGTTCTAGTGTCTTGAACAGTGCCTGGTCAATAGTAGGTTCTCAATTAAAAGCTTGTACTAAATAAACGAACCAAATCATTGAGTCCCCTGGTTTGCCTGTGTCTTAGAGACTTTCCAATTTTATACAATGGCCAGGGTTTCTGGCCTATCCTAATCACAGGGCCATCCTAATGATCCTACCCTGATGTGAACCTGTGTAGCAGATATTTTTGTGCTTCAATGAGTAGTAAAACTTCTCGGTGATAGATTCACTCTCCCAAAGCTGAGTTCTGCAGAGCTAACACTACAGGAGAGGTAACAGGGCAAGAACATTTTAAGAGGTAAGCTGTATGCTACAAATTCAGCTCATTCTTCCCTACCTCCCCCTATAACCTCATTGTTTGATAGAAAGCTTAAGGAAAAAAGTTAGCAGGAGAATTTTCTCCTGGCAGTGCATGTCCAGTAAGTTACCAAAAACCTGATCAGAAAAGAAAGAAAACATAACTCACCTACATAAAAAATTAAGTTAAATAAAAGCAAAATCTGGGAGTGGGAACCAAGTGACATGGTGGACTGTCTAGGTCTTTTGTTGGTTAGAATTGTTGGACATGGAAGCGGAAGCAGGCATGACAGCAGAGGAGAGGTTGAAAGGGAAAAAGACAGAGCTGTGGGTGTGAAGACTGCAGAGGACCAGCTTTTCTCTCCTCCTTCTCCTGCTCCTGCCAACTCTGCACCCCACCACGACTGGCTGAGCTCCTTGCTGTGGCTCTCGCAGGCGGAGGTAAGAACAGGCAGCTGGCGCCTCCACGGCACATCCTTAGGCTATTGATGCTCTGCTGGAGTAGAAGTCGGGGACTGGGAGCCCGGTGTGCAGCGTGACCTGGGGAATGAGACTGTGAGTCCTGAGACACATCATGCATCCCCCTGTCCCTTTACACAGTGCACCGTGGGTGTGTCCCTAACTCGAAAAGTGTTCTGTTTGCTTCTCTTTAAATATCTAGGCTGGTAGGCATTAAAGGGAATTCAAGAAGAATCCTGCCTATGGCAAGAGGCTGCTCACCATGGCGGGCTCTCAAATCCTGGTGACATTTGATTATATTGTTCTCAGTCACCTGCCTCTTTTAAAGGATGCTGGGGAGATTGTGTTCCTTACAACTGAAGACATAGGCTTGGTTTTCACGTAGCAGAGCCTGCTGGCCACACAACAGTGACCACTGCCAAATCCATGGATAGAGGACAGATTTGCAGAGGCAGCCTTCCCTTATTACTTGTCCACTAGTTATTCCAATTAGGGCAAACATTTCTTTCTGGGGTTGCACAGATGATTGCCAGTTGTGAAAAAACATGACATTATACTATTTCACCAATTTCTGTATATCCCCAAACCTCAGTGGATAGCTATGGATAAAACCAGAACCATTTCATGCAGTTCTTGTCCCTGTCTTCTCCAGTCCAAGAGTCTTTATCAATAGATAATCAAAAGGTCCTGAAAACCCCTGAAGAGCATCTAGTATAAAATTCTTTGAAAGGGAAATGACTAATGTGAAAATCCCTGAATGAGGTTTTTCTGAGACTCGCTTCTAGGGTAATTTATGGTTTTTCTTAAAGTGTAGAGTCTGAACTCTGAAAGATTAGATTCCAGCCTTCCAGAAAACCCCATCTCCTTGCAGGAAGAGAGAAGGGCAGGGGCTGCTAGTTTGCAGTCAGTGTTACTGCACATACTGAAACACAACAACGAATTTTTATAGTTTCCAAGGCTGGTTCTGGGTAGGGCAAAAGTCATCTGTAGTGTTGTAATTCTCAAGCCCTATCTTAAGACAACCATTTGTGGAATGAGGCTCATAGTTGCTAATTAGAGGCCCAGCTCAGGAGGGAAGTGAAACCCTAAGTTCTGACAGCAGCTGGCAGGGCACGGCTCTTCCTCCATGCATGGCTCCGGTCCCCCTCTGGCCCCAGGCCAAGAGTCTCTCCACCATTCCTTGCCCAGGCAAGGACCCTCACGCCTTAGAAACTGTGCACAGGTTGTTCCCTCTGTCTGAAAGGCTCCACGCAACTCACTCCGTCACTCTTTAAGGCTCAGCTCACCGGTAATTGCAATAAGCCCCACCTACACTGACCATCCTATTTAAGACTGTGGCTGCCCTCCCCAACCCCAGCTCTCATGAACCCTTTACCCTACCATTGGTCTTTTCTCCACTGCACTAATCACCTTCTGACACACCATCTGATTAACATTGTAATTATGCTGACTTTTTATTGTCTATCTCCTATCACTAGGATTTAAGTCTATGAAAGCAAGATTTTTATCTGTTTTTTTTTTTTTTTTTCACTGATGTATCTCAAACACTTATAACTGTGCCTGGCACATTAAAGGCATTCTATAGATATTTCCTGAATGAATGAGAAGCTGTTGTTTTATTCTATAATAAATAACAATTAACTAACTTGTAGGTAGGGACTATGTTTTCTACCCCTTAGGACCTAACAGAGCCAAACAAGAGTGCAGAGAAGATGCTCAGATTTTCTGATAATGATACTAAAGCATCAGTCTTATACCCTCACCTCTTCTCAGGCACTCCTGGAGCTTTGTTAAGTCATTCCATTTGTTTTCATGCCAATTGGTTAAAGGCTTTCATTTCTACTTAGAGGTGGAACTAGAGCTACAGGGATGATCACTAGCCAACCATGAAGAGAACTCCAGTTTCCTACGTGCTATTAACTACTCTGTGTCCAAGTATAAAGAAGATGATTATGCTTGGCGTGGAATAATAGCAGTTGTCAAGGCGGATCCCTTTCTCTCCTCCTCTCCTTCATGTCTTGGTCTGGGCCTTACGCTGTCAGCTTCCCTCTTTCCGGTTGGATTGAACGGCCCTGGGCAGCCTTTGAACCGGCAGCCAGCAACAGCTGTTTAACCTCAGGGGCAGGGTGCTTACCTGCACGTTCCTGTTCAGGCTGACCGCAGGGAAGAACAGGCCCTCCACGTTATCAAATGCTATGGGACCTTGTTGTTCATCGTTGATAAAAAATGTCAAGTTTTTTCTATTTAAGTCGAGGAGGACCCCAATTGTGGCCCCTTTTGTGATCCCTCCCTCAGTTCTGTAGGAAAAGAAAAAAATTGGGGTTCACTTGCTTGTGGTCACTCTAGAAGCTCCCCGCTTTTGTGTGGTGAAACCAGTGTCTTGCAACCTGTTTATAATCATCACTACCCCAAAACCTTTTCCCTAATCATCACTCGCACATAAATTTTAATACCGCAGATATACTGTATACCTGTTGGTACTGTGTGTATATCTGTGCTTTATATATAAAAACAGTATGTTTTTTTGCTCCCTCCCGCCACCATCAATTTTCACTTCCTAGGGAGAGATATCCGCCCTTGTGAGTTGCTCTGCTGTTGCTGAGAGTGAACTCATTCATTAGGGTCTCTACTACTGAGTCACAGCAGTAGAAAACCGAACATTAAAGACCAGGAAAAAGTCACCTTTGGGCTATCAGAACTCTGACTCTAGGAATGTTGCACACTTTGTATAAATGGTGTAAATTAAATATCATTCAATACAAAGTGACTTAATTTGAAAGTCAAAATAAAGAAGCACTTTGGTTGCACCTAAACCACATGCATGAGAAATTGGATTTGGGGCCTTACTTATCCATTAAACAGAAAAACTCATTCCAGAAGGATAGTAATTTTTTCGCTTGTTGCATTTGAATTAAGAACTTAGAGGCTGTCTGTGAAATGACAGCGCTGAAGAAGAGGCTTCTTCTCTGTACAGTGAAATAATTATACTCTGAGATGTAGTGATTTTAAGGAACCTGCATACAAATGCCATTTTACAAAGAATTGTGTCTTATGCTTCAATTGATGGTTTCACAAAATGCCATTAAACATGGATGATCAGATTTGTCTTTTCTGTTTTTTTGAGATCTAGCTATATTGAACTTCATTCTCATCTCAGCAGAGCACAGGAATTTGTGTCATTCATTTCCTCTTGCATGCAGGATACAGACTGTATATAGTCATTAAAAGACAGGTTACAAATTGCCTCTTGTTAATTCACAGGTTTTACAATGAAAGCACAAGTGACAAGCAGTTTGCATGCAAGCAGATGTGTTTAGCATTAAGAATGTTTTTCTCTGCATAGTTTGATGGTTATGTCATTATTCACTCCTGCACTTCAAAATAAGGATGCTAAAAGGGAAAAAGTAAGTGTGGCATTTGGGTGATAGCACTGGAAATCTATTGACAGAGAGTTCCCCAAAATGCCAATCACTGAAGATAACCACTTATCTACATCCAGTAGTATTTGCTTTCATGGTGAAATGGTGTGTGTGTTCACTTCAAGTGACAGCGAATAATACACATTTGAATGCTATAGAAACTATCCAAGGGAAAAGGAGGCTTTAGGAGTCTACAGGCTGGAGAAGGGTCAGTGATGCGCATACAGAAAAAGATAAAACAGTGGAGTCCAATTATCCTACCACTGTCTGACTTGCTTTCCCTTTGATCTGGTTGAACACTACTGTTATTTTTTTTTTTTTCAGAGACACTAATGAGAATGTATCCTGGGGAAATCTTGGAGCATAAGGTGGACCAAGGTCCGCAGTAGAAATTTCTCTGCCTAGGAAATTTGTGAAAAATACATTTGAAGAACACAATCAAATGAGAAAGAAAATCCATTATAGTATGTGTTCAATTATAATGATCTATATTTTGGTGGTAGAAGAAAACCTCAAGGAGATTACTATCTTTCCTTTCCTTAGCAAACTGGGTGCTCTGAATTAACACAGTAATGAGAGTTCTCTTTAAGTAAAAAGTCATTCAAATTGGCATCCATAAGCTTTAGTTTAATGAATCGTAATAAGAACAATGGCTACTATTTTCAGGTGCTTCCAATGTAAGGCATTTTCACATATTTCATTTAGTCTTCAGAAGATTCCCACATGGAAAAATTTTATTATACTAATTTGATGGATTTGGAAACTGAGGTTCAAAAAAACGAAGTAATTTGTCCAAAAGTGCTTTTCTGATAAGTTGTAGGTCTGCCTGTTTCAGCATCCTGGATAGTTTACTTATAATGAATATCTATTGGGATTCTTAGTTTCCAGCCATGGGTGAAATACAGTAATGAAGGGAGTAGGAAAGTACTCAAGTCTCTATCATTATACAAAAAGTAAACCACCAGCATGGACTCAGCTGAGGCTCATAGATTGCCTGTGCTACTTAATGTAGACCACCTGCTTGATTTCCTTAATATGGTCTATGTAATAGGTTTTTGAACTGGGGCTCTCACTCCTGATCAGAAGCCAACGTGAAGAAGGCTTGGTTTGGGGGCTGCAGGGTACCTGTTGGTGTGCGAGTTGTTGTGCATGAACCAGCTCCGGTTATTGTCCACATACATTGCCCAAGCTTTGTCGTCCTTTCCTAACATCACATCCTTCATCACGTCCATACGAGCCACGCCAAAGGCAGGATCAGGGTGGTTGTCATAGCGATCCACCGTGAGCTCCCAGTAGTGGACGCCCTTGGAGAAGCCAGTCTTCCCTAGCACCACCCGGTCATCATAGCTACTGCAGGTCACCGTCAGGTTGTCATTGGAGAGGATGATGTCCGAGTGCGCCGAGCCAGGGTCGAAAGCAAACCAGGCCACTGGGAACAACAGAAGGGAATCAGGTTATTAAGACAGACCCAACAAGCTTAGCACCATAACATACTCCTGGGCGGGTGAGGAGCGTTGTGTAGCGTTTTCATGCTGCCATGCAGGAAGGAGGCGTCCAGGGCCAGGGCAGACAGGGGCACGTCCTGGGAGTTGGTACTCTCTGCACCAGAAGCAGACGGAGGACACACGACCGATTCAGCAGGGGTTACCTGGCTCAGACTGCACTCCCAACCAGGTGATCCGGGAGTGAAGTGGCATCGATTTTGGAAGGTGCAAGTCCCTTCACCTGGTGACTGGCAGAACAGTGCACCAGAGACATAAAGGGAGAGGGGATGCGCTAAGATGCCTGTGTAACCCCTGAGGCGGGGAGGCTAGGAGCTAGAGTCCTAGATGGAGGAGGGATAAAACACATGGAGTGAAATCAGGAAATATCCCTTCGGCAGAAGTGCTAACATCTAGTTGCTTTGAAGTTTTCCTTGGCTCTAGTGAAAGCTCACAAGCTGCGAAGCTATAAGCAACATAAACTAATTTTCATGAGTGATTGTGACTCTATGTAGGACAGGTTGCTGTCTGCATAACTTAAAACACACAGTTTGCGTGCTACTCCTGAAACTAACACGTCAGAAATTTTGCTGGAGCAGTAGGTATTTCGGACATTAGGTGCAGATAGAATGATGTCTTTGTACACATTGTTATGCCCCAAGTTCTAAATGCCACCTACACATATCACACTTGAGAGATGTAATTGCTGATTTATTGAATCTGTGAGACACCTCACATGCACTTTGATCTTTGCTATTGGGTAACAGAATAAGGTTATTCCATACCTGCCAACAGCTTTTTAATGTCAACTGTTGTCATTCCAAGTGAAAGGCATGGGGGAGAGAGATAGGAAGCAAAATTGACATGGATAAGGAAACGTGTCTCTCCTGAAAGACTAGTACCCCAGAAGGACTCAATTTAAAATGTCACATATACTAAACAGGTGCTCTCTGACTTGTACCTTTACCCACATTTAGTGCACATAAAGAGTGCTTTGCATTGATGTGTGAGAAAACCGGGGGAAAAGTAAGCTTTGAGGCATCACATTAAAAACTACAGGCATCTTTTCCATTTTTTAAGAGTTTGAGAAACTGCTATAATAGGGTTAGAATGACAACTAGACAATTTTATTGATATAAGACAAGCTGCCGCCATTTATTTTGTGAAGGAAATTGAGCACATCAATCACGTAAGTAAAAGATAACAATTACAATAGGTATACTTGCCTAATTGAGAGTAAGGTGCAGATTGTGTCTCAAAATTGCATCCTACAAAGAGATACTACACATCAACGCTATGAAACAACAACCAGGTTGATAAAAATTACTTGTATACACTTAAAAAGCACCAGTTGAATATAGATACCAGAGGCCTGATCCATGAAAAAACAAAGCCCTTTTCATATTAGTTTACTTTGTTGGGTAAAAAACTGCCTCTCTGCTCTTCTAAAATGAAAGCACATCTTTTTACCATTTAATAAATCCTCCTCCAGTTGATCCTGAACTCTGTAGCTGAATTTTTCATCTTTCCAAGTTCAATCTTTTCCTCTAAAGTTTCCACAGTAAGAAGGCTAGCTGTTTTAAAAATGAGGAAAATGTGCTTAATTGAAATGGAGAAATCACTGGATTTTGATAAAACTCTGCTCTCACTATTCTATGCACTTCTGACTCTGGTTATGCCAAAGGTCTTCATTGTGACTTGAGCCCAAATTAAATATAACTAAATGTGTAATGTAATCCATTTGTTAATATATACATCTTATTATTAATAATTATTAATAATGATATGACAAATGTGTTAAAACTGCCTCCTCTGCCTCTTAGAAGAGAAGATCCTTCTCACCTGAGGGAGGGGAGGAGGGATGATAGAAGCGGGTGTGGTCTCAGAGATATATTAGAATCCCCTGTGGAACCTTTTCAACCATCTCCCTCCCCTAAGATTTGGATACCTGTACCCCATGAGAAACTGTACTGGGTGGGGGAAGACTGCCTAGTCTTAAAATGTTCAAAGCTGTGTGATCTACAATTTCCAGTGGTGTCGAGGACTGATCTAGAAAACGTGGTTTTGATGAACACTGGGGGATAAAGGAAGGATCATTTAATTTATTTTTCTATTTAGTAAGGCCTTTATATGCTAATTCCTAAAACATTTGCAGGATAATGTGCTGACTTAAAAGAATTTTACAAGAATTAAAAAAGCAACTTATATAAAAAAGGACTAATGGTTGAGTTAAAAACAAAATACAAAAATTATGATCTTACTTTTGGCTAGTTTGTTTTTCCTCTGGGATGAATTCACATGGAAGAGAATCATTTCCTCCCATCTCATGGCTGATTTTTATGTTTCGTTTCTATCAATTATCACTTCAATTCCTATTCATGTGTTAAAGCACAGTGAGTATGGAACACCTGGAGTTTTAAAACCGACTCTCATACTCAACGTTGGAAATAAGTTTGTAGAATCTGAATTAGGGCTTTAAAAACTTTTAAATGAATCATGCCTTGTGCAACTCTTTTTTTCAAAACAAATATTCCGAAATCTTTTCACACTATTTTAAATACACTATCATACATTTAAGATTCAACAATACAACTAGAATAATGCTCTTAAATACACCCATCAAATATCCCAAAACTCACATTTCATTTTATTCTTGAGACAATATACATTACAAAGACTGCAACAATATTTCAGTACATTAGACACAAGGGAAAAGAGTTTCATAACAAAGCATGTTGGGAAGCCATAGTGCACAGAAAAACAATAAGAGACATAAAAGCACAAAGAAAAATGTCATTTTAAAGAGAGCTTGAAGTCCCTGCATCCTTTTTGCACTGTCATGCTGTGGCCTTCTTCATTCCAGAATGTGGGATGAGCAAAAAGAATAAAATAAAAAACAAAAGAAACCTTTGGAAATGTGAAATGTGCATCATGTGTATCCATGATTACAATATAGTCCTGAAGAGATCATATAGGTCTGCATCTTAGATATTTTAAGATTCTATTTGCTAGGCAGTGTTCGCTACAAAGGAACACAAGTCTAGCTTTGCTGAAATCAGCCTTAGGCTCTGTCACAACCGGCTTGGCTGTGGGAAACTTCCAGGAGGCCAGACTTTTTGATTACTCAGATCTTTGGTCATTAGGCATTAGGAGTTAAGGGTTTCTAATTCAGCCAGCAGTGATCCCACCCCGTTGCTAGGAAAACACTCAGCCAGGAGCCCCACTGTCCTAGCAGTGAGCACAGGCTTTTGCAGAAAATGCTTTCACTTTCTGCTCTCTGGATTGCCTGCTTTATAGGATGCTTTCTGCTGTTGGTGTGTTTTTACTTTTATTTTACTTTGTCAATAAAGATCTCTTGAGTCTATGTTTAATCAGACCACTCCAGGCTGGATGCACTGATCCAGTCTCCCAGACACCGCTGGTTTCCTGGATACAGAAGGGCTGCAAACATTACTGCCACGGCCTCCACTCAGCCAGCACCTGCGCCGTGCTATGCCACAGCATGTGATGACCGAGCGGGTTATCCATGGTGGTACCAGCTTGTGCAAAAAGAGTAACTTCACTCATGACTTTCTGATGCCGTTATACATAGACCACAGCTCCATGGTTGCTCCTTGCACCACACAAACAAGAACACCACAAAGCTCCACCATCCCGAAGCTCCTCATACCGGAAGCAGGCCACAGACACAGAGACTAGCTCATCCCGCTCACCACACACATGAATGGCAAGAACAAAACACGCGTTTCAGAGATGCCTTCAAGGCACAGAGATCAAGGGGAAAGGGCTGAGGAGCTCAGCTCACCCGGTGCATTGAGAGACTGTAAAGAGGAATGCAAGCTCAGCTGGTGGGGTGAGGATCGGAAATCAAAGTAGGATCTCCCGGGGAAGCTGGGTTGTAGATTAAGGGTGGAGGAGAAAGGACTCATTCTACGGAGCGGCAATCTTTCCGAAGGCACTGGAAAAGGGAGGGTCTGTTCTTCTGAATCTGTGTCTAAATGTAAGATCAATGCAAACTAGAGATCAGAAGTCTGCTATGTCCCCGTGCATGGTTCCCCAAGACCTGCCTTAACAATGCATTCATACAAAGCCTCATCTTTCCCACAGGGTGCCACACTCAGGCATTTACAAAGCCAATGTGCCTGGGGGCAGGGAGGAAATTTTCGGCAGATCAGGACCCAAGACCAGAGGACACCTCCTACATCATAGGCGATTGTTGTCATTTTCTCCCAATTTTTAGTGGTAGAAAACTGGAAGGTTTCCTTTTTTAGTTAATGTACAAAATGTAAAGGCAAATTTTACCCATTGATGACCAAGAGGATATTATTTTACCTTCAGTTGTCCTGGGAGTTACTACCTATTCAACAATGGCCTCTTAAAAGGTTTCTATTTAAGAGATGGTGATTTTTTACAAACTGTTTCCTGTTCCATATTTTCCCCTTTCTCTCCTAATGTGTATTTTTCTATTAGATGGATGAGCTGATTTTTCTACAGTAGCACACTCCAGACTCTGTCTTCGAATAGGGGAGGAAATGTGGGGTAGTCTAAGGAAGACAGGGCTGGACAAGTAAGCAGGGAAGGAGCCTTACCTTTGTTTCTGAATTATGATCAGACTCTAGGGATGTCACTTGACCATCTTTGTTTCTCTAATGATAAACAGACTGTAGGCAGTGGTGAGGTGCATTGGTGGCAAAATGTCTGTTTCTGTTCAGATGGTCAGGTTTTGCCTGAGGATCATTATTATATCAGACTAAAGACTTAACAATTATTTGATCCGGTTTTAGAAGGGCATGAGTTAGTTTCTCTAAATTATTAAAATTGCTCCTTTCTATTTTGTCAAACAATAGCTGGTTCTATGCATGGTGTGGTCTAGTCAGAGGTGGATCTTTCACCAATTGAAGCCTTCTTAACATTCAGTCTAATAGCAATAATTTAGGAAATACAGATGGTAGGAAGGTAATATTCCATGTCCAAAATCACAAAGGAACTTTCTTCTCATTGAAATAATAATTTCGTTTTTGTGACCAGAGGGTATTTCTGTGAATGTTTTTCTGGTTTGAATCAGTTACCAGCCATTCTTTGCTGGACATACACTTCTATCAAAATGCTACTCTGCATGTTCAAGCAAAAATAACCAGAGTGTGCATGTGTGTAGAACATGATCCTATGTGAAGAACTCAGAACAAGGGCATTGGTAAGTTTTAATTTAATACCTCCAAGAGTCAGCCTCTGCACTCACAACACTAAAGTTAGTTTTTCAGGCTTTAGACTTATCTGTGGGGGGATGACTTTTAAAAAATAAAAGTATAAACCAGATCTCCGAGAAAAGGAATTGCTATTTATGGAGTTAAGACTTTATGTTTCCACTAAGAATACATTTAAGTTTTCTTCTACCTAAACTTCACACGGGTTGAATGACTTAATATCATGTATTATCATTTCTTTCTTCAGATATGATAAATCAAAAATTATTTGTTATAATCATCTTAAGGGGAAATTAGCCTTTGAGTGTAATAGAAAAATTCAAAATACAACACCCAAGTGCCACAAACCGGCATGGGCTTCTTTTAAGGAGCTAAGGCATTTACAACCATATTTATGTCAATGCAAGATTTTATTTATTTATTTATTTATTTATTTATTTATTTATTTATTATGCATTATTTATTATTTTTTGAGACAGGGTCTCACTCTGTTGTACAGGCAGGAATGCAATGCCACGATCTCAGCTCATTGCAACCTCTGCTTCCTGGATCAAGTGATTCTTCAACCTCAGCCTCCAGAGTAGCAGGGACTACAGGCGTGAGCCATCATACTCAGCTAATTTTTCTAGTTTTTGTAGAAATGGGGTTTTACCATGTTGTCCAGGCTGGTCTTGAACTCCTGAGTTCAAAGCGATCTGCTTGCCTCAGCCTCCCAAAGTGCTGAGATTACGGGCATGAGCTACCACACCCGGCCTAAAAAATTTTTTTATTAACAAGAATTTGCTTGGAAATGTATTTTTCACTAGGTGTGACAGTCAATTCATTATACTGAAAATATTTGTTGCTTCAAAAGTTAATGGAAAGGACATATAAAATAAGATGAATTTCAGAGTGTACTGAATTCCCAAGCAGTTATCTGAAAACCAGTGAAGAGATGTTTACTGAACGCAGACCTTGGGGAGTGTATCCAATCCCATCATAAATTGTACTCACCTTTTCTATTCTCAGCACCAAGAAGAACTTAGAGTAGGTGATGGCACCCCTTTGTAGGGTGGGGAGTGAGGGTAGCTATGGTTATTCACGGGATTAGTAACTTGACACTAAGATGGTTATGGCTCTTCCTATCCTTCCATTTGGATCCACTGTTTACTGATGACCCAGTTTTCCTTGACTCCTCTCACTCTTGAATTATGCCCTCTAATCAGGCAAGTTTATTTAACATCCATATTATACAGCCATTTCATTTTTGTTTTGAGTTTTTTCCCCATCTATGACCTCCCATTCCCTACCAGCTGGGCTTTTACCGTATTTTCTCTAAGTAGCTCTTAACAACAACAAAAAATCCTACCTTGCAATGAGAACTTCCCAAATGAATTACAAGAGAGATACACTTTCCAACTGATCCCAGCTTGATTAAACAAGCAATTCTCCCCTCATACCCTTCCCCATGGGCGTGTAGTGCACACGCTGGGTCAGCTGCCTATAAGTCATCTATACCACTTCACATTACCTTAGATTTCAGGAGTCTTAGAGAGAAGACACTTAGTATCAGAGGAGCTGCCATCAAGCTTCCCCCTGAAGTTCCCTGGGATGAGGAACTCATTGCTTCCAGCCAGCTCCCTCTAGTTGGCAGTTACTGCTTATATTGATCTAGACATACCTCTTTGGGAGCTCCACTCTCCAATTGTAGCGTTACTATCTGGGGCCACATGGAACAGATCACTAGTTCTTCAAGTATTTGAGGCCAGTCACCAATCCTCTTTAAATCTTCCCTTTTCTGGGCTAAATAGAGTCAATGTCCAACCATTTCACTATGTATGGATTCCAAATCCTTTACTCTCCTGGTCATGCCCTCTGGACATGTTCAAAGGCATGAATCAAAGACAATATGACAACATTGAGAAGAGTATTGCCACTCCCTGGTTTAGCCAAATCACACTTAACTCACATTGAATGTGCACACACCTACTTAAGTGTGTATTCTGTGTTATGCCCATGGGATGCAGGAAGAATGCACACACTACTTCCTCACCTCCCCTTCAAAACACAACTATCACAATATGGAGAAGGCTTCTCAGCCATTCATATTCTATTAGTAAAGACAAAGAGGAATGAGGTTGTCATTTTTTTTCACAATACATGATACAAAGCTATGTTTCAGGTCACAGCTAATATGCAGGATAGTAATTATTATTAATTTTTAACTTTATAGTTCACTAGAGAAAAATGAGGAGCTCCTGAAGAGACCGTTAACATCACATCATGTTTCATCACATGCAGGGATCCCGTGTGGTTGCCAAGCTTTGCTGAGTGAAAGCAGTTCAGCAGGAAAGAGCAATGGAAAACAGTATGTCAGTGGCTGAATGTGGTGACTCTAGGCATAACTATAACTCTAGGATGGGACTGTGTTCATAACGAATACGTATCAAGATATGCTTTCCATCAACTCTGTCAATGACCATTGTTTTTCTCTTGCTCTTTCCTGAACTTCTCTCCCTTCCCCGCTAGGACTGGCTGGAGTCCGGAGTTAAGGTCTAGATAAGGGCAGAGATCTCTGCTTAAAAAAAGCAATCAAGAATCAACAAAGCAAAGATTGGAGGGGGACCACTTGTATTATTGACTGAGAATATCTAGGTGATGTACTCCTGTTTGGACACCATATATTTCTTTTGTTTCTTTATTTCTTTTTTAGAGACAGGGTCTCATTTGGTCACCCAGGCTAGAATGTAGTGGTGTTGATCATAGCTCACTGCAGCCTTGAACTCCTAGACCCAAGGGATCCTCCTCCCTCAGACTCCTTGAGTAGCTGGAACTACAGGTGCATGCCACTGCACCTGGCCAATTTTAAATTTTTTTGTAGAGACAAGGTCTTTCTATGTTGCCCAGGCTGGTCTCAAACCACTGGCCTCAGGCAGTCCTCCCACCTCAGCCTCCGTAAAGTGTTGAGATTACAGGCATGAGCCATGGCACCCAGCCTGTATATTTCTTTTATTTGTTCATTAGCCAACGCTATTGAACACCTATCATGTGCCCGACAGTGTAGTAGAATTGAGCAGTTGGGAAACATAAAGTTGTCAGGAGACTCAACCATAAGAAAAATAATAATTTAGAGAAAATCAGTGTTATATATTATTGATTGCTTTTTACACTTCTGGGGGTGGAATTTCTTGACTGACTCCAAGTACAGAGTACTAAAGATTTTTGCAGATGTTGTAGAAGATTTGAAAAGGCAGTCTTTGGGGTGTTATTTTTGGAATCTAAAGAGGAAAAGCAAATAGATTGTGGTTGCTTACGATAGTGTATACTAATCCAGCATCCTTTGTATCTGGGAGAAGTCTGGGTTGTGCTCCTGTCTGGTAGTGAACAACTTTGTAATTTAAGCAGTCCTTGAGCCCAGGTCCAATAAGATGGTTGTATTTTGGAGCACAGTAAGGCAAGACATGTCACTAAGAATTGTACAGTGTTAAAAGATGAGTGTCAACTCAATTATAAACCAGCTATAAAATAATTTGCTTTTGTTGGGAAGATTTTAAAAGAGACAAAGAAATGAAGAATGAGGCTGTTTTCGTAAATGGTCTTATAAGCAGCCAAAGTCACAATTATGTCCAACTGGTACATGATTTATAATAAAAGGTGGTATTTTAAGCTTTCTTAAGTGTGGCATTAATTGCAATTGAGAAGTGAGAAACAAATCTGTTTTGAAAACCATCTTTTAGAAGAATGAAACAACCTTTGCCACCCCAAGGACAGCTGCATACTTCATCACCAGGTTCTCCATTCCAATTTAGAATACAATGGCATTATTTATAAGGAACTATCATGAGGAGAACTGAAAATTCCTGTATTTCAATTAGATATGGAGGATTCCAAAGGACTAAACTGCTTTCTAGAGTATCAGTTGCAAAGCACACTTCCCAGAATCAAAAACGGGGTTCTGAATCTAATTCAGTCCTATGGAAAAATGCAAGAAATTCCCTGGGATATCATGCATGTGTCAAAATTTAAAAGAACAAAGTATCTCTCTTTTCTGGGCTCTGAAACCTATCATTATGCCTCTCATCTTGGATTTTGTAAAATTTACCCAAATATGGTCAGGTATGGTTACCTACCTTGAGAACTTTGTCCTGGAAATGCATATTCTTCTAACTATTTTTGGAGAGGCCCAGATGCTCTGGGTCAGGAAAAGCAGAGACAGAAAACCATCTTTCAGTAGACCAGATACATTTCCTTATATGATCCTTTATCAATCATTTTCTATTAGTGTTGAATTTTCAGTATCATAGGCATAACTTTAAGAACCATTATGACCCTTGGAGGAGGCAGGAGGTATCTAATGCTGCTTCATAGCATTTTCTGAAACAACTTTCAACAGTAATTTTAGAGAGAGAAGCCACAGAGGTACTAATTGTAAAGACTCAGAGGTCCTCAGCGGTAAGTCCATGGTTTTAGAGATGACAAAACTGAAGTTCAGAGAGGCTAAGGGACATATCCAAGTTATACCACGGCTGTGGAGGGATACAATAGAGACTCAGGTAGGATCAATTCCTGGCGGATAAAATTTTGGGGTGATAAGACTACTGCTGCTCCTTTGTAACCCAGAAATATACAAAAGGTAAAGTTTATGCCACTGGCCCTAGAGCACATTCCAGTGGTCTCAGTGGGGATCACGGTTTGTGTAGAGGACCTAATAAACCTCAACTGTGTTAAGGATAAATCTTTTCTTCTCTAAACAGAGTGGTTAGTTTATGTAGTGGTTAGGGATTGGAAAGGCACACACATCACTGTCCTTGTAATTCTGGCCAGAGGGATTAGATGGGCTGAGATGTTGCCTGTAGTTACTCTTCTGACAGGTTCTTTGTTGCTCACAAGGTCACAGCATTTCTGGAGGTCTCAGCACATCAGGGTGCAGTACTTATGCTAGATCAAAATCACTATTAAATATGGGCAAAGGAGCTGGGCACGGTGGCTCATGCCTGTAATCACAGCACTTTGGGAGGCCAAGGCATGAGGATCACTTGAGGCCAGGAGTTTGAGACCAGGCTGGGCAATATAGTGAGACCCTGTCTCTATGGAAAAAGAAAAAAAAAAAAAAGCCAGGTGTGGTGGCGTGCCTATAGAGCCAGTTACTTGGGAGGCTGAGGCAGGAGGATCACTTGAGCCCAGGAGGTCAAGGTTACAGTGAGCTATGATCATGCCACTGCACTTCAGCTGGGTGACAGAGTGAGACTCTGTCTCTGGAAAGATAAATGAATGAATGAATAAATAAATAAATAATTGCAAAAAGAGTCTGGACAGATGCATCTGAGGCCAATTTGCATTCAGACAAATGGAAGCATACATAATTCTTTTTTTTTTTTTTTTTTTTTTTGAGATGGAGTCTCGCTCTGTCCCCCTGGCTGGAGTGCAGAGGCGTGATCTTGGCTCACTGCAAGCTCCGCCTCCCAGGATCATGCCATTCTCCTGCCTCAGCCTCCTGAGTAGCTGGGACTACAGGCGCCCGCCACCGCACCCCGCTAATTTTTTGTATTTTTAGTAGAGACAGGGTTTCACTGTGGTCTTGATCTCCCGACCTTGTGATCTGCCCTCCTCGGCCTCCCAAAGTGCTGGGATTACAGGCTGGAAGCATAATTCTATATTCTGTCTGCACAATTAAATCTTTTCTGGTGCACAGAAGAAGGAGCCACCACACTGAAAGGGGCAGTGTGATGCTGAGGGTCTAATCGGGGAGAAAGACATTTTAATCTTTATGAGTAACATTGTCTAGGCCCACTTTTTAGAAAGCAATTTTTAAGATGTAGTTTCAAGAATCCCAACCTATTTGTCATTAGATAAAACAATCCTGAAAAATGCTGAGTAGATGGCTTGAGAGCCAGCCTTCTTTTCTCGAATTATTGCTGACTACCTTCTCCCCACTTTCCCTCCCAGTTAGGACAGGCAGGGCTGGAAAGCTTCTGTGAATAAACAGCTCTGTGATGTCAACCCAAGCAGGGCTCTGAGTGCCAGACCTCATTTGGTAGTAACTTTCAAAGGCCTCAGAGATGTAGCTCTGATATTCCTTTTCCTTCCTGGGCAAATCTTGTCATTGCTAGCCAAGAGCATCCACTGGTACCAGTGGGGGAAGGGCCTCTCTAGGTGACCTGCTCACCTGGGATGGGAGGGAGCTGGAGGAAATTTCTGCAAAGACATGAAAATGGGCACAGGACCTGATACAGAGCTTGGATATGATGCTAGAAATGAAGGCCACTCCCACATCTTCTTAAAGCTGGACTGCTACTCTTTTCAACAAAACTTTTTTTTTTTTTGAGATGGAGTTTCACTTTTGTTGCCCAGGCTGGAGTGGAATGGTGTGATCTTGGCTCACCGCAACCTCTGCCTCCCAGGTTCAAGCAATTCTCCTGCCTCAGCCTCCCAAGTAGCTGGGATTATAGGCACCCACCACCACACCCAGCTAATTTTGTATTTTTAGTAGAGATGGGCTTTCTCCATGTTGGTCAGGCTGGTCTCGAACTCCTCACCTCAGGAGATCCGCCCAACATGACTGCAAGTAGTAAAGTCCTGCTTCTAGCTGGGATTTCTGGATGAGCACTTGAGGCAGCTACACAGTGCTGCTTCATTTTGACAAGGTGTTTTCAGTCACCTTGCAGACAGACTTTGGATAGTTTTCCCTCTCTTTCTTTCCATTTGGATGAGTGCAAATAGCACTTTTCTAATGTTAGCATCACAGTGGACTGTGCTGAGCACTGGGGGCTTAAAGTCCTGGATCTAACATATTATTATATTTAATCTCTCAGCAGCTCAGTTTCCCATAAGTAGAGAAAGATGACAATAATAATACCTTCCTCATGAAGTATAGTACTAAGAATAATGAGCCATCTAAAAATGTTCACATCCGAATCCCCAGAACCTGTGAATATGTTATTATCCATGGCAAAGGGGACACTGCAGAGGTGATTACACTAAGGATCTTGAGATGGAGGGATTATACGGGATTATCCAGGTGGGCCCAAGGTAATCACAAGGGTCCTCATCAAAGGCAGGTAGGGGCTACATGGTGGCTCATGCCTGTCATCCCAGTACTTCGGGAGGCCAAGGGAGGAGGATCACTTGAGGCCAGGAGTTTGAGACCAACCCGGGCAACACAGCAAGACCCCACATCTACAGAAAATTTTAAAAATTAGCCAGACTTGGTGGCACGTGCCTGTAGTCCTAACTACTCAGGAGGCTGAGATGGGAAGATCCCTTGAGCCCAGGTGTAGGAGGCTGTAGTGAGCTATGATTGTGCCACTGCACTGCAGCCTGGGTGACAGAGTGTGACCTTGTCTCAAAAAAAAGGAAGGTAGAAAGGTCAGAAAGACATTGGAAGATGCTACATGTCTGGCTTTGTAGCCACAAAGTCTATCTAAATAGACTAAATAGATAGACTTTGTCCTACAAAGTCAGATGTCTAGCCCCTACCTAAATAGACTTTGTAGGCAGAATCTATTTAGATAGGAAGAGGGAAACTAGAGAAAAATAAACAGAAAATGTTCTATCCTGTTCTCAACCCTGTATGATTTTTTTAAACAGGAGTACAGCTTGTCTCACACATAGCATAAACCTCAGAACTCTGTGTATTAAGATGGTCTTGTTGTATAATGTTTTCAACAGATGCTCTTTTGCAGATGGTTTCGAAGACTGTGGCACAGCCGTGATGGCTATTAGATGAATTAATTTAAAGATATACATGGCCAAGTTTTGGGGCTTGAGGGCCTTATTTTAAAATTCCATTAAAATTCTTAATTGCTTACAGTTATATTTCATCTTAAGTCAGTGTAATTTGGTTTAGATATGCAACTTGCATTTTTTCCATGGGTGTCTTTGATACATCTCCAGGAACTTTGCTTTCAGAGAACTAACCACAGTTGAACTCATATAATAATGCATTCTCCTTTCCTTTTCTCTCTCTCTCTCTTTTTTTAAGATGGGGTCTCACTATGTTACCCAGGCTAGATTCAAACTCCTGGGCTCACAGGATTCTCCCGTCTCAACCTCCCAAGTAGCTGGGATTACAGGCATGAGCTATGGCACCTGATTCCTTTCCTTTTCTCTTAATAGTACATTCTTTATAATTCCCATGGAATTTAATTTTTATTGTTTTCCTAATTCTCCTATAAAAGTTTTATCTTCCTGCTAATCCTTTTTCCCTTTTTTTTTTTTTGGTGTTTATCACAATGTGTAAGAATGGAACTATTTATACATTTATTTCTCTAAGGCTTGTCTCTTTTTCTAGCTTGTAAACTCCGGGCCAGCAGGGATAACATCTGTTCAACACTCTATACCCACAGCCTAGTGCACAGTGGCCACTTATCAAGCACTGCCCAATAAATAGACAGATAAATTTGCTTTTGAAGAAAAAAACCAATCAGAATTTATAGTAATGTAGACATTTGACCTCCCCTGCATAATGTTGCCTTTAGATCCATAGATTTTGTGAAAGCTCACACAGTACAGAGTATAAATGATGAGCAATTTAAACCTCAGACTAAATGCATGTGATTACAAGTCAGACTTGTTACTGCATATGAGATTTTACCCTTCTGTGATACAGAATTTTTGTTTTGAAGTTTGAAAAGGGATTAACTCTTGCTAAGAAGAAGGTGACAGATTTTGTTACACTAGAAAGCCAGAATGCACCACCCCACCACCCCCAATACCAGCAAAGAAAAAAATAATCTCTAAAGCAAACCTTTCTGGAAACTGTAGGAAATAAGATTAATAAAGTATAAGTGCAGTGAATGTACCAAAACTCTGTTAATAGCATTTTTCTCACTGATTTCTAAAAAGCAAACGAAAAAGAGATAATTATTTAATCCTATAGGCTTTCTCTATTGTTACAGATCAATCAAATCTTTTCTTTTTTTTTTTTAAATAAGCTATTCACTATATTTTTTCTTGCTTTCTAAATCTTGTCTCACTGGATGTATTAGAATGAGGGAGAAACAAATAGAACAAACCAAAGTTATGGAGAAAGTATGTGTGTGAACTTTATTTCATTATGAGAAAATTACTTCTGTGCAGTAACAGAGAATACTGATATCTATATGATGATAGGCTTTTCTTTGTATTCAGATACATACCTTATATTTGTACACAATATATAAAATTCATGGAGGAAATTAATTTCTACAGTACAGTTTCTTTGTTGGAAGAGAACTTGTTCCGTTTGTCTCATCTAGAAAATGACCCCCAGTTCTGTGACTGTGGTACCAAGGATCGCAGTTCCAATCCTGTAATTTATTAAATTAGACACCATAATCTTATGAACATTAAGATAAACTGAGGCGCTACATCCTCCTGCAGGATGAAACGAGAGACATAAGTGCTCAGGCTGTTATGCTAATAACTGATTTTTAGCAGAATAGTATGATTCCCACGATGTATTATGAATAGAAATAGTTTTCCCGTAGATCTGATAACACATATTAGCAACATTGCTACAAATTTCTCTCTGCTCTGCAGGCATGCACTTCACTCTTCAATCAAACCACCTTGTACACACATGGGAAATGAGGCCATCACCAGCAAGGGCCTTCTGCATTGCATCTAGGAAAGACTCTTGGAGGGCTTTAGCAGTTAGCATGGTATTTTGAGAAAAGAGGCAACTGCTCTCAAACTGATAGGTCTTCCCTGAGAGAAGTTGCTAAACTGATAATTCTAGGGGAAGCTGTAGCTGCCACATCACTGTACTCCAAACAGGAACAGGTCATGTGGGCATTTTCCCTCAGCATATCCTTCTCTTGGAATAGCATCATTCAGACTGACAACTGCTCCCCAAAGCACTGTTTTCATGGCTAGGGGCCTTTCATCCTTGCTGTGGGATTCGAAATTGTGCTTGTTTTTAACCATGTGAAGCATTTTAGGGTGACTGGCACATGTTGAGGTTTGTGGGAAGTGGGAAAAAACACCACCATAGTTCTTTTAGCTAACATCTTGAACTTGAACAAAATCAACATAATTAGTTCTGCAGAGGGAAGTTATGGAGAATCCTGGTGAGGTGGGGGGTGACTTCTTTGATTAAAATGACACCCCAAAGTGCCAGAATGCTTTGGCACCAGCCACAAATACCTCTTTGTAGGTTTAATTTCATGTGTCTTGCTTACTCTTAACATGAAAATGTTAAAAGCCTTAGAGGTTATATCTGGTCATCAAATTCAAGCCTCTCATCTGAGACACATTATATGTCTCTGATGACCCAAATATTTAAAGTATAGCTAAGAAGCAAAAGTTCTCTAGAGATGAACTTTGTGCGGTGGCTCTAGGCAGCCTAGCCAAGACTGGAGGGGCTGGCAAAGATGAAAATGGCGGGTAATGCAAAGTTGCTGGTCTCTTCCTGTTTGGTGCCACAGGAAGTCTCAATCCTAGTGCTGAGGGCCTCAGTTTTGGGTGTGAAACAGAGGCGGTCTAAGTGGGTAAGCCAGGAGCGGCCAACAGACTCTCTCTGAACAGCTCTAGCACCCCACACCCATTTGAAACACATTCAGTCATACAAATCCACAGCTGGAAAGAACCTAGGTCCCACCCTCAGAACAAGCAAGTACTACAGAGTAATTTAGAATAATCTGGGCAAAACTGGCACATGATGTGTATCGGTGGAGAATGGGAGCCTGCTCTAGAGCCTAGATACATTCGTCTTACACACGGGGGGCACATTCAGGCCTTCATTTTTCAGCTTCTTCAACTGCAGCTTAGTTAGAGTGTTATCAAAGGAAGCCGCTGGCCCAAGCCATTTGAACTGCCGATGTGGAATCTTTGGTTTGATCACATCCACATACCATAGGCTCTCTAAAGGCAGGAGAGGAACAGCGGCTCTGTGCAGAATGCAGAGCAAGTCATGGAAACACTGCAGGAATGTGGGCAGTGGTGGGGTTACCTCCGGGCTTGCCAGCCACTTTAGATGCCACGCAGTTCTCGCTCTGAGGGATACTGCTGAAGGGCCTTACCCTCAGACGTTTGGAGGACCAGGGTCTTGCTGTACGGGCTGACTCCTGTTTTGTTGAAGGCCTTGACCCGAGCGTTGTATGTGCTGTTGAAGTGAAGACCATCCACAGTGCACATCGTCTCCTTCCCCACATACACCTCCTGAGAGTCAGCAAAGAACAGGACAGCACTTAGCCTGCACCCTTTGGAGGGGCGAAGGAGGCAGTGTCGCTCAGTGGTTAGGAACAAGAGCCCTGGTGTCATTCTAATCTGGATTTGAATCCTGTGAGATATTGGGCCATTTAATTTATCTTTTTAGCCTCAGTTTCCTAATCTGTAAAATGAGATAATAATATCCACCTTATGAGGTTGGTGTGAGGATTACTTAATGTTGTATATGCAGATCAGCATCATGCCTTCCATTTAGCATGGGCCAGGCAGCTAAAGAATGGTAGTTATTAGCAGCTTGGGCTTAAAAAAAATAAAACTGAGAGTTTATAGTTCAGATTACACTTATTAACTTGGCATTGATACAGTATATGACCCCTACTGAGCTCCTTATCCATCAGTATGGTTTGTAAAAAACATGTTTGAAACCATGAAAACAGGAAGGTGGTCTCTACCCTATGTTTAGAACTCCTCTGATGACTTCAGAACTGTCACAAAGATTACACTCCAAGCCACAGGGGGATAGATTTTCATCACAGTACAGAGGGAAGGGGGAGGAAACAGGGAAAGGAGGAAGAATGACATTTCAAAGGCTTAAAATAAATCCTAGCATAATGTGTCTTTAGCATAGGTTAGGCATTTGCCTCCCTCTTCAGCTGTACACACTGCAAAATTATGCTGATGTAATGAATAAAAATAATTTGCATTCAAAGCACAGCCTTAAAATGACAACTCTCTGGTAGGATACTAAGAAGACCGGGGTCTTGGATCGCCCATCAATTCATTACTCCTGCTGGAATAACAAAAATCAGAATATCATGCCCTCTCATTCAGTGCATCTCAAACTTTACGTGCATATGAATCACCTGAGGATCTTGTAAAAATGCAGTTGCTGATCCAGTAGGTGTCTGGGGTGGGTTCTGGGATTTTGCATTTTTAACAAGTTCCCAGGTGAAACCAATGCTGCTGGGGGAGGACCGCACTTTGAGTGAGGAAAAAGTCAAGACAAAATAAGAGAATTAATTTATTTAAAGAATTGGGAAAACCAGGAGAGTTACTTTCCCAGGAGAAAAAAAAAAGATAATAAATGGCAAAGAAACGCCCTGAAAATGACACAGGAACTGAAAAGGCAAAGTCAGGAATGAGAAACTGACAAATAGATAGGATTTTACACACACACAACACACGCTGCAAAAGACATGAAATGGAACCTGAGGCCCTTAGCTTGGAAAGAAAGAAATTAGATTTTATCATGCCAATAAATCAACATATATGTAAATAAGGCTTCTCTATCAAAAGAGAAAACCTTTGTCCTTGAGAATTGTAGAAGACACAGTCCCTGCTCTCAAGTACTTAAACCTAGTGGGGATCAAAAACACATCCAGGAAAAGGGGGCCTTCAGAGGCTTTGCTCTTGAAAGCTAGTGGCCCAGGTTTGGCCATTGGTGACCAGAAGAAAGCCTCATCCTATGGGCCTGAGGTTTTTTTAGATAGGGGTCTCCCCTTCTTCAGTGCAGGAACTGGCCTCAGTCCCCAGAAGGGCTGCTCCCTTGGGAAGCTCCAAGCATCAGAACTTCCAGGCAAGACTAGGGTGGAGAGGATGGAAAGTAGGGTGGCAGGGAAAGGATGCATGAGAACGAAGCTCTGTATGAGAGAGAAGCAGACACATGCCAACAGGTGGTGGCACATGAATCATCAACCAGGGGGTACCACAGCCGTGTCTTACCAGGAGGCCATTCTGTCCTGCCTTCAGAGGGCAGCCTGAGCTTCTCAATGGGGATAGGGCTCCCTTGCCTTGGGAAGACAGCAATCTTCTGGTACCAGTTCTATCTGGTGAAAGGCCCAGAGTAAAACTATAGAACTGGGGAAACCTTTGCTAGAAAGGTTTCTTAGAATAGGGAAGCTGTAACAGGAGATCATGTCAATTAAGAGGAATGCCAATCAAAGACATTAGAAGCTGTGGATTGTAGAAATAAGCCTTGGACAATGGTTAATTATATTATTAGCAATAAGCAATGATGGTAATAATAATAGCTAATAATGCACGCTTGCCATGTTCTAGGCAGCCTGCTAGGAATTTTGTATGAATTATCTAATGGACTCTTAGCAACAAGGCATGAGATTCACGCTATTGTTATCATCCCTCTCGTTAATAAATGAGGACCTGAAGCCTCAAAGGGGTGATAATTAGGCATTGTCCACATAGCTAGCGTGGAGGAGACCAACTTGAATGCAGGCAGTCTGACTCCAGTACTGCATGTCCTGTCTCTTAAGAAGGGTAGGGCAGTTTCAGAGACTGCTCCATCCACCTTCATGGTAGAGGGAGAAAGCAGGCTTCAGGTATGGCCTGTCCCCGGGAGAGACGGGGAAGCCTGTCTCTGGCAGGACTCCCTGGCAGGTCCTCTGACAGAGTCACTGGTTTGGGTTAATAAGTACGTAGTGGGCTCTCTACTGACCCGGAATTGACCACCGTTGCCATCATCCAGCTCCAGAATGTATCCATCGGCGGGCACCGTGGACAGGGGTGGCTGTTTCCAGGACAATGTAGCGCTGTTGTTGTGGGTACAACATTCCTCCAGCTGTAGGATAGGGGTTGCTGGGACTGGAGAGGAAGCTAAACAGAAATTAGTGTAACTGGCTTCTGTTAAGCTGCAAATATTCCAGTATCTTAGAATGACAAACATCCCCCTGATAAACACATGGTTAGAAGTAGCCAGCCTGGGGTGCACAAGGGAGCTGAACAGGATCCTTCACAGTGTCCCCAGGAGTCAGACTGGCTCCTGATTTGTGGTTAGGACATTTCCTAAGCGCACAGTGGCCCTTCCCACCTTCATTGTGGCTGTTGGAGGGGAGACAGGCCGATTCACAGAACTGCTCTGTTCTCATCCCCTTGAGCACTGAAGACATTATCCCTACAGGAAATGTTTACATAGAGGCTGGGTTTCCAGTCCAACTCAGTAAAGCCTATTTAACTCATAATGTGCCTGAAGCTATGCTAATTATTTTATCATAAAACTTATTCTGAGATTTAAACCCAAGTTAATAAACCAGAGACTGCCTATTCTGAGAAATAGCTCTGAAACCACTACATTTCCAATATTCTATCATTTTTTTAAAACCAGTGATTCTACTCTAGGTCTTGTGCACAAAAGTAGCTATAACAGTGGATTTTTGAAAATTTGGTTCCCAGAGAGATCACAGTGATCTCTCCATTTCAAAACTTCTGAGGAACCTGACGTCATTATCTCAAGGTAGCTATACCTCAAAAACAGCACTAGGTCAAGTCGACTCATTTGCAGGTATAGTAGGCCCACTGTGAGCCTGGTATGTGGACTAGGGGTCTGGGGCATGACGAGGAGGCTCAAGATGCCTTTGCAGCTGCGTGAGAGTCTGTCATGCTGTTACGAGTCATAACAGCCCCCTCCACATTTTATACTGTGACTCTTTTCTAGTACTTAAAACTGCAAATTAGTTGAGCCTTCAGACACACGTAGAAATATCAGTTACTGAATAATCCCAGTTCTTCATATATAAACTTAATATATGCAGTTGGGAACCATGGTTTATTTTTATTTTTATTTCATTTTATTTATTTATTTATTTATTTATTTATTTATTTATTTTGAGACAGAGTCTTGCTCTATTGCCCAGGCTGGAGGACAGTGGCGAGATCTCAGCTCACTGTAAGCTCCGCCTCCTGGGTTCACACCATTCTCCTGTCTCGACTACAGGCGCCCGCCACCATGCCTGGCAAATGTTTTGTGTGTGTGTGTGTGTGTGTGTGTGTGTGTGTGTATTTTTAGTAGAGATAGGGTTTCACCGTGTTAGCCAGGATAGTCTCAATCTCCTGACCTCGTGATCCACCCGCCTCAGCCTCCCAAAGTGCTGGGATTACAGGCGTGAGCCACTGCGCCTGGCTGGGAGCCATGTTTTTACTAACTGTTTAAAAATTTTTTTTAGCACCAAAACATTGATTTATTATTGTTATTATGTTAGCACTTTAATAACAGGAGAGAACAGCTTGGACCATATCCAGGGACATTTAGATGAACAAATGTTCATCATGGAACACCTGGTATGCTGTATCAAAATTGGACTCTGTGTCTTGTGCACTGAATTAAATCTATGTCTTGTCAGTCATCCCAACCAAAACAGTGTTTAATTTTACAGCAGTTTAGAAAACAGGTTCTATGGTAGATAACCTAGAAAACAAAAGCAGCGACTGTAACATATGAAATGCAAAGGTGAAGCCGATCAATTGTCTTATACTTAAGAAAAGACTGTAGGCATTACAATAAAATCATGTCTGAGCTACTAAATTAAACATAGCTAAATCAAAATTCATGCCTGTTAAAACTGCAGGCAATCGGTTTAGGAGAAGAAATCATGTTTTAAGTTTCAATGGCACAGGATTTGGGTGAAATCTCATCAAAGAGCTACAGCTACTGCAGGCTCAGAAGCCCCAGAAATCCAGATTTGGAGGAAAGGAAGTAAATTCATTGCCTTGCTCACTAAATAAACTACAGGACTGGTTGGAAAGAGATGGACACAGAAGATGTAACTCCTTTTAATGAGAGTATCTAAATATAAATAGGCATCACCCAGGAGTTGTAACTACAGGATTAATTTTAGGTCATTTTAACTACTAGGGACTTTCCTTTTTATTTAAAATTTGTTTCCTTTATTAAAACGCATTTTTAACATATTTGCTATGGAAGAAAAATATAACAGGTTTAGGGAAACCATTCTTCAAAGGGCTTATGGAGACATGAATGATTCCCCCTGGGGGGTATTTATTCTTAACTGTCCTTATTAGTTAGTGCCCACCATGAAACAATTCCTTATGCTCTTATTTCATTAGCTCCATATTAGTCTTTCTTTTTCCCTTTGTTCATGTTTCAGGCAAGTCTATATTTCATCAATTACAAAAATCAAAGAATAAGATCACAGATGGTTTCAACTTAAATCATGCAAATGCTTACAACGTCTCTGATAAGAAAACTCAAATGTACCTGTGTAGCCATAGGTATAATTAAAAGAGTAACTGAAATACATGATGTCATGTGTAATTAAAACATCAGAACTTAATTTATAAGTCCTTGGTGGATACAGTTTAAAAGACCAAAAGGATATAAAAAAAGGCTAGACTCAATAATCTTCAGATCTTGATATTGTCCCAGATTTGGACAAATTAGCAAATGGACAAAAAGGCAAAGGGAGAGGAAAAAAAAAAACACAGAACTAACCCAGAGATATTTGCGTCTGTCTAAATTTATTCCTCCATGTGCTGAGAATTAGTTTTCCCTTTTCCTTATTTACCCCCAGTGATGCGGTACATAAAAGGTAAATGTGCTAAAATTACAGCCTCATTAGCAGAGACTCAGGCTGACATTCTAGAAAAATATATTTTATAGTGGGTGTTATGTTATCCTATTTAACTTCATTAGGCACAAAATAAATGGTCTACTAGAAATCCAAAGTACTTTCCAGTTAATCTATCTTTTATGATTCGGAAAAGGATAGCATTACAGTTTCTGCACTAAAATCTAAGGAAGAGCATTGTATTTTACTGAAACTCCTGTTATTGGGGCTTTCCTAGCTATCTTGATTTTTACACTTTCATGATCATTCTGGGGCAGCTGTTGTTCTTTCCTTAAGAATGAATTTCTCCTGTCCTGATCAGGGTTCTAGCATTTATCCTTCTTTTAGCCTGTAAAATCAAGCTTTAGGCTAAAAATTCTCCTTTTAAAATACAAGGGGGCAGCTATTCTTACTAACTTCCTTGAAGAGGTCTGGCAGAGCTGTGGTTCAAAATTAAATTTTCCAGCATCATCTTCTTATACCAATGTTTTCAAATGTCTTCCCTTTTTAAGGCCACTCTATTTCAAATTCTATCTCACGTTTTGTTTAATTTTTTTTCACAAATCCTTCAGATTGTGAACACTCACAACCATCCAGAATTCCTCTGTGAAAGTACACAGGAGTGTGGCGGGGAGAAATGAGAAGAGAAGCCGGGCTCCCGACCTCAACAGGGAACACTAATCATCAGGGCTGCTTTCAAGCGCTTTACCGAATGTTAGAGAGTGTGGTGAGGTAGTCACTCATTTAATTTTCACAACAATCCTATGAAGAAGATATTGCTACTATCTTTATTGTGCAGCGGAGGAAATGGAAGCATAGTAAGGTTTGATAGCTAGTAAGTGGCAGAACTGGCATCTGAAACCAAGCAGCCTGGCTCTGGAGGCTGTGTGCTTAGCATTGCATCATACTGCCCCTCTCCAGTCTGGTGCCTAGAAATAGTGTACTGGAGGAAAGTCTCCACATCTAATTCCCAAAGTTTCTTTCTGTTTCCTATAATGTGAACAATAAAGATTCCCCAAATAAAGATTCTACCTTCACAACTATGGTGGTTGAGAATGCAATTTTACTGCGTTATCTTCTCTGAAGGCTCATTTGTAGACTGTCATTCCCCTTTACGTGGCTGAACAATACAAATGGCATCTGAGAAAAGTTAGACTTTAGAACAACTACAAGCTGTTTCTGGAAAGCTATTATCGGTACACTGTTAAAGATAGCCCTGAACGCATGTTTTGAGTCCATGCATTTCAGGCTATCAGCATGAACAGATTACCTGCAAGCGTGTCTGCTCATTCCTTCCCCGCTAACCCTCTGGCAGCTTTACCCCTATGATTTATAGGAGACTCTATTCAGATCACACTGTCCTTGCCCATGACCTTGGTGCATACTCAGGGCTTATATTCAACTTGTGTCAATAAAAATAAATACACCCTTACGTGAGTAGAGACACTTAAAGGGATTAACAGCCAGTGGTCTATGTGCTAGAAAGGCTTGGTGAACTGTTAGGTCATTGTTTCATCCTGGTTCAGAATGAACAAACTGCCATTTCATTTCAGTACCATGACTCAAGAATTTTGGGATTCTTTGTGTACTTAGACAATTTTGGGTTAATATTTATTGGGGGAGGAAGTAGGTATCTGAAATCTATTCTCAACCAAACAGTAAAGCCCTTGGCTGACTAGGAAGAGACTTAAAATTTCCTTCCTATAACCTGGAAAAGAGCTGATTATACAACCTTAGCATTAAGTGGAAAATGTTTTTAAAATTATTCTCTAATAAAAATAGAAGACAAAGCTTAATATGTTGTTTTCTATAAAAGAAAAGTCTAAAAGATCAAACGCCACTTCCAGTATTCTGGAAAGAGGGTAAGATGATTTTCTAATCAAAACAAAACCAGAAAATGTGCCATTACAATTTAGGGATATTTGAAAAAAGGTACCAAATAGATCTCCATTGCTTGAGAGTGGTGTGGAATCAGAATGGGCCAGTTAAATCCTTAGCTAACAAGAGAGTAAAACTTTAGATAGTGCATTCTTGCTGAATAGCAGCTGGTCTGAGTGTAAATATGTAAAAGCCAACTATAAACCTACTTTCTTTGGTATCAACAACAACAATGGCAACAACAATGGCATCTATGACGAGCTTTTGAAACCAGAGATGTTTGATAAAATTCTGAGTCAAGAAGTAAACAGATATTTTAGTTATCATTTTGAGTCAGATCTTTAAATGCATACTTTAAGTGAATTTGAAAATATTTTAACTTCCTCCTGTAATCAACTTAGCACAATTAGAAAATACATATTGAATTACACGTATTGTTAGTTTCACAAAGGACAGATTACTTTAACACCACTCCGAATGCTACGGTCTTTGAGGTGCAGTTTCTTGACATATTTTTTACTGACAAGTTGTGAAAGTGCAGTTGATTAAACTGACTAAGAATATCTTTAAAAAATGAAAAGATTAACACCACAACAGGAAGAGTTGTGTATATATTAACAGATATTACAGAGGCCAATAGAAGTCTGAACTCCAGCCAATCAAGTTCTATTGTGTCATGACCTTTGGCTTTTTCTTTCCATCACAAGCATCTGACAGATGAAAATTATTCAGCTTCTAAAGAAGACTAGGCTCTCACTGAATTAATTAAACTCAATGAGCACAAAGCAAAGCATATAAATTAACCAGGCAGAGTGATAATAGTCAGAAGTAAATTAAATTAGACAAAGTGTTAAAAAGAAAATGAAAATGGAAGACTATAATCCAGTATTATACCAAATGGCCTGTTAGGTTAACTTCATGAATCATTGTTCTGGTTGTTGTGTAGTTTCAGATGGATTTGTGCTGGGAGGGTGTTCCGCATTTTGGCCCTGAGAGTACTTGGTATTCTCTGCTGTGTGTGCAGACTTGAACAGACTGGACAAACAGCCTTGTCCCTCTTACTTTTGTGTGCAGTCCTAAGTGGCCAAGTGACAGTGCTTTAGAAATGTGGTCTGTGATGCAGAGAGCATGAACTCGCAGTTCCCATACCCAGTGAAGGGCCTGTTCACTCCAGCTCAATCTTTACCATCCTGCCAACTGGCCTGGACTCCACCGTGGGCAGATGGACATGACTCAGGAGGGCAATGAATGGGGGAGGAGAGAGTTTTGACAGCTGATTAAAGCATTTCAAAGCCCTGAGGCTTTTACCCTCTAACTGCCCCCTCCTCCTGCCTCCTCACCAAGGCTAATTGGGTTAGCTCATTTTTTCCTCTACCACCAAAAGTCTTTCTATTGCTCTTTTGTGACATATTTTTTCCTCCAAGCTACTTGTGACATACCTTTCAGTGATTTTTATCTCACTGAAAGAATTGAGAACAGAGAGAGGCTGATCCAGGGGGATTTATCTGGGGCTCTATATTTTATTAAGGACGGGTTTATTTTACAGGCTACCACATTGGTATTAAAAATATATTTTTTTAAACAGCAAGAAAGAATTGCTGCAACAAAAATGTAGATTTGTTAATATTAAGAGATGAATTCACTTATTCCTTGAAGAAGCTGCTCAGTGTGGCAACAGCTTTATAGCACAAACTAGAAGTTGTAGGAGCTGGTTCTCTACCCATGCTCCCTGACTTTGAATCCTGGCCTTGCCACTCACCAGCTGTGTGAGCTCAGACAGGTAACCCAGTCTTCCTGTGCCCCAGTTTCTTCAACTGTCTACTAGGGTTACAAGAATAAAATGAGCTATACGTAAAACACTTCGGAGAATGTCTGGTTTGGTTAGCACTCAATAAATGTTAAACATTTTTCTTACTGTAACAAAGCATACTTATTTCCAATCTATGCACTACTTCAAAAATTTATGAAGGCATCTTCCCAAAGCAACACATATTAAACCCCCAAAAAGGAGAAAGTTCAAAATAAAAGAGAGCAAAAATCCATTAAAAGGCTGAGAGACGTACACATACCAAGTACAGGAACACATTTAACTGCCTGATGTGGACCCTAAGTAGACAGCCCTGAAACTTACTGATTTATATGATCTCTCTTTGATAAAAGGATGCAGGTATATTTTTCTTAAGAAACAGAACTTTTAAAGCACTGAATGCTGAGTCATTTACTATGTGGATGCTTAAATCAGGAGTTGCAAAGAGCAAATCAATTTCAATTTAAAAAATCAGCAAATGACAAAACTATAGAGATGGAGAAAAGATTAGGAGTTTCCAGAGATTAGAGGTGGTGGAGGGGAGGGGTATGACTTTCAAGGTGTGACAGCAGGGAGATCTTCGTAGTGATGAAACAGTTCTGTATCCCGATGCAGTGGTGATTATATGAATCCGTACATAGGATAAGATGGCATAGAACTATACACACACACTTTTCAGTGTCAACTTCCTGGCTTTGATATTATATTATAGCTACAAGATGTAACCATCAACGGAAGCTGGGTAGAGGGTGAATAAAACTTCTTACTATTTTTGTAACTTCTTATGTATTTCAAAACAAAAAGTTAAAAAGAAATATTTTTCAAATGGGTATTACACTGCCATAAAAATGCTGTTGCATGGTTGGCTTGATTCATTATTTTTCTTTGAAAGAGTTGTTTACCTTAAAATATTTTCAGCCCCCACCCAAAATCTCAAAGAGATCTTGCCATATCCCTTAATCATATAATCTAATTTTAAAGTTTATATCAAATTTCCATTTTCCTTCCAGGCTTGCATTTTTCTGCCAGTATTGGCAGGCCAACTGTGATCCTCTCAAATTCCCACTGATCCATGCTCAACCATTTGCTTACTATCTCATCCATGTGGAAGCAGTCACTTCAATTCTGAACTCCTCTGATTTATATCAATATTTCTGGATTCCTTTCTGTACCAAGATTTTATTTATGTATTGTGATGATCTCTTTCTCTCTCTGCCTTCCTCTTTTCATGTCAGCTGTTCTCTGGTGCTGAACACTTGAAATCTCTAAGACTCTGAAAGAGGCAAGCATCGAGTTGATCTGAATTTATCCAGCTTGCTGAAAAGTAGGTCACACATTTATAAAGAGACATTTTCATTACATAAGTTAGGAGCCACTCCAGATTCTTGTAACATTAGCCAAAGGGGTACTGATCCTGCTTCAAGCACCAGCATCCACTCAGGATGTTGCTCTCTGATTTGGGGGATGCAAGGACATACCTTTCACCTGCACGAAGTCGAGCTGGTGGATGGATTGCAGCAGAGGGCTGTTGTCCAGACTCAAGTCAAAGTCCGTGGTCATCCTTGGAGTGAGTGTGCCTTTACCCCACTGATCCTCAGTCAGGTGCACTCTCCTTATGAGGGCGTCAGAAATCTAATCAGATAAAAAAGACCACAGCCTAAGAAATACACCACCACACTCGAAACACAACACTGCCCCTTGGCTCTCCAGGAGCGTTACTCCCAAAATGCCTTGAGAACTCATACCCTGACTGCTTCAGTGCAGTTGGTGAGGAACACCCCATTAGGACTAGGGTGACTCACAATTTATCAAGCAAATCTGAACACTTTTGTGAGTCAGGGGGCACTATAAGAAATTAGAAGGTGTTAACTGATTTAATAGACAAATCTGAATATATGATCATGCTATTTATGGTAGATTTACTAAATGTCAACAATTTTAAAGGATGATACATTGGAAACTAGTTAATTTCTATTAGAATCAGTAGCTCAACCCTTCTAATTTAAAGCGTGAGTATCCTATCAAGACTTGGAAATGAGTTTCATAAAATAGTTTAGTGAGGGTGCAGATGGAATTTCTCACAATGTAAGCACATCATCTTCATGTGATTATCACTGTATTCTTTGGTAGAAAGCTCTTTCATTTCTTATATTCAATCTCTGTCTGTCACTCTTGGCCAGTTTAGTAGAGTGTGACTTGGAAGAGATCTACATGTTCCTTAACAAAACGTTGCTTATCATTGGGATCAAAGCTTAAGTAAAATCCAGCTTACACCATAGCATCTCACTGAAACAATTAACACTGAAGAATGAGAAATCTCTGCATTTGAGAAATCACTGACTTTCTGGCCAGTAGAAGGTGTCAAGAAGGTAGACATCTTACAAACTTAGACACTTAGACATCTGACAAAACCGTCCAAGAGATATTAATGAATAAGGACCGAATTCTTGGGCAAGGCAGTAACTCCACTTTGAAAGAACTTACAGATAATTATGTTTTCATGATTAAACACAAGAATAAAAAGAAGCAAAAAAGAAAAAAGAAAAAAGAAAAAAAAGCCCATGCACCTCTCAAACTTGTAGTACATGGTAGCAGTGACTTCTGGGAAGTCAGTGGAGTTTATTTAGCAGGCACTTCCATGTACACTGCAGTGTGAAGGTAGGTTCTGTTACTGAGAGACCCAGGGCTGTTGGAAGTCTGACTTAAGCATCCTAGACTATGTCCTATGGGACATTTAGAATCTGAAGCAGAAACTAGTTAACTCTTACCTGCAAAAAGCCACTGGGATCATTTTCCTTAATCACCTCCAAGCAGTATTCCATGAGACCTGTGGTCTGGCGCAATTTCACTGTGCAGTGAGAGATCTGATCTCGAACCACCTAGGATTAAAAAGACAACAGAGCGGTCCAAGATGGCAGAGGGTAGAAGAGAAGCAAACTGGACCATTGGAAAGCTTCTTCAAACCAGAATCCATTCCATCCTGGAATGGAACTAAATTTATGAGAATATTTTCTGGGAATGTCTGCTGTGGATAAGGACTCTGGAAGACAGATGGGATAAGATTCTCAAAGGAAATTGGTAACAGGACCCATCAGAAGGGAAGGCAGGTAGATTTTGGAACCCTAGATCTGGTGACCTTGGTGCATCAACGAACACCTTCCAAAGGTCCCCCTGCCCTGCGCTTTTCTGTGAAGCTGACTCTCCCGTGCGGTTTGCTGGGGGTCTGTGGAGGAGCTATAGCTCCCCAAGATGTGGCTGCAGCTGTGCTTGGTGACACTGTCCACCTTCAGTGCCCTCTACGTTACTTTTAAAGAGCAGACATCACCATCTGAACCCAATTCCTTTCCCTTCCTGCTCCTCCACACAGCCAATTGTTCTGCCTCTTTTTCCCTGCGTGGTTGGTGGGGGGACCTGGAGGGCCAAGGTGGAGCTTGGGAGAGATAATGAGCTAATGACAAGCTGGAGAAAGAAGACGGATGCATAATTAAGTTTTAAGAATAACCCACTGAAACCACTGCCTCTTTCAGAGAGCAATTGTAAAGGCTGCTCATTTGCCAAGCTGAGTCTGCTTTAACCTAAATAGGCATCTTTCTGAGCAAGCGGTTTCTGCTTCTAAGAAGCTGTCTGTGCTTAGCGATGAATGCATGACATTCCTTGAAAAGTTTTTTTCTTCAGAGGCATTTGTCATATGTGTCCGCTGCTCAGTAACCCAAGTCTTGAATGCCTATATGGTTTTTTCTTATTTCCAAAGATGGGGTCCTGCCATGTTGCCCAAGCTGGTCTTGAATTCCCGGGCTCAAGCAATCCTCCTACTTTAACCTCCAAGTAGCTGGGACTACACTGCACCTATCTTTGAATGGTTGTCGAAGTGTAAAATTGAAGAAGGGTTTTCCAGGAGCCATAATTACTCACATCCTCAATATTTAAACTACTTTGCAAAAGCCTAAAAAATATCTAGTATTTTGGATCGTATGGATAATAGCCAAAAGAGAATCTAATAATAATTATTTAAAAATGTTCCTTGTTCCTTCTTTTCATTTTTGGTTATAAATTTATTTTCCATTAAAGATTATTTCATCCACTTTCCAAAACAAACAGGAAATAGATGAGAAAAAGCAAATACTCTTATCATTCTAATGTAAATTTTTAAAGTACTTTGACATTTCTTTTTAGTTTTTCTCTGGAACCAGACTTATCATTGCAGTCATTGTATATGACAATTTTACCTTCCCTTTCCCCCAATTTAATACTGTAACACAGGCATTTTTCATGTTGCCACCATCAATGGTTACAAAAACATCCCATTGAATGGATGATCTTAATTTGCTTAATCATTCCTGTTCTCTTATTATTGGACATTTAATTTCTATCTAATATTTTGACAACTCATTCATTCATTATTTCTGATTTTTTTGTTCCTAATGTTTTACCATGGCAAAATACACACAGCATGACATTTTCCATTGTAACCATTTTCAAGTATGTAATTCTGTGGCATTAAGTACTTTCACACTATTGTGGAACTATCACCAACATCCATCTCCAGAACTTTTTCATTTTCCCAAATTGAAACTCTGAACCCATTAAGCAACATCCCCATTTCCCCTTCCTCCCAGCCCCTGGCAACCACCATTCTACTTCCTTTCTCTATGAATTTCACTATGCTAAGAACCCCTTACATAAGTGCAATCATATAATATTTGTCCTTTTGTGACTGGCTTATTTCACTTAGCATGATGTCTTTGAGATTCAACCATGTTGTAGCATGTGTCAAAATTTTCATCTTAAGAGCAAATAGCACTTCGATGTATGTATACCATATTTTCTTTATCCATTCACCCACTGATGAACACTTTTGGCTACTGTGAATAAAGTTATTATAAACACGAGTGTACAAATATCTTTGTAAATCTCTGCTTTCACTTCTTTGTGGTATTATACCCCGAGGTGGAGTTGCTGGATCGTGTGGTGATGCTATGTTTAAGTTTTTGAGGAATCACCATACCGTTTTCCATGGCAGCTGTACCATTTTACATTCCCACAGCAATGCACAAGGATTTCAATTCTCCACATCCTCACCCACCTTTATTATTTTCTGATTTTTTAAAAATACAGCCACCGTAAATGTGTAAAGTGGTATCTCATTGTGGTTTCGATTTGCATTTCCCTAATGATTGGTGATGCTGAGCATCTTTTCATATATTTATTGGCCATTTGTGTAGCCTCGCTGCTAATCAGGTCTTTGTACATTTTTAAAATTGGGTGTTGTTGTTGTTGAGTTGTAGGAGTTCTTTACATATTCTGGATATCAATCTCTTATCAGATATATGATTTTCAAATATTTCTTACTGTTGTGTGGGTTGCCTTTCCACTGCTTGTGTCCTGTGAGACATAAATATTTCCAACTTACTTATATTTTGTTTCCTTTGCTTTTGGTGTCATATCTGAGAAATCATTGCCAATTCCAGTGTCCCAAAGGTTTCCCCCTGTTTTCTCCCAAGAGTTTATAGTTTTAGGTTTTGTATTTATTTCTTTGATCTATTATGAAGTAATTTTTGGATATGGAGTTAAGTAAGTGTCTAACTTCATTTTTTTTTTTTTTTTTTTTTTGCATGTGGATATCCAATTTTCCCCACACCACTTATTGAAAACACTGCCCTTTTCCCATTGGCACCCTTGTGAAAAATTATTTGAGCCACTATGTAAGAGTTTATTTCTGGATTCTATTCTATTATAGTGGGTCTATATATGTGTCCTTAGCCAGCATCCACTATTTTGATCATTGCAGCTTTATAATAAGTTTCGAAGTTAGGAAATGTAAGAACTTCAAGTTTTTCCTTTTTCAAGATTGTTTTGGTTATTTACATCACCCAGTTTTCTGATAGATGATTTGTTACTGCTTTTTAACTTTTAATAATAATTAAAAAGGAAAATAAAATGTAGGATTTAAAATCTCTTTATTGTCACTGGTGAAAGGAACCAACTTTGATGGAAAGATTATTTTTGTGAGTTTTGGGGGGATCAAATTTAAAATTCACTAGTTGATTTATTTTCTTCTGACATCCAATATGCCTGACAACCACCACCACCATGGTCTGGGCTCAATAAATACAAATTATTTTTTTTTTATTCAGAAAATAACAGGAAGATTAGGCTTCCATTTCTTGGGGAGGAAAACCCCACAAGTAAAACAATTAAAAATTAAAGAGAGGTGACCTACAGCTAATATGCTATTCCCCTCTGCTGTATGAGGCTGAACTAACTTGTTTCCAGGATGACATTTTTATATTTTGGTAGCCAGTGTATTGGTGCTGCTAGGTAGCAGACACCTCCACAGCCATCATTTCATTATCCAAATGACAACTGCCCTTGACTACTGCCCTGGAAGTCTGAATAACAAGGACAGAGGGAATCTGAGCACTATAACCCAGAGTCAGTCTGCTTTTGAGATAAAATAGACTGAATGGTTGTGTTTCCTTTCCAGAGGATTCAGTTCAATGATGTATTAATGTACTGAAATACATTACTCAGTCCTTATAAAATTCCATGTTTGCTTCTATAAATTTCCATATCAAGTATGGTTTATTGGGTGCTGAAGGAGCTATCTGAGTGTTGGGGCTCTCTGCTGATTCTTAAGAAGCTTAATTGTTACACTGCCAAAGAGCCGGGGAGTTTCAGCAGGGGTTTGCCCTTGGCTCCTGCATTCTATGACTCAAGCTCCTTGGAAGGACTCAATATTCTTGAGTTCCTGGCTCTCAACCCCTCACTCTTGCTACAGTTGATTTTGGTCCACCTTTTTACATTTTAATCAACCATTCACAATGATCACAATAGCCTGTGATAAAATCACTGCTAAAAATTGAACTATGGGGTTCCCAAAGAAGCATTTTGGGTGCCCTGTAATTAACTTAGAGTTTCTGAATTAATTTAGCAAGATTTCCCACATTATAGAAATCAGCCGGATTATCTTAAATCAGATCTTTTAAGAGTATAAATACTTTCTCTCTAGCTGTCTTTATCAACTCTCTTACTTGCTACCTTCTTCAACCTGCGTTATTCATATCACATTTTGTGATCATTTATTTCTACATTGAGTTTTTCATAGAAAATGATTCCTGGAAGCCAGGCCACCTCACTGTTGTCTTTGAATGACACATTTCTGTGCTTTGGCTCTGACGTGCCAGCGAACCCCTTGGCATCATGTGTGCAGCGGGCTGGATTCAAGAGGTCCTTTTCTCAGGGACAGAGCAAGTTGCAGAAATGACACAAATAGGGCCTGGGAGAACAGTTTTCCTGTTTTCATCTGCACTAAAGCCTAAACCAGCTCCCACAGGACAGTGAATTAATCTGTAGTCCACAGTTTCAGAGAAGGCTTTTAAAATTTTATCAGCAGAGCCACCATCTGTTCTGGATGGCAAATGCCTATTGATCATTTGAACAGTTTTATTTTGTTAAGTGGCAAATTTATAAGGTCATTTCTTGGGTCAGGATACGACACTGATACTTATTTGTTAAAGGACAGTCTGAAGGACTGTTGTGTCCCTTTGAATTCTCAGACATTGTCAGTAGCCCAGAGCAACCCAGGAGAGAGTATACAACAAGTTTTATCCTGCCTGTCCACAATTACATGCCCACCACTAACAGACCAATCTCCTTCTTCCAGGCAGCTCATGTGACACAACCAGAAGCAAGACCTGAGGTTAATTAAGGGGAATTTCATTCTTAACCCAACCATAACCTTCCTCCACCTCCATATACCTCTCTATTTTACATGTGGTTCTTTTAACATTTTTCTTTATTTATCCTTTTTAAATAAATGCTTTTTTCTTTCTTTTTTTCTTTTTTCTTTTCTTTCTTTCTTTTTTTCTTTTTTTTTTTTGAGATAGGGTCTCACTCTGTCACCCAGGCTGGAGTGCAGTGGCACACTCACAGCATACCACAGCCTCAACCTCCTGGGCTCAAGTGATCCTCCCACCTCAGTCTCCCTAGTAGCTGGGACTAACTACAGGCACATACCATCACACCTGGCTAATGTGTATATTTTTGGTAGATATGGGGTTTTGCCATGTCATCCAGGCTGCTCTTGGGCTCAAGTGATCCTCTCGCCTTGGCCCCCCATAGTGTTGGGATTACAGGCGTGAGCCACCGCACCTGGCCAGTGCTTTTTCCTATAGTACTCTCTCTCATCATAGGTTTTGTTGGGATATCACTAATGAACTACAGCCTAAGTAAACACTAACATTCTTTCTCTATTTCAAAAAGTTCTTTCTTAAATATAAGCTATGCCTTCCCATTACAGTTTAAAACAATTTCCCCTAAGCATAAGGTAATTCTTTAATCCTTTTTGTTTAAGGTCCGGTACAGTTGTCTTCTCGGTATCTGTGGGGGATTGATTCCACGATTCCCTGAGGATGCCAAAATCCACAGATGCTCAAGTCCCTGATATAAAATGGTATAGTATCGGCATGTAACCTATGCACATCCTTCTATACACTTTAAATCATCTCTAGATTATTTGTAATACCTAATACAATGTAAATAGGTATTGTATTGTATTGTTTAGGGCAGGGGTCCCCGATCCCCGGGCCGTGGACTGGCACTGGTCTGTGGCCTGTTAGGAACTGGGCTGCACAGCAGGAGGTGAGTGGCCGGCCACCTCCTTTCAGATCAGCAGCGGCATTAGATTCTCATAGGAGCAGGAACCCTTCTGTGCACTGTGCATGCAAGGGATCTAGGTTGCCCGCTCCTTATGAGAATCTAATGCCTGATGATCTGAGGTAAAACAGTTTCATCCCAAACCATTCCTCCCACCCCCACCCCCCTGCAGCTCTCTCTCTAATAATATTAATAATAACATCATATTATTAATAACATTAATTATGTTAATTAACACAATATTAATTATATTATTACTAATAACATAACATTAATGATACTATGTCATTTTGTATCAGGGACTTGAGTATCTGTGGATTTTGGTATCTGCAGGGAATCGTGGAATCAATCCCCCACAGATACTGAGGAGACAATTGTACTCCATGGAAGACAATTGTCTTCCATGAAACTGGTCCCTAGTGCTGAAGAGGTTGGGAACCACTGGTTTAAGGAATAATAAGGAAAAGTCTGTGCATGTTCAGGAGAGACTTTTGTTTTAAAATATTTTCAATCCCTTGTTGGTTGAATTCATGGATGCAAAATTCATGGATATGGAGGGCTGACTGTACTTTTAAGATGCAAGCTTGAAGAGTTTGTTCTCCATGGGTCCTTTTGATCAGGAGGGAGTTTCTATGTGTCCTGTCGTGTCCTAAAGCATGATGACCAACTGATGCTTTGAATTAACTGTGTGAATTAAAGGTGAAGTGCTTTGGCTATTAGATCTTTCCAGTAAAATAAAGAATTCTCCTGTTTTTTTCCAAGAGTAGAACATTATCTACCATATCATTGTCACAGTCACTAAAACTTAGAGCATTTAACTTAAGAAAGAGCATCGTAAATTTCTCACATGCCACCACTCTCCCCCATAGTTTAAGGCAAATATTTTCCCCAGTCTCTGGAAACCACCTTCTATACTAATGTTACTAATTTACCCACACTGGCAACTCATCATTTCAAAGGCAAGTCTGAGGCTTTGAGTTTTTAATCAAGAAAAGGATCATTTAGGCCTTTAAATAAAACACACACCTGTTTTTAGGAAGTCTTGAGGTTTTTAACAGTAAAGCTGTGAAATTTCTGTTCTAGAAGTGTGAATATCACCAATGCTTTATCAATAAACATGGAGTGGAATATGCAAAGTAGGCTCTTAATGTATAGAATACTGTATCCCCGTACAGAGAAGTTAATGAAAGAAGAAATTCAAGACATTGGGAGAGAGAAGCATATTGGGCAGTCCCAACCACACAGGAGAACATTTACCACTGAAGGCGGGTTGCAATAAGAGTGAAGCAGTATGATGTGCTGTAGAATGTGAAGTGTAGCAAGGTATAGTGGATTACTCCATCCTCCTCAAAGTATGAGTTAGGTGCCTTCTGGAGGTAAGAGGTGTCACCCGCATCTGGGTTGAGGCAAAGAGTACTAAGGAAGTTCTGAGACTGACTTTGATTGGCATTGCCAAAGTGAGTAGGGAGCTGTTCATGGGTGTGACCCCTAACTAAGAGGAACTCCAGCTGTGTGTGGGGCTTCCTCGTGATTCCATGGGTAGCCTGGGTACCCTATCCCATACAGTCTCTCTTGTGATTTTTTGCTCCTACATGGTGGGAAGCAGAAGACTGCAAAATAATGCCAAATGAAACTCTGAAAGGAATTCATCATTCATGATGGGCTTGCAATCAATCATAATTGTGGTTAAATAATTAGAATTGGTTTCTACAGACTTCTGCTGAGGGCAACTGAAGGCTTCAAGTTGTTCTAGTGTGCCTAATTTTTCCAAATGTCTTCATTGTAATGGAATAACTGAGTTATTTGCCATTAGTTTTACAGGGATTGAGGTGGTTCTTGGCTTGAATTAGTTGCTTTTTCTTTCTAGTAATGACTGTAGCCAGTCAAATGGCATATATTTTTAATTTTTTTGTGAGCTGGAATTGCCTTCCTTCTTTCCTTCTTTCCTTCCTTCCTTTCTCCCTCTCTCTTTCCCTCCCTCCCTTTTTTCTTTCCCTCTTTCTTTCCTTCCTCCCTCCCCCTTTCCTTCCTTTCCTTTCCTTTCTTTTCCTTTCCTTTCTTCCTTTCTCTCTCTCTTTCTTTCTTTCTCTTTCTTTCTTTCTGTCTCTCTCTCTTTCTTTTCTTTCTTTCTTTCCTCTCTCTCATCTGAATCAAAGGATTATTTGCCTGTTATAAAACAATGACAAAATAGCTGCAGTAAGCAGTTCATATGCCAATAATATCCATAATGTAAATTTGTGTTCTTAATATGCAATATAATTAATTTTTGGCAAACATAATGGGATCATAACAGGCAATACATGGTAAATAATAACAAAGATAATGGTGAAAATAATGATAATTTTTCTAACAAAATGCAAAGCTTACACTAGGCCTCAAAGTCAAGCATTCTACAGATAACTACAATTGGCACATGGAGGTCCTCAGTAAATATTAATATGAAGACTGTGTAACATGGTAAGCTTTATCACCAGCCCTCAGCATCATTGCTGAATAATTTTGTTGGTATGTTAAATTTACCAACCACATATGGTAACTGAAAACTAGAATTTTTCCCCAGAATCATTTGGAATAACTGTAACATTTTTTTCTTTCAGAGGATCTTAGAGTTCAAAGGTAATCAAGAAAATACATATCGCCTCTTACTGTTCAATGTGTGAATTCATTCTAAAATATTAGCACACATTTAAGACAATTTCAGAGTTATGTCAAATTGTGAATGTTACATAAACAAAAATAATTTCTAGATATGTCTTTGGGCTTATCAAGGGAAAGTGGCATATGTAAAGTTTCTGAAGAAAGCACAGATCTCATTAATGGCACAATTTAGTTTAAGTGTTGTCATAAATCCCCTGCGAGGAGCACAGATAGGAAATTTAAGGCTTTCTTCAGCTACAGCAGACCTGGGAAGGATGTTAACACAATGGACAGACCAAGACGAAACACCCGGGGGTCCAGTGTGCGCTGCTGACTGTTGGAATATATTGCCCAAGTAGCTCCAAATAAGAGTTAGTAATATTTTTCTTGGAAGCTCGAAAACACTTCCTCCCTCAGTAGCTTTCTGACATTCGCGTTAGTTCACCACATTCGGAAAACAGATATTTGGTTCCCAGCATTTTATCAAACCACAGAGTAGGATTAACTATAATTTACATTTCAAACAGTTTTCCTCAAACATGTCCACATCTGCATATGTCTCAGAAGCTGCTTTGCTTTTTTTAGCTCACCAAACTTTGTGAACTATTTTATACAATGATCAATTATGAATTCATGCCACTAAAGAATCTCCCAGGTTCACGGATAATAACACCAGTGTATGGGCTAATTCTAGACTATGAACTATGGTATCATAGAAAACAAGCCCCTGGAAACAATTCTTCAGTGTGTTGAATGAAACCATATTTCCAGTCATTCTCTCTCGATCACAACATAATAGTTAATATACATTAAAGATTGTGCTAAGTGCTTTGCAATGCCCTGTGAGGTACCACTTCTAGCCTTATTTTACAGAGGAAATAAATTTTTGAGTCACAGACTTGCTCAAGGTGAGAAACCTAGTTAAGTGAGAAAGTGTGTCCTCTCACACCAGCCTCTATGACATAGAACATGGGCTCTTTACCACTCAGTTCCGTCTTACTTCAGAACCAGAACTATTAAATCTGTTCAAGCAATCAGTGCTTTCAGAGAGGGACACGAGTAGATTATAAAGACTGTGTAAATACACACTCACTTTCCAGCATCCCTAGTTTTTTGGATTGCTCTAGGAGAGAGTTGCCAGAAAAATACACACACAACTCCTCTCTTTGTCAGCAAAAAGCAGGCCCTCAGAGAACTCAGCCAAAGGGAAGCGGAAGAACATAAGATTACCCCTGCAGGACAGTGAGTGACGGGTTAGCCAACAAAGATAGAAAGAAGTACTGTGCTTGGCAAGTGATGTCTATAAAAGGCCAGTCTTTTCTCACAAACCTGAGTAGCAACAAAAGTGACAAGAAAGGGAAAAGGCAGGGGGAGAGAAGGAGAGCGAGCGAGCCGTGGAGGCCTGTATCAGTGGTCATGACGGTGTGAGTGGCACTGGTGGCTGTTTTTGGAAGCAATGACAGATATAATCAGCTGAAAACAGCAGAGAAACAAATCACTCGTGACAGAAGACAGAACAGCTTTGCTGCTGTGGGGGACAGCCAGCCACCTGTCTCTGGTTTCTGCAGTCCTTTGAGGTCTGGGCAGGAAACTCCAGCCTGGGCAGGGTGGAATGAGGGCAGGCAGCTGCCTCTGCTCAGCAACCCCCAAATGCATCCGCATGCCCTGCCGGGGCAGCCCAGCCAGTACAGATGGACCATCAGAGGGGGGAAGAGGACATAGTCACGCGATGTGGCATCCCAGCGATGCGTGAAAGCCATTCCTGGGCAATGACATCTACAGCCACAACACAGTCCTTAAGTGATTTTCTCACAGTCCTGTTCTGCAGAGGCAGCACAGAGCAGGAGGGCAAGCGGGCTTCTCATGCCTTCTGCCATTCTTTGATAGGGATAAATGATGCATTCTCAATCATCAAAAAATTCCCCCTTCCCTCCAGATTGCTGCCTTTATGTCTCTCCCATATAGAAAAGCTGGAGTTGCCCTACCATCACCATGTGACTGTCGCAAACTGTTCACCATATTCTTTTAAAAAGTGCCGGGAAGTTGTTTGCAATGTTTCAAAAAAGATATTTCCATTAAGAAAAAAGTTAAAATGTTATGGCTAGGTACCTAAATAGTTGGTCCACTATTTAGTGGGGCAAACTGTTCAGTTTCATTTGTGGTTTTATTTTATACAGTTCTATGTGATTCAAATGATATTTTGAGGACTGCTATAACAATAGAAGTTATGGGTTTCTGAAGGGTGCTCAAATTGAAGGGCTATAGTGACAGTTTTTTAGCCATGTTAGGCCAGGTGCTGGATACAGAAAACATCCATTGGTCCTCAGGCCTAACCGGATGGACCAAGACCACAGTGCACATGTGCTAATCACCCTCTTCTTCCCTGACAGCTTTGCCGATTCCTGCAGGTAGGAATGTAAGTGGTCATTAACACACACTTCCTATAATTTGGACTGCTCAGGTGCCAGCTCTTGAGGTACTCTGTGACCATTTTAGCTGCAAGTAGGTTTGCCCTGTCACAACTTCTGTGACATTGGGCACCTCTCTCCTGGAAGCCCACTCTCTACCTGTGTTGGGGTCAGCTGTGGGTATAACTTATCTCTTCCATTGAACTGTAAACTCCATAAGGGCAGGACTCCTTCTGAGCCACCTTCATTTCCCTCCCTCCTCCTGCTCCCCTGCCCAGCACTACGAGCATATGGTCAGACCTCATTTCCCCCTTCATCCTAAGCCATGCCAGCACTGCACACTACATACCCACCACCCGCCAATAGCCACTCTGAGGCCTGCTGGCCACATGTGTGGGCCTCAGCTGATTGTCTACTGCTGGACCCCCTCTGGTTTGCTCTTCTCATCCACTCATCCGTCCTCTCACATCTTGTTGCCCTGCACCAATGGGGCGATAGATGGAATGTTAGATGTCTCCTGGAGGACCAGTCCTGCCAATAGGGTCCCATTCTTATAGCCAATTGATTCCACCGTGTCATGACAAAATTCTGTGCAGCTTCCAACTGTAAAGTTCACTTGAGAAGTTAAGACAAATCATGTTGATTTTCTAGAAAGTACAGATTCTATTTCTCAATTCAAAAGTACGTTTTTGCCTCTGTATGGCCACTCTATTTAAAATTTCCACCCCCATCCCCAGTACTCACTATCCTCTTACCCTACTTTTAAAATTTTTCTTAGCACTTTTTGGCTAATTTACTCCATATTTTACCTACTTATTGCTATGGTTTGAATATATCCTCCAAAACCCATGTTGAAATTTAATTGCCATTATAAAAGTATTAAGAGGTGGAGCCTTTAAGGAGTAATTAGGACATGAGGCCCCTGCCTTCATGAATGGATGAATGCTATTATCTTGGGAGAGGGTTAATTATCATGGGAGTGGGCTCCCACAAAAAGGTTGAAGTTTGACGCTTATTCTCTTGTTTCCCATGCTCGTCTGTCCTTCTGCCTTATGCTATGGGATGATGCAGCATGAAGGCCCTCACCAGAAGCCAACACCATGCTTTTGGACTTCCCAGCCTCCAGAACCAAGAGCTAAATATAATTCAATTATTTATAATCACCCAGTCTGTGGGATTCTGTTATACCAACATAAAATGGAGGAAGACACTTATTTATTATTTATCCCTCCTGATAGAATGTAAGTTGCATAAAGGCAAGAATTTTGATTTATTTATTATTCCTATGTCCACAGCAGTTCCTGGCTGAGAAAAGTCACTCAACAAACATTATTTGGGTAAATGAAGGAGTAGGTAGTGAAGGGAGGGATGTGTCTGCTCCTTTCTGGCCAGACCACTGGCTCCCCAAGGCTGTGGGCATCCTCTCCTCCTATCTATGGGAAGGAATTCTCCCAGCCTGTCCATCATGCCTCCCGGGAGCCTGGCTTGTTGGCTTTATGCTCTTCCCATGATGCAGTACTTACCTTCAGCTTGTGCTCATGCTCCTTGTTGACGCGGGCCAGCAGCTGGGCTTTTCTTCTGTTGAGGGCATCAATGAGGGCATCGCATTGGGCCACCAGACAGGCTTCAAACTCCACACTGTTCTCCTGTGTAATAGAGCACATTTCTCAACTGCAAGGTGCTGGGTGCCTCAGGCTGCCAGAGAAAACAGAGCTCCCCCATCCTGCTGAAGGGAATGAAAAGGAACTCTGTCCACAATGCACATTTGGAAATTTTAAAAAAATAACTGGATAAACTTTATTCTACTCTGGTCATGTTTTGCTTTAAATTTAGATTAAAAGGATAAATATTTATTGCTTAAATTTATCAAAAGGAAATCATCTCCACATTTTGAATTATATTAAGTAAAACAAAGCTTTAGTTTACAGAGTTGTGGATGAATGCTTTTGAAGGCCACATATGTCCAGCTATGTATGGTGGAAGCTGGCATTCAAAAAGGCAATGAGGAGGGAGTGGGGCATTACTGAGGCATGAGAAATCATTAAATTCAAAGGAATAAAGAAGAAAAAGGATGGCACTGGTCTTCAATGTTAACAATAATCCAATGAGAACAGAAGTTTATAAGATACAAGAGTAACGGGTAAAAGTACTTGCCCCTTTCATTAAGGAAAGCAAATAGTAGGCAGACAAAAACAATCAATGTGTGTAACAGGGATCACCCTGCCATAAAAATCAGATATGACCCAACACCTTGCAGGGGAAAGGCAACTTCATGCTAAATGAATTATAGCTTCCCTTTGATGTTTAAATTAAATGCTGGATATAACATTTTTATTTGATTTAAATCTGTACATGCCATAAACATTTATTTCAAGCAATTCTTTCAATGAGTTATACTCTGTTATTAAGGATAAGCCTTTCAATGAGTAACATATGCAATCGTGATTCTTAAACCATGATCTGAAAAAAAAGTAATTTACAGTAAATGAAAGCTAAATACTCACATATACATCAGTAGTACTTAAAAAGCACCACCCAGTTGAGGAAACTGTAAACTTTTGGGGGCTGGCAAGGAAGGCACAATTTTAATTTATTAAAGGCACAAATTTTAATTTATTACCAAAGTCATAAAGAACTGTGTCTCTTTATATAATAATCAACTGGTAGGCATTTAGTAATTGTTTTCAAATACAAGGTCTTTGTGTAAATAATGTGTTAGTAACTGCTTGAGCAATGCTAAATTTTGGCTTTCACGTCAATTGTTTTTGAACTCTCAGAGAAGGCCCTTGGAAAACATCATTTAAGAGCTCTCTGTGCCACATGAAGGGTAATATTGGAGGGTGGGGCGAGGGGAAACCTTCCCCTTGTAAGCTCTGTTACTGATTTAGAGCAGAAAGAAAGCTTTGCTCTGATGAAGAGGCCCGGGCAGAGGCAAGCCTGGGGCTGCACATTTTATGCCAGCAGAGTAAAGAAAGAACTGATTGATAAACTCTATTGCTTCGGAAAACAGAAGGAAGTATACAAAACTGCTAGGCTGTTAGGGAATCAAAAGTTTAACATGGGCATGTGTGCCAAAAAAGGCAAAGAAATCAGTGTGTAATTCTTTGAAAGGGTGGCTTACATTTAAAAATCCATTTTTGCCTTGACATGGTTAAATATGAACTTAGTCAACTTACTGGAGGCCAGAGCTGAGGTTATTTCTGTGAGGCAAACCTCAAAACATAAGAATGCTAAACAGTACACAGGGTCATTATTTTAGTGTCTCATACAGTCTATAGTTTTTCTCCTTCAGCTATAGTGGAGAATTTATGAGCTCTTAAATGCTGGTTGAACTGCTGGTCATTGTGTCTAGATAAAGCAATCTGAAATTAGAGTTGCCAGGGGATCATGGTTGAAAAATATTTAAATGTCTAAGCAGAGGAGAAGCATTATGGTGTGTCAGGGAAGAAGAAAAGAAGAAAGAAAGGCAGAAAGGGAGGAAGAAAAAAGAGGAAGAAGGAACAAGGGAGAAGAGAAAACTGTGACCTGTTACCATTAAATGATACAATTATTACAAGGTGTTTTGGAAACCTACAGGGCTTTACAAACTCAGCAATAAGGATCCTGAATTTACAAAGAAATAGGCCTCTTTCTGAATATTCAGTAGTAGAGAATTAGGACCTCAGTGTGGAAGACAGGAACCAGTTGGAAAATCAGGCTGTGTTTCCAGGTTATTGGCAAAAAGTAACTACCTTAAGAAGGGGTATCTTTGAAGCTGATCTCTACGTGTGTTTGTATGTAAAGAACAACAACAACAACAAAGTAGGAATTTTCCCACAACACATAAAAGTCAAAGAGGAGAAGGAAACTCTCCCGCCACACAGTTACATATTAACCCACGGGTTTCCTTGTGTCCCAGGTAACACCCATACCTGGATCTGCTGAACCATGTTGCGGAGTTGTACCAGAAACTCCTTGGCTTCTTTGGCCCTGTCTGACAGTCCGTTCAGCGCCTGGGAGAGCTGGCTCTGCAAAGACAAAGAAGGAAGCCATGAAGCTGTAATCACAGAAGCAGCAACAAGGCCACACAGGTGTTTTCAGTGAGACTCAAAACTGGACAGTCATCAACCTCCTCAGATTCCTCATCTGAGGTTAGACCTTTTTGCTGGCATTTGTACGGGTAGATTCCGGTGTCCAAACTCCCTGGGCTCCTGAGTAGTTTCTCCTTGGAAGCAGTGAACACTTCTGGCCACAGCAGTCAAAGGCCCTCACCAGCCAATATCAACCTAGAATTTCTTCATCTCCTTCACTGATTAACTAAGCAATCATTTATTGAATACATATTATTCGCTAAGGACTAAAAAAGCAAAACAAAATAGTGAGTCAGATGATCTAATTCTTATCAACGTTACTTAGCATCAAGGGCTATTGGTCTGGGATTAGGGCAGAAAGAATGAAGACAGTCAATAACAGGATGAAGGAAGGGGTAGATACTGGTGTGATCCTCTGTGACCACTTACATATAATCACAAATTCAAAGGGCAGGACGACATTCCACTCCCGCCTCATCCACATCCTCTTCCTTCTCCCAAGTACAGCCCTGCTGCCTTAGCACATTTGTGTCCTTTCCACACTAGCCTCCTACACCAAGGCTTACTCTCTTTCTTTCTTCCCACACCACCCCATCCATATGAGGAGGCAGTTCTGCTGGGTTGGCAAAGTGTCCAGGTAGGTACTTGCTGTTCCAGCCTCCTCGTCTGCTGGGGTGGCCGTGGTACACAATCCTGATGGATGAGACCTAGGTGGAAGTCTGCTGGGGACTGAAGGGGTCTAGGAAAGCTTTTGTGTTTCTGCTGATACGGAACCACTGTGATTGATGCAGCCTCTCCCCTGTAGTTCCTGACTTTAGGATGGATGTGATGTCTTCTGGCTCACAAGAGGAGAAGGCCAATAGGGTATGGGTGGAGGGAAGGGAGGGGAAGGAGCCGGGTTCTGACGGCATCTTTGAGCAGCTGAGCCAGCACCTGAAACCTTCACCACTAGCTTTCTTGTTATGCGAGAACAATTAACTCCTATGTAAGTCACTGTTCTGGAGTTTTCTATTGCTAGCAGGAATTTATATCAAGTATCACTGTACTTGATACAAATTCCTTCCCCTCCTAGCAGTCTGGGTCTACCCTTCCGTACCTCAGGTACAGAGACAGACTCCCTTTCCTGCACTGCCTTCTTTGCAAACTAAAGCCTATTCTCCTTGCCAACACAATGATTCATCTACCCTTTCCTTTCTGTAAAAGGACAGAACCTTAAAATTATATCTCTTGGTGCCATGAATGCTTTTCTCTTATATTTGTCTTTTAAATACAAAGTTGGACACTGACTGTCTAAAAATATGCACACCAAATGCTTGGTTGAGGCAATGTGGGATGGTAGAAAGAACATAGGCTTTGAAAGCTTGCAGATTCTCACTCTGTCCCCTACTAAGTGTGACCTTGAGAAAGTTACCTGAATTACTCCAATGGAAAAGGTGGAAAGAATAGTAATACTTTGTAGTTGGGTTATGGTGAGGGTTGAATGCATTAATCAATGTGAAAGCTCCTGCTAGTTAAAGGAATAATTCTGAATTCAGAAATGCCGCCAGTTACTGGCTGCCCAACCCTTTATACATAGTTTTACCTCATCCATAAAATGAGAGGAAGAGTACTATTCTTGGGTTTTGTGGGCAGTGCATAAGATACTACATCTAAAGCCCAGAACCCTACTACCCTACTGGTGCACAATGCATGATGCTTACTGATTGTTAACTCTTTTTTTTTTTTTTTCTTTTTTTTTGAGACAGAGTCTCACTCTCTCACCCAGGCTGAAGTGCAATTGTGCGATCTTGGCTCACTGCAATCTCTGCCTCCCAGGTTTAAGCAATTCTCCTGCCTCAGCCTCCCGAATAGCTGGGATTTCAGCAGTGCACCACCACACCGAGTGAATTTTTGTATTTTTAGTAGAGATGGGGTTTCTCCATGTTGGCCAGGCTGGTCTCAAACTCCTGACCTCAGGTGATCCGCCCATCGCGACCTCCCAAAGTGCTGGGATTAGAGGTGTGAACCACCGCGCCTGACCAGCTGTTAACTCTATTTTGCTTTCTTCATTCTTGCTCACACAAACACCTGCTGACTGGGGGCATTCGCAGGACAGATTCCTGGAACATGGTCTGTTGGAGAACATTTTTGATCACCTGTACTTGGCTCTGTGTATTCAGGCTCCAAGAGGCAAGACCAACACAACTAAGATAAAGCTCAAAGCAAGCCTACAGCTGCAAAATTCTTTATGATTGGGTCTCAGCTACAACACTATTTGGAGTAAAAGTTTCTCCTCAATAACTATTAATATTTCCAGGAGCCCAAGGGATAAAAGAGGGAAAAAAGGTCTCATTTGGAAGAGCAGGCAATAACATGAGATACATATTTTAAAGGAAAAATTTTTGTCATTCTTACTTTAGAACTCATATCTTTTTTTTTCTTGAATGAGTAAAAGTTTGCTGGACTACCATAGTTTTCTTCCTCTTTTTATTATAACCTATGTTTAGTAACCACACTTAGATGTTTCAGTACAGAAGCAAAATTGACTTGGTTACACAGAAGCAAAGCTGCCTGGCATCTTGTATTCCAACCTTGCAATTAATTGTGTCTGTATAAGTCAGACTTGATACCCATAAAGATTTTTTGACCAGGTGCTGCTGTATACTTAGAAAATCAATTATTCCTAGTAGTAGACAAAGAGTTCTGGTCCCATTTAGTCCCAGGATTTTATATGACAAAGCAATAAGTGAACTGCAAAAATTAATTTATTTCCAATTTCCTCTTTGTGTTTATGTTCAGTCCCAAGAATGCCTTCTACCTGGCTGTTGATTGTGCTGGTATTTGATAAACAATTGCATTATAAGATAAAGATCTATAAATCATTCTCTTAAGCTTTGTCCACTTATAGAAATTGAGGAGACAATGAAAAATCCTAGAAGACTATCAGTAGAAAGTGCTCTTATTGTAAGGATTTACATGCACATTGTTTTTATAGGATGGTATTTTGATCACATTTATAAGCTCCATCTGATGTACAAGAACATTATTATTGACTGATTTTTTTTTTTTCCCAGATGCATTTAAATTCCTACTCTGTGCTAACAAAGATGTTCTGTATTCAGGACCACAGAGCAGTGCTGGAAATTTATGACCAGAACAATGAAGATGCAAATATGTAGTACGTGTTTTCATTACGGCATCTTTGGCGGTACAAGCAGTCATTTAAGGGAGAAAGGTACAGTTCTAAAGCTGTTTATAATGCCTAAGCAGTGACATTCAGATGTCTTGGATATTCGTTTTCTAGGTGACTGAAAAGGTGTCACGATCTGAAGGTGAGTGAGAGGAGAAAGATGACGCAGCTGAAGCCCTGATCTCGTCAAGTTGTTCTCGGCCGGGGGCATGCTGAGGATCACCGAGGTCTCCCAGAAAGATGACAAGTTGTTCAAGCCTGAAGGAGAGGAACAAAGAACTCTGCTTCCTCCTTCCCTCCTTGTGTGGTTTTCACTCTCAGCTTCCACCCTGACCCGGGCTCCCCTTGCCTCCCCAGGAAGGAGAGATCAGGCACTTACCCTGGGAGAGACTGTGGAGGATGTTTCAGGACCTACTTCTCACTCTCAGCAAACGGGTAATGCAATTCAATCCAGCCCGCCCAGCGCCTCACTTGGCCAAGCTGCTGAGCACGCTCAGGCAGAAGACAGTGTCTTCTTTCCATTGCCCACTGTAAACATTCTTCACCTGGCCTTTTCCCCTCAATTCACCGCGAATATTGGATAGAGATAAACTGGGACAAATGAAAAGAAGCTTTCTGGCTGTCTGGGATCTGAAGTTACAGGCTCAGGATGGGTCAAAGAGGGTCACTCGAAGAGTTGGTACAAAACAGATGAGGCGGCAAACAAGCACCGGCAGCTTGATGGCCCAGAAAACGACCCAGCTGCCTGCCTGGGCGTGGGGCACCTTCTGGTGCTGTTTCACAGTGCATGCCATTCAGGCACCGCAACACCGCTGGGCCCAGGAGCCAAAGCCCACTCCCGCGCCTTCCCAGGTTCAAAGGAAAACACAACACTCAGGAAAAAAGTGACCATTGATGTACTGGGACTTTGAGGGAAGGCTGCCCAGGAGAAAAACAGTTTTTCTAATGAAATACTGATCTCTGAGTCACATTACTCAGTGATTACTCATTGCCGGTTACTCAGTACATTACTGACATGGCACAATTAAAAAGTGCAAGAAAGAAATTCCAGTAATTCTAATACATTGCTCATTTCTTATGAGCCAGGAACTCTGATGGGTGCTTTCAATGCAATCCCAATCACCTCCCTGCCATTTTGCAGAGGTGCCAAGAGGATACCCCTGAGTGAAGGTTTCACCATTCACTTACGGAACAGCTGGAACACAAACCCTCATGTGATGGCAAACTCAGGCTCTTTGCTCCAGCCTCCCCAAAAAAGAGAATTCTCTCGCCCTCACATGCCAAAACAATTGTTTAATTGTTTAATCCATGGTGACAGCATGTACAACCAGAGAAGGTGAGTGGATGACTATGATTGATTATGAGGGGGTCTGATTATGCTTAGCAGCCAGATAGTATGTACATTACAGCATGACTAGTTAACCTATGAAATGTTCAACTTTTTTCCTGCATGAAGTTTTCTGGTGAATTTGAAAAAGTCCCCTGACTAAGAGAGGAGTCTTATGGAGAAGGGAAAAAGCTTTGAATTCAGGTCCACTGCCAACTTTTTCAACTACTGGCCTAAGATCTTGGGCAGAAATTGGGTGAAGTGGGAATGAAGTAAAGGAAGGAGACCTCACAGAGTGACTGGTACTTGGGGAACCATCAAGCTGAGCTGCTCAAGGGGCCTGATTCCCCTTCTAGGAAAAATTTCTATTCCTCCTGCCTGCACCTTTAGTGTCTGCAAGAATGGATCCCTTCTCTGGTTCCTCTGGTGCTGGAAGATCCTGGATATATCCCAACCCCAGTTCACTACAGAGTCCTCCAAGACCAGGTGGTCTGGAGATGTCAACTTATCTCTAAGCCCAGCAAAGAGCTGGGGCAGTGAACAGGCTATGATTTGCAAAAGAGTAGCTGGGCCTGGGAATGGAAGCACACAGTATAGGGACAAAAGGTGTGTGTATGAGTGTGCATATGCATGTGAGTGTGTGAAAGTCTATGTGTATGTGGGTAAGAATGTGAGTTTATGAGTGTATAAGTGTGTAAGAATGTGTATGCGTATGTATGTGATTGTATGTGAGATATGCCATCAGTGGAGTATGGTGAGGCTCTTGGCTTTGGGCAAGGCTGGTATCAGAGGAATCTTATGGGTCGGGATTTGCTCCATTAAACTGCGGCTTATTGTTAATTGGTTGTAAGAAAGATTCAAGGCCGGCTGCGGTGGCTCATGCTTGTAATCCTAGCACTTTGGGAGGCAGAGACAAGCGGATCATTTGAGGCCAGGGGTTCAAGATCAGCCTGGCCAACATGGTGAAACCTTGTCTCTACTAAAAATACAAAAAATTATCCAGGTGTGGTGGCGGGCGCCTGTAATTCCAGCTACTCAGTAGGCCTAGGCTTGAGACTCACTTGAACCTGAGAGGCGGAAGTTGCAGTGAGCTGAGATTGCACCATTGCACTCCAGCCTGGGCAACAAGAATGAAATTGCTTCAAAAAAAAGGAAGGAAGGAAGGAAGGAAGATTCTATCCTTGACCAAGTTATAGCCAGGGTCCTCTGAGCCCTCTTCTCACCTAGGCCTCAACCTTGGCTTATAAAGACTTGAAGAAACACTAACACAGTTTCTAACAGCTCAAGGCTGAATTGCTAAGATGACCCCAGCCTCCCTTAAAGTACCTGCCTGAGAAAATCCAGGCTGCCGAAAGAATTTGATGTTGTTCCATTGAACACCTGAAGAAAGGGACTCTATCTGCCAGTCTCTGTGAGGGGGTGGGGGTCTAACTTCAATAAGCACACATTAGCAAACCCAGATGGATTTCATACAGACCAATTTTCTCCTTTCTCATTTTTGGAATTTTTTCACTTCTGTGACTCTGAGCCCCTGCCCAATCCCTTTCCTATTCCCTCATTCCTCTGGTAAAGTGCCCAGTTACCTCTGTACAAAGCGAAGTTGAGTTCAGTTCACGATGTACTCTTTTCCCTGTTGCAACAGTATACTGATTAAAATCTGTCTTTTTGATGCATTAAAATCTGTCCTTACCACTTTAACTAGTGTCCAGCTAGTTAGTGACAGTTGCTACCCCTGCCTCTGACTTAGGGAGAGCGGGGCAATCTCTGGGCAATGAGCTGACCCTTCAGCAGGCAAAGGTTACCTTGAAGGATAAGTGACGGAGCACATCACTAAGGATGCAGATTCCTCTGCCTAAGCCAGCACATCACTCATACACTAAACAAATCTCACCATTTTTATTGTGAACCTGACTCTATGAGCTGTGTGGAGGGTAGAAAGGAGGAGGACTCTGCTTTTATTCCAACACGCTATTACATAGAATCCCCTCTCCCATTCTTCATTGTTAGACTTGCATGGCCAAGCACAGAAAAATTCACACCAAAAGCTAATGCATAGTGACATTTGCCTCCTTTATAATAACAATATAAGTCTAAACATACTGTTTCATTCTTTGAACCATAAAAAAATGTATCAGACACGCCATTATTCCATCAGATAGTAGCAACTGAGCCAGACAGAGCAATGGGGACCAACATGGCATTGGAGTTAATAGGATAGACTTCAAAGTCAGACGGACTTGAGTTTCAATGGTGGCATTTCACTAGTTGTGTGATCATGGACCTATTACCTAACCGTAGTGAATACTGTGGTGCTCTACCCAGAATATTCTCTCAAAGACTATGCATCCTTCTCCCAGCTGCAGGGAATATCAGCTGTTGATAGATTACACTAGGAATTGCTCTTGGCCACAGGGAACTAACTGCCTTACTCAAAGCTACCTCCCCTTCTGGGGATGTCCCATGGCAAGTGAATGGCTGGGGCCCCCTTGCTTCAATTTTGGGACAACCCTGAAGAACCATCCCAGATCTAGAACTTCTAGTTGGACTGGTTGAGGTCATTGCAGGTTAGCTTCAGCCTCAGTTCAATCCTGGCTTCCTCACTTCCAGGTGAATCTACCAAGAGCACTCACCAACTAACCATCTCTCAAGAGTCTGTGTCCAGGGAACCCAATCTAAAGTATTAAGTTTCAGTTTCCTCAACTGCAACATGGGGATGATAACAGAACCTACATCATAGGACTACCATGAGGATTACATGAAATCATGTTTATAAAGTTCTGCACAATGTCTAGCATATTGTTAAAATTCAATAAGTAGTACAGGTTGAATATCCCTGTTTTGAAAATCCAAAATCTGAAACATTTCAATGAACATTTCCTTTGAGCGTCTTGTCAGCACTCAAAAAGTTGGGAATTTTAGAGCACTTCAGATTTTAGATTTTTGGATTAGTGATCCTCCACTGGTAAGTAAAATGTAAATATACCAGAATCTGCAAAACTCAAAATCTGAAACACTACTGGTCCTAATCATTTTGGATAAGAGATACTCAACCAATGTTACTTTTATTTATTTATTTTTGAGATGGAGTCTTGCTCTCTCGCCCAGGCTGGAGTGCAGTGGTACGATCTCAGCTCACTGCAACCTCTGCCTCCCAGGTTCAAGTGATTCTCCTGCCTCAGCCTCCTGAGAAGCTGGGACTACAGTTGTGCGCCACCACACCCAGCTAATTTTTGTATTTTTAGTAGAGATGAGGTTTCACCATATTGGTCATGCTGGTCTTGAACTCCTGACCTTGTGATCTGCCTGCTTCAGCCCCCCAAAGGGCTGGGATAACAGGTGTGAGCCACTGTACCTGGCCCAATGATATTTTTATAGTAAGAATAAAGTTAAAATATACATACATAAATCACTAAAACACTCTTGTCATACCACGTCTTGACTTAGGGTTTGGTCAATTACAATTATTCAAACAGTGAGGTAGACTGTAGTATTGTTCAGAACAATTTTCCCTGGCCCCATTTTGTCACATGACTTGCAGTGCCTCCTGCAGATGGAGCATGTGTCCCTACCCCCTTGTCATCCTTGGCCATATGGCTTGCTTTTTAGCCTAAAGAGGCACTGTGATTTTCTGCTAGCTCTTTTGCTCTTCCTCTTTGTCACAAGAATCAGTGGTGTGCTGATAAACCAGCTCTCAAAAAACAAAAATCAAAACAAATTTTTATTTGTAGAAATCATCTATTTATTTTAGAATATTATAGATCCAGCAGATAAATAATAAGCAAGAATACAGGTTATCTGAATAATCCAATTAACAAGTTCAGTTGTATTTATATGAATGTGTTCCAAAGGTTTATATTATGCATATTCTCTTTATATTATATATAGAAGAGAATATATCCCTTGAATGTTTACCAAAAGCTATCATATACATGTATCTGTCCACAAAATAAGTATAAATGCTAAAGAATAGAGATTCTGTGAACTAGATGCTCTGACCATAATCTATTAAAACTGGTAATCCATGACTTTTCAGTTCCTCTTCAACAGGCCACCTGAATTTTCTGAATTGTTTTCCAGTTTTTGGCTTCTCAGGCTTCTTGGTGGTAAAGTCCACCTTGATTACAAACAGTTATCAACAGTGAGAAAATCCACATTTGTTTAACACACACTTAGATAGCACTCTATGTGCCAGGACCACTTCTAAGTGCTTCACAAATAAACCCAGTGAGAATTTAGACCTTAATTAGGAAAAAAACAATATGAAGTTTTTGAAAAAGGGTCCCTTCTCCCCCACATACTGATAATTTTAAGAGGTAAAATCTTAAACATGAGATTCCATTCTTTGCTTATCAGATTACAAAAACAAAACACAAATGAAAATATTTAGAGTGACACACAGGAAAGAAGTACTCTCATCACTTTCAGCAGGAGTGTGCATTGGATTGACCACTCAGAGGGGCATTTTGGGATTTTTAAAAATCCTCTATTTTGAAAGTTTAATGCAGTTTCACCTTGGGAAACAGGAAGAATCAAGAATGTTTTCAAATATTTACTACATGAATTTCATTTCAACTCTTTGCAACAAGAAGGAAACAAATTATTCTAAAATAGGAGATTAATTAAATAAATTATAGAGACCTATACAGTGACTTACACTACAGTTTAGCAGTTAATAGCATGGATTCTGGCCCCAAACTACCTAGGTCTGAATCTCCGCTGTGTTTCTCAACAGATTTGTGACTTTGGACCACTTAACTTTCCTTTCTTTAACTTTCCTTGTCCTATTCTATCACCTATAAAAATTTTGAATAATAATAGTACCCATCTTTCTGGATTGTATATGTATAAAGCCTGGCAGGCCGTCCTGGCACATAGTGTTATCTGAGTATTATATAGCTATTGAAAAGGGGTAGTAACGTATTTAGTAATATGGGAAAATATTTATAACACATTAAGTGAAAAGAACAGATTTCAAGATAGCAATAGATATATGACATGACTCAAATTTTGTTGCCATATGTTATATAGAGACATGCATTATCTCCATATAAATGTATAAGATATTTCAAAGGATACACATTAAGGGTTAATTATCAAGGCTATTCGTAGTGTATCTCTGGTGAAATTGAGGGCTTTTTTTCTTCTTTTTAAAGTTCTTTTGATTTTCTGATTTTTCTGAAATGGGAATGTTCTGCTTGTGAAATAAAGAATAAAAAGTCATTTCTTAAATAAAAAAGCCTTATTGACTATACAGATCTAAGTGGAAACTTGAGGGGTGAATAAGTCTATCCTTTCTTAGCACTTTGAAGAGTGCAGTCAAATCATTTTACATGAAAAATATCTGATTTTTCACTTTAATACACACATTTCTAATAGCGTGTTTTAAAGTATTTAGTGAAAAAACACTACTTGTAGAACTGAAATTTTCTATCTAGAGAATTGAAAATAATTGGATCTCAAAACTGTTTTTCTTATCTTAAAACTGTTCCCTGGTAGTTTCAGATAAAGGAGAAAGCTATACCACCTAGAAGAACATGGTGGCCCAGAGTAGATGTGAAGGCATCCAGAGAGATGTGTAGAGAAAACAGCTTTCTAGAAAAAGGACTCATAGAGTGCTGGTTAGAGCTCCTCGAAAAGAGAGGGTAGCATGTGCAAAAAGGAGATCTATTCTGTAGTCCATCTCTGGAATGTAAAATCCAATATTTACACAAAGGCTTAGCCCAGGGAAGGCATATTTTTGATCCTCAGTTGTAAATTCTTGGTAACTGCCTAACAACGCACATATAATGGTTTAGAATACCCACAGAAAAGCATGCTCTCTGACAGAGCCTTGCGCAGAGTGGTAGTGACTTCACAGCCTGTATCTTTGCCACTGTATTAAAGTTTCATGCCTTCAATCACAATTGCTTGCAAGAATTCTATTGCTTCCAGCACTCCAGGTAAAAGCCAGAGACTTGGCAAATCAATATTCCCCCAATAAATGATGAATATTGTGTGAGGCAACAGTTCCTTTTTGCCATGCCCTAAGGCAAAAGGTGGCTCTTCCATCTCATTGCAGTAAAAACCTGCCATGTTGATGAGCCAGCCCACAGCACAAAAGAGCCAACATCTCTTCCATGTTAGCAATGTCATGTTGGTAGCATAAAATCAACTATGTATTTACACCATAGACATTGGCAAACATTACAAATAAAAATTTGTTTTTGCTTTTTTTGAGAGCCAGTTTGTCAGCACACCACTGTATATACTTCATGCTTGTCTGACCCGCCTTATTTTGTTATTGTCCGTTTTGTTTTGTTTTAGGCTTTTAGCAGCTTGAAGCCATAGATTTTAGTTTCTGTCTCTAGTGATAAGTGGAAAAGAGGAATGGGGAAAGGGGCTTTACTGGCCCAACCAGAAACAGAAACTAAGAACCCATGCCAGTATTCCCTTCCTTGGACACCCCTAAATCATCTCTGGATTACTTATAATACCTAATACAATGTAAGTACTATGTAAATAATTGCTATACTATACTATTTAGGGAATAACGACAAAGAAAAAAGTCTTGACATGATCAGTACAGGCTCAATTATTTTTTTCTCAAGTATTTTCGATCCAGTGTTGGTTGAATCTATCTATGCAGAACCGATGCATACAGAGGGCTGACTGTATCCTCTCTCTCACTCTCTGGTATAACTTTGCCCATCATTTATTTTAAAACTAGATTTGTTTTTAACTTAATCTGACAGTTTTTCCCCTTATCACAGGGAAATTTGGACTATCTACATTTATTGTGCTAACTGACGTAGTTGGCTTTACTCCATCCACATTGGAGTAAATAATAAATAAATCTAGTTGTAATAAATCTTTTTTTCCTTTTTACCTTTTACAGATTTATCATATTTCCTTTAATAGCTTAATCCCAAATCACCAGTTAATTTGGATATTTTGCTATGCTTCTCCATTTTGCAAACTGTTACCTTACTATCTTTCATCCCATGTAAACCAAGATTTGTCCATGATTAAGTCAAAATTAAATAACTTTGATTCCCCATCACCTCATTACATTCCTCAAAATGCTTTACTTACTATTTACTATCTCTTGGAAATTAAGAAGCACCATTCTAAATAACTCCGAGATCAAATAGGAAATTAAATTTATAAATTATCTAGATATTAATACAGATAGCCACTTTATAAAAACATATTGCTTTTTAATATGATTGTGTAGGTCAGCTAGGAAACCCAAGCACTCTTTGTAACATGGTTCCCACTAGGAATACTACTCTTAGATGGAACTTGGAAAAACAGGAAAAAATATTTCCCTTTTCCTTATCCTGCATGCATGACCTAGACCCCTGATAAAACAAAAACAAAAACAGAAAATCTCCCAACCTCTCATACACTTTAAAAGTTAACTCACAATGGTGATCAGATCAGAAAAGAAAGAGGGGGCTTTTTTTTGCACTTAAGTGCATACATCCAGGATGGCTCTGGTGGACTGTTGTGAAGTTCTGAATGTCCAATAATTTTAGGTGTCTTTATTCCAGTATTAAGTTATAAATTTCATTTGGAAATTATTAATTAATAATGAAATTTATAACTTAATACTGGAACAAAGACACAGAGCCTCTTTGGCTCTTTAAAATAATTTTTTCAAGAACATGAAAGCAACTCCTGTATCTAAGATTAAAGTCACAAGTTGCCTTTAAACTTTACTGAAAGATGAATACAACCAGCAGCGTTACCATCTATTCCTTAGCCTGCAGGATGCCTCAGGAGGGTAAAAGCCGTACTTGTTACATGTACACCATTCAGCAGCATTAGTACATGTTCACTTCAAGGGAGCACCTGTGGCTCAGCAGCATCACTGAGAGTCAGGCTCAGCTAATGGAATCAGGGTGTCGGGGTTCAATCACCCGCATGTGAATTCTGCTTCTTGATGCTGTAGACAAAATAATGGTCCTCTAGAATGTCCATGCCCAAATCCCCAGAACTGGTGATTTTGCAGATGAGATTAAAGTTATAGACCTTGAGATGGAGAGATTATCCTGGATATCTAATGACATGAGTCCTTAAAAGCAGAGGAACTTTCCTGACTGTGGTCCAAGGGAGATGTGATGACAGAAGAAGGATCAGAGAGAAGCCACATTGCTGGTTTTGAAAATGGAGGAAGGAAATGGATTTTCCTTTAAAGCATCCGGAAAGGAACTCAGCTCTGTTTGTTGGACTTCTGGTCTATAGGAGTGTAAAATCTATGTTGTTTTAAGTTGCTAAGTTTTTGGTACTGTTTCATGGCAGCATTAGAAACCTAACACACCTGAGAAGGCAGCCGGTTAAGAGCTGAATGCTTACCACCTTTGGAGGTGGTCGGATTGCTTCACTTGATATTTTGTAAACCTGTTCTGAATATGCATCTCCTGGTCTCCTTTTGAGTTAGAGAGAGGAAAGTCTTAGAGGAAAGGCAAAATGACCACAAAGAATAAAAAGAATCTGTTCCACTGCAACAATGTGAACACATTTCAAGGTTAAGAAACAAGAATGGGGTATTCAGTCTTTTCATCCACATGTGAAGTATGTAAAGCATCTGACCACCTGATAAACTAGGAATTCTGTGAGACTGAGCTGGTTCAACAGCCCTTCCTGCCATTCACCAAGAGTGAAGCTTCTCTATCAGTCTGGAATAAACTACTAGTTTTAATAACATCTTAAAAGTAGGGACAGGGAGGAGATTTTAAGTTTCTTCAGAGAAAGTGGCTATTGTTCAGTTCAGAAGCCTAAAGTGACGTCTGTTTTGGATACTAAAGTGGTTCATTCCAGCTTAACTGTTCGGATCATCAGCTAATGTCTTCCCTGAAATATCAGCTTATTCAAACTTTTACTTACATTAGAAAAAGCTACAGTTTTCTCAAAGGCAAGGGGTCATTAGAAATGACTAGGAAATGTTAATCATGAGATCTGAATTTAGAAGGCCTTACCAGGCGTTTACAACACCGATGCAAAGATTGCCACAGCTTCTTAAAAACAAAGGGGGCACAAGTGAGAGACCACTACCCAGTAGTGGACTGACAATTTGAAGTGCTGGTGACGACATGGGACATCTGGAGCCTCACATGTTGCTAGTGAGAGAGTTAAAATGGTAAAACCAATTGGGAAAACTGGCTCTTCCCAATAAAGTTAAACATATCCCAACTCTATATGATAGCGTATGTCCACAAAAGACTTGCATACAATGTTCATAAGTTTTATTTATAATAGCCCCAAGCTGGAAACAGCTCAGATGTCTACCAACAGTAACATGCATAAATAAACCGTGTGTATTCATGCAATTCAATACTGCTCAGCAACAAAAAAGTGGAAGCTAATGATACAGGCAAAACGTCAATGTTTTTAAAAACACTATGTTGAGCAAAAGAAGTCACACAGCCAAATAGTACATGCTGTATTTAAATGAAGTTCAAGAACAGTTTCATGGCGATGGAAGTCAGGATACTGGTGACCTTTGGGGGCAGCAGGTTGACTGGCAAGTGTCATGAGGGGATTCTCTGAGGTATGGAATGACCTATCTCTTGATCTGAGCAGTGGTTACATGAATAATTTTTTTTAAGTTTATGTAACTGTAAACCTCAGAATTGTGTATTTTATTATAAATTACATTTTTAAATAAACTTTTAAATATATAACAGGATCAAGTATATGAGGACAAAGTCTCTTTATTAAGACCTCAACTGTGTAAGAAAAAGTAAATATTTCCTCGGATGGTTTTATATTTTCAGTTGGACCTCTGAATTTAAACACATATCCACAAAATCCTCAAGCCACTTATAACTGACCAATAGAAATAGTTGACTGAAGTTTTTAAATATTTGATACTGGGACGCCTCACTCAGAGGCTATTACTGCATTTGCTGAAGACTCTACCATCTCTCATGCCGCTCTCCTCTGGTTATGTTGTCAGCTTTTCCTCTATCGCCTGTACCCGGCAGCACCCGACATCTAGTCCCATGATAACTGCTCACTCTGGTCTGTGTGCCCTCCCACCATAACACAATTTTATCTATGCCTACTTTGAGAAGTGGCAGTTTCTCAGAGGGAGTAGGAGTGACTGGAGCCCTGAAGTGAGGGATTGGACAACACGTACCCTTTGCTCATACTTTTACCCACTCTGAGAAGTGTCCTGCTTTTTAGAAAGGTTCAAATGCCATAAGGCTTGTAGTACACATCTCCCCTTTCTAGTCAACTCACGATGCCGTAAGTTTTTAAGAACTTGTGAGTAGATGTGCGTGGTTTCTTTACTTTGATTAAGAGTTTGAGAAGCGTGTAATCCTTTCATATTAATGATGAACCACAGATTCCTTCTCTGATAGTACTAACGTTACATTTAGAAAGCCTGAATTTAAATGACCCTTGACTCTTCTGCTTACTACCACTGCTTCAATTATTCTGAAAATAAAATACAATCTTATTCTAATATCTGATCATTTTCACTGGCAAAAGAGAAACTCTCTGAGAGATCTCAAATAGCTTCTATAATAGATTTAGGTTTTTCATAAAGGCTTATTAGGATTCAGTATTTATAGGTCAATTTCCTTCCACTACAAAATTAGTAATGACTGTCAATATTATTCAGAAAAAAGAATTTAAGCCACATCTGATTTCTTTTCACCCTTTCCCTAAGCATCGTTGTCAATCCATTTCCACGCAGTGAATTGCAGCTCCAGCCTAGTGAAAATAGGAATGGTTTCCATGACAACAGTTTTCTCTCTGCTAGTTAGAATCTAAGATTTGACTCCCATGAAAATAAATCTCACCATGGGAATTAGTTGATTTTGTAAACGACAAAATAACTGTGAAATCATTTCCAAAGAAAAGGCTGTGATAAGCTTGCACACGCAAGAGCGGGTTACACAAGGTGATTGCTGAAGCTGCCGCCAACATCACATACCCAGAACAAAGTGCAGGGAAATGCCTGCTTTGAGCTGCAGCCCACTCTGCTCCTCACCCAAGTGTGAGCCCACAACCTGGCCCTCTTATGAATGTCAATGGTGTTTCAATCCCAGGTGTAGGGAATAGAATTTAAAGCATCTCATAGCAAATGACAAGGATTAACTCCCAACTGCCTTTCGTCTGATTTCCAGCAACATTAGTTCCTTGAAAAGATGAGATTCCCAGAGCAGTTCTTAAGGCAGCCAGTATGGTATGAATTTAATTTCTCATTATTTATTTCTCTGTTAAGATTAGGTGCTGCTATTGTACAATAACACTTGTTTCTCTTTACTGTTATTTCTTCTTCTCAGTAATCTGTCTTATTTTATTGCTTAAAAATACATAGAACCATTTTGTCTTAAAAAATTTTAAAGCCTAATATGATGTTAAGTCTTTCAAATAATGTTTAATAAATATATTTTCCCAATAACATTTATATAAAGAATAATGCCTACTTGTAAGAAAAAATTGCTATCAATCTAGTGGTATAAAATTAATAAACTGAATTCCATGTAACCTTGTATCCCCGAATCCATTAAGCCAGGGTTTTCTTCTGAACAATGTGGCTCACTGCTGGAGCAGGAAGCCCTGTCGGAGTGAGGTGGCGTCCTCAGCACAGGTCTGAGAGGGGGATGAGTGCACAGTTTTCAATAAGGATGTGAATATTCAAGACCATGATGCAGGCCCTCTGCAAAATGCAAACTTGATAGCTAAATCAATTCCCTCACTCCAGCATGATGATGCATTATGCTAAGTGAGCTGGTTTTTCAAAGCCGTTGCAAGTATGTGACAGAAATCCCTCAAGACCCAGCCCGTCATTGTCCCTACCCAGCAGAAGATAGTTATGGCGAAATCTGGTAAAGCCTGCATCTCCGTTTTGTGCGCTTCCCTTGTCCCCTTAGCCTATCCTCTGGTGCCAGTCTCCTCTTCCTTCCTCCTCTCAAAGCTTAGGAAGGATCTGAAACCTGTCACTTAAGAATGATTGGCCAAATACCCCATTCTCCTTCCAGGGAAATTGATTCACATTAAAATTTTAGCTAAACCAAAGATTTCCATTTTAAATCTTTTATTTCTAGTTGTAAAGTGAAATACTTTGTCTGTAGTTAAAGAAGTAATTTTCCTTAATGCTGAGAAGAGTGGGAACAGTTTTGGTCAGGAAAGGGGACCTTAAAATGACATTAATTTTACCCTGATGGTTACAAAGGTAAACCCGATATTATCTTTTTAAGATGAAGCCTCTCTTTTCCCATCCCTTACATTGAACATCTTCCTTGGGGCAAGAGCATCCCTCTAAGGTCACTGGAGGCTTAGTCCTATTTGCAGGTAGGGGTGGAGGAACTGGTGTCCCTTCTTCATGAGCTTTGCCCAGGACCCCAAGACAACCTACTCTGGTACAGACCTGCCTCCTGGCAGTTCCTCTTATTGCAGATCCATTCTCAGCCTTCTCTGGGTAAACACAACCTCCCCTGCCTCCTTTAATCTTTGTGGTACTCTGTTCTAGGAATATAGGTATATAAATATATACATATACATACATGTCTCTATATATCTATTCCTAGCATAAAATGTTATCCAAGCTGGTGGTTAATAATGTTCACAGCATAACTTGCTTATAAGAGGTCCTAAAATGTATACATAATATATCTTATAGTGTTTCTTCCTCTGAATTTCTAAGAATGGTGTTACTGGAGTGCTTCGGTTTTGTGACAATCATCTTCCCAAATGTCTTATACTTAGAATATCACCTTTTCCTCATTTCTGTTATATAGTTTGAATGACAGAACCCAGATATGCTAATGGCCAATTAACTGGAGTTATGTATAAAAAGAGGAGAGGAAGAAGGAAAAATGGGGAAGGAAAGAAAGCCCAGAGTGTATAGACTTTATGGCCTTGTGAGCAGACGGTAGCTGAGACATGGAGCTGGAGGAAGGAGTTTCCAAAGGGGGTTGGCAGGGAATAGTGGGAACAATGGAGGGAAGAGAAAGGTCAAGAGATACATAGAGAATGGAGAACAAATTGGAATCAAGTATTAGGCCAGCTGGGGTAGTGCTGAAATACCTGTTGGCCCCATAAACACACTTGAGCAGTTCTATCTAAGGCCTGTCTGTGGCCCAGAAAGCTAATTAGTGTGTCCTCACCTAGGGCCAACTCTGAGGGACTAGGGGAGAGTGATGCCACAGAAGTTTACATAAAATTTGAACAGGAAATCAAATATTAGGATTCATGACCTAGAGAACTTTTATCTCTTTTTATGGGATATGCACAAAGTTAACAGAACTGTGCAGCTCACTAATTATATGAATACTTTTTAGTTCTCTAGCAGCAGAATGAAACTGAGAAGAGGTGGTAGCTGAGATATGTGTCAGTGTAGGAATTTTCCAGAATTTCCTTTCCAAAGGCATAGGGCAGTGTTCTAACTTTGGTTCTGTTTGGTTTAACATTTTTATTTTAATGCAGTATAGAAAGCTTAAAGCTCAAGAGGCCAAATACATGTGCATATATTTAAATTATTATTATAATATTAAATCTAGTCATATTGATTCTTACTGAATCAATGCATATATTTAAGTTAAATGACATATTTAGGATTCAAAGAGATTCTGGTAGATTGCAGCAGTGGTCTAAACTGAATCAGCTTATATGTTCTGTCCTTGAGGAAATTAAATTAAAAATTTTTTAAATTTGTTTTTAATTTTTTTTTTTTTTTTTTTGAGACGGAATCTTGCTCAGTCGCCTAGGCTGGAGTGCAGTGGCGCGATCTTGGCTCACTGCAAGCTCCGCTGTTTTTAATCTTCAAAAAAATTTAAAAATTTTTAATCTTTAAAAATTTTAAAAATTTGCACAACGTGTGATTTTACAGAAACATGTAAGAAGATTTAGTGATTTCAGACAGCAGATTCAACAGGGGTCCACAGAGTGATATGGATGCAGAAAAAAATGAGGTTGCACTGATGAAGGAAATATCCTTTGGAAGGGTCAACAACCCAAATTGCTGCAGGGGCTACCAACTGCCTTCTAAATATCCAGGAAGAAAGGCTTCTCTTCTTCCATCCTAACCCATCCTATATTATTCCAAGCAGAAATGTACCCGGCTAAAAATAATTTCTGAACCTCCTCTGCAGCTAGGATTAGCCACTGAGATGTAGCTGATGTTTTTGAGAGGGGTTTCTGAGAAAGTTCTTTAAAAAAAACTAACTCAGATGGGTGGTGTTGGTGTCATTTTGCCCTTTCCCTCATTTTGTTCTTTCTACTGTCTGGGTCATGGCCTTAATGACTGGAACTCAAGCAGCCATTTCGAACCATGAGGCAACTTAGAGAGTGGAAACTTCAGGCCAAGGATGGCGGACCAGAAAGAAGTAACCTAAGTCCTGAATGACAGTGCAGCCACTGTATGCTGACTGCCTTTCTTTGTATTTATATTATGTGAGTGAAGAATAAATCTTGATTTTAAGCCAGTCTTGTTTTGTTATATGGCTAAACCTAATCTAACTTGTACGAGAGGCCAGTAAAAAAATGAATGACATGGGCTAGATAAATAACTGTCACTACCACCACTCCCTATCATCTCCACTAAGTGAGAGTTTCTGTTGGCAGTCATTTTTGTTTTGTTTTTTTCTTTTAAGAAAGAACAATCCAGGCTATCCTAACATTAGCCTAATATTATAGCTGTAGTATATAGGGTTGGTGAGGATAGTGTTGCACTGGAAAGTTTATTTGTCTAAGAGGGCAGTTGGCTCTCAACTTCTGTTGATTGTCACGTGAAAATATGGAAAAAAAATTAAATACTGCATAGTCTGACATTGTTGGGAGCTGTTCAAGACTTATCTGTGGGCTTGCTTCAGCCTGCAAGCCACCAGCAGCTCAGCTGGTGAGACTCCTTCCCTGTGAGCATCACGTCTGGTCCTGGCGATCCTCCTCTGAGAGGAACTGAGAGATGTGGGACAGAGTGAGATATCAGAGTCATCTCTAAATATCTGAAGAACACAAAATTTATCTTGTGTGTCCCTGTGAGGGTGGCACTCAGACATATAAAACAATCTTTCTTATGACAAGACAGATTTCATTTTAGTGTAAAATAGAACTTCCACCTTTTAGAGCTACCAGGATGGGCTGCCTGAAGAGGGGCTGAGTCACCTGACCCTGGAGGTTAGGGACAGGATGTCAAGTTTCAGCTGGAGCATTGTAGAGGGCATTTAAGACCTTGCTGGTGTGGGTTACCTGGAAGGTCCCTTCCAACTGGATGTACTATGATTCAAGGAACAATGTAGCAAAAATCCACATTGGTAAAGAGTAAATGTGAGGTTATTGTCATTATTGTTGCATTGTTTGCTTTGTCTTTAATACCTTCATTAAAAGTGAAAGGGCAGATGTAGTAATTTGGATGTTTGTCAGAAAAAGGAAATTCAATGCCCTGATCAGATTCTTCTGTGAGCTTGATTCTAACAAATAGGTCCATTATTTGTAATAAATAATTTTTTTCATTCACCTTTCTTTGGTCATTAAAGGCAGACCCCAATTTAAGTGCCAAGAAGCAACAGTATGCTTAAAGAGGCATGTTCATGGATTGTTTGTAATGGTGAAGAAAATCCACTTCAATTCTATCAACAGAAAAAAAAAAAGATAATAAATTGGAGAATACCCAAACAGCAGTTACAACAAATGAACCAGTGCAACACACAATGACATAATGTATAATACTTGAAAATATAAAGTTCATTGGAAAAAAAAGCAAATTGCAATATGATAGAGAGGTAAAAATGCAGGCTTTGGAATGACCACATTTTAGAAATGGAGGACAGTTTAGTAGTAGCCAGCGATTAGGGATGGGGACAGTGGTGATGGGGTGGGGGCTGGACCAGGTTGGGTGGGTTAGAGAGAAGTAGGTGTGGTTACAACAGGGAAATACAAGGGATACTTATGGGGCCGGGCCTAGTTATTACCTTGACTATGTGGTGGCTACACAAACTTACATAGATGATAGAATCATTTTGAACTCTCTCTCAACACACACGTGCAAATGGGTACAAGGAAAACTGGGAAATGGGAATAAAATCAGTGTACTTTATCACTGTCAGTATCCGGCAATACTGTCATACTGTACTATGGTTTTGCAAAACGCTACCACTGGGAGAAACTGGGAAAAGTGTCGAAGGGATTTCTGTACATTAATTCTTACAATGGCATATGAATCTACAGTCATCTGAATTCAAAAAGAAAGAAACACCACTTCAAATGTGAAAAGCCTGGAAAATATTCTTGGTCTTCCATTCTATAACAGAGAATTTTAAAAATTTCATTCTCACAGAAAAACAAGGTGAATTTTATTAATAAAATGACTTTAAAAGTCAAGGATAAGGAATGCAGACTTTGGAACCAGACTCCTGAAACTAAATTCTGGCTTTCCCATGTATTACCCATGAAACCTTGGGCAAATTAAAAACTCTATACCTTCGTTTCCTTCTTAGTAAAATGGAATAACAATAGGACCCACATCATGGAGTTGTGAGGATTAACTGGCTCAATATATGTACGATGTTTTCAACAGTGCTTGGCACATCTTAAAAGCCAGGAAAACCGTTGGCTCTTATTATATGAACATTATAAAGTTTGAAACAGGTGATACTAGAATATGGAAACATGTATGTATAGTAAGACTATAAAGAAATGCATAGGAGTGATAAATATAAACTCAAGATAGAGTCACCTCTGAGGATGGGGACGGGGAGTGTCATTTGTCTGCATAGTGTATTGTTTCTCAAGTCCTGTGATGGTATGTGCCTCTGCTTGAGCTGGGGTTGGCACTTGTGTTTACTCTGAAGGTCCTATGTGGCTTTAAGTCTCCGGGCCTTTTCACATTCAGTCTCTTTTTTCCTAGAATTCCCTTTCCCTGTCTTCCCAGCAACTCCAATGTCATCTTTCAAGTCCTAGCTCAAGCATTATGTCCTCTGAAACTCTGCCCTTGACTTGCCCCGCCCCAGGTAAGACAGTCAGTTATCATGCTGACAGCATCTTCATCCACCTGGGCCACAGCATTCATTCCACCATGGCTGTTTCCCACTGGAGCTCCTTGAGGACAAGGACAGGTGTGTTGACCCATAGGTGACTTTTGAGGAATGAACACAGAGCTTAGAAAACCACTCGGTGCAGTGAGGACACTGTAGGACTGATTTGTTCCCAGAGATATTATAAAGTTAGAAACCAAGAGAGGACACTCTGCAGCAAGTTATTTGACTTACCTCTGATGCAAATGTTCGTGATGCACCTAACACTTGCAAGGCAGTGATCCAGACTCTGCAGTACAAAGATAAGTAGGATAAGGGCACATATTCAAGGGAGGTTTGGTCTAGTGCAGGAAAGAAATGCATGTAACAATTTGTATCAAGTAAAAAAAAATGGCCCATGAAGAAGTGCCCACCCAATGCTATGGGCAATGCATCTTAGAAAACAAGAACAAAGCTTTCAATTGGGGGAACACACAACTTTTGACACAAATTTATACCTCATTCACATTAAAAGAACAATCCATTTTTAGTATATATATTCTCATATAGTTTATATTTTTAGAAATCTCCTTAGCAGTGAGCTGAGATTGCACTACTGCACTCCAGCCTGGGCGACACTGTGAGACCCTGTCTCAAAAAAAAAAAAAAAAAAATCCCTTTACCAAATCTGTTAAGTGCATGGTGAATGCCCTCATTTAGGTACCTAAAAGTAATATTTTTGTCTCTAATTAATAGCTTGCTCCAAGGTGCCATTTCTTAAATTTTACTCATGCAAGACTGTTCTTAATGTTAGAACAATGAATATACAGCTACACCAAGTTAAACCCCCACTGTCTGAAAGTGCAGAGGTTTTCAAGGTTAAACAGTTTCCTAGAAGCTTCAGGAAAACTCAGTGCATAGGCAATCTCTGCCTTGTGAATGTCTATCTGTATAGGCTTTAGAGGCTGTGCTGATACCATGCAGCTCTGTTCCTGAGACCAGTCCTGACAGTTCTCAGCTTACAGACCCTGTGGATAGGAGTCACATTCACTGTGATGGTCTAAGAAAAGACAGTGAGCATGGCATCAGGATGCTGAATGAGTGTTTCTTTACGCTTTCTTCCTGATGGAGCACAGTTAAGAAAGTTAATGCGTTTGTCTGCCTGTCCATCCATCAAATCCTGAATGTGTCCTAGTGAAAGTCATTGGTTAGTTACTAGGGACATAAAGGCCAATACAACCCAGACTCTGCCCTCAAGAAGCTGGAGATCCAGAAGAGGGGACAGGCACATAAACAAATAAAAGTGTTACTGTGCTTTGATAGGTGTGTGTCTAGGGTGCTGTGTAATCAATGAATGGAAGCACCTGGTTCTACTTTGGGTGAGGTGGTTTAACAAAACATCCCATCTCGGCCTTATCATTTACATGAACATAGTTTAGTGTAAGCACCATTGTGGGCTTTTCTTGTTCTTTTTGAGATGGAGTCTTGCTCGGTCACACAGAATGGAGTGCAGAAGTGCGATCCCGGCTCACTGGAGCCTCTGTCTCCCAGGTTTAAGTGATTCTCTTGCCTCAGTCTCCTGAGTAGCTGGGAGTACAGGTGTGCACCACCACACCTGGCTAATTTTTTTTGTATGTTTAGTAGAGACGGGGTTTCGCCATGTTGACCAGGCTGGTCTTACTTTGTTTTGCAGATTGAAAAGATTATACCAGGTCTCACTGTGACTTGCAGTACTGTGAATGCTTCTTAGCAGTTAGGGTCTGTGCGTGCTGTGGAGTCTTGCCCTACCTAATCCTTTCAGGCACATCTATTACAGGGCTGCCACAATTGTTCAGCACAATTTGGGAATGGCCTTCAGAAAGAGTTACCATCCATTTGTTTGTGCATTCCTTCACTCAACAAATATGTATGTGTAAGTATAATAGTATATTATATAGGCTGGGCACGGTGGCTCATGCCTGTAATCCCAACACTTTAGGAGGCTGAGAAGGGTGGATCACAGGGTCAAGAGTTCAAGACCAGCCTGGTCAAAATGGTGAAACCCTGTCTCTACTAAAACTTCAAAAATTAGCCAGGTATGATGGTGGGAGCCTGTAATCCCAGCTACTTGGGAGGCTGAGGCAGAGAATTGTTTGAACCTGGGAGGCGGAGGTTGCAGTGAGCTGAGATTGCACAACTGTACTCCAGCTTGGGTGACAGCTCAAGACTCTGTCTCAAAAAAAAGTGTATATATTTTATATATTGTACATATATTATATATTGTATATATAATATATAGTATACATGGTTAAATACAATTATATAATTATTTATAATAATCTGGGCAGAGGAAATGACTCTGGTATGTGTAAAAGATGACAAAAATGTGTGGCTGGAGGGGTTGGGTGCATTAAGAGTGGAAAGAAGGGAATTCACAGTGACAAGCTAAATCGCATAGGGATTTGTAGGCAAGAAATTTTGGAAGTAAATATGCAGGGCCATGAGACCGTCTTTAGTTGGGGATTGATATTGATCTGATTTACTAGTTACATATAAAGAGTTATTAGATGACTACATGGCCATAGGACACCCTTCTTACAGAAGACTGTATTTTCCAAAGATGGCCATACCTATGTATTTATCCCTTTCCAAATGTGCCTGATATGGTTTGGCTGTGTCCCCACCCAAATTTCATCTTGGATTGTAGCTCCCACAATTCCCATGTGTTGTTGGAGGGACCCGGTGGGAGATAATTGAATCATGGAAGCAGTTTTCCCTGTACTGTTCTCATGATAGTGAGTAAGTCTCACGAGATCTGACGGTTTTATAAGGGGAAACCCCTTTTGCTTGGTTCTCATTCTCTCTTTGCCTGCCACCATGTAAGACATGCCTTTCACAACTTCCACCATGATTGTGAGGCCTCCTCAGCCACATGGAACTCTGAGTCCATTAAACCCCTTTTTCTTTATAAATTACCCAGTCTTGTGTATGTCTTTATCAGCAGCATGACAACAGACTAATACAATGTCTTTAAAAATGTGACCCTCCAACAGGAGAGGGTCTATGTTCCCTCTCTTTGAAACTGGGCAGGGGCTTGGGACTGTCCCAACCAAAAGAATATGACAGATATAATCCTATGTGCCTTCTGAAGCCAGGTCATACATAACAAGAATACAGCTTCTGGCTGGCTTCTTTTCCCTCACTCTCTGTTTTTCCCTCCATCCCCCCTCCACCACTCTTCTTTTCCCTCTCCTTTTCTCCCTTCCATTTTTTTCTCCTTGGATGCTCCCCACTGGATCTCAGCCAGTACCAACCACCTTGCAGCCACATTAGTGAGCCACCTTGGAAAGGGATTCTACAACCCTACTCAAGCCTTCAGATAACTATAGTGGTGACTGATATCTGAATGCAACCTCACGGGGGACTCTGACAGAACCACCAAGCCAAGCCAAGCTGCTGCTGATTCCTGAGCACAGAAACTGTGAGAGATAATGAGTTGTTTTTAGTTATTAAGTGTCTGAGATCTAGATTTCAGGAAGGCTTTGTAGCTCAGGGTAAGGATCTTAGATTTAACTCTAAGCATGATGGAAAGTCATTGGAGAGTTTTAGTAAGGAATTCATATGTTCTGGTTCACCAGTTACAAAAAAAAA